>NW_020174135.1:431279-535409 GCF_003031525.2 Neophocaena asiaeorientalis asiaeorientalis | reverse complement strand
CCCCCCAGCCCCGAGCGCGGACCTCAGCAGCGGCACACGTCCCTCCTCGCGCCGCCTGCAGAGCTCAGAGGGCCGCTCGCTCTGAGCGTTTGGGCACCGTGAACAGACTGCAGAATCAAAGCGGGGAAACTTGTAAGAGGATGAGGCCGCGAGCTGGACGCGGTCAGAAGCACCGCCCGCCTCACCCGTGATGCTGGATAACCCCCGGCAATCCTCTCTGTCTGGGAGACAGCTCTGAATTCTCTTTACAACCCACCATCGGAAGGAACATGCCCATCCGCCCTCCGGAGGCCAGTGTCGTCCTAAGTCCTAGGCTGTGCCCGGAGCGGAGGGACGGCCGGGTAACCCTCTGGGAGCAGCGCCTGCCACCGGGCTGGACTCAGGCAGGGCCACGAGGACGGTGGAACAGAAGGACCAAGGAAGTGAGAGGACCAGCGGTGACGCTGCACCTGGACACCGCGGGCTCCGAACGTTGGCCCCGAGGCCGCAGGTCCCACCGCTCAGCTCCTGAGCTGGCGGCCGGCTCCAGGAGGGGCAGTGGCTCCCGCCGCCTCGAGGCCCAGCCGAGGGATCCATCCTCAGGCACAGGAGACGTGGCTGCGGGAAGGAAAAGAGAGAGGATGCTGAGGGGAAGAAGAAGGTGCACGGAGATCAGCTGGGAGACGGGCCTGGCGAGAGGAGCTGGACCAGGAAGAGAACGACGACTCTGATTAAAGCCAGGAGACAGATGACACGGGAGCAGACCCTGAGCAGAGGACGGAACTAACGTAGGTGGGCACAGAGGTCACCATGGTGACTGGACAGAGCCTTCTGCTGAAAATGTAAACTCCTTGAGAGCAAAGGCCGTTTGCAGTGCTTTACACCCAGCTCTGGAAATGCACCTGGTACTCACCACCTGGTGTCCCAGAAAAGCGGGGCGCTGGGCAAATGACAGCAGCGGGGAGCCTACACTGGGATAGCCGGGGGCCTCCTAGGTGACCTGGGTGCCGTGCGTTTCATAAACAGAGAAAGAGGGTCCAGTGATGCCAAGCAGCTCGCCCAAACGGCTGTCGGGGTCGCTAACGGAACCAGGACCTGTGACCCCTGACCCCAGCGCACTGGCCGGGGTCCGTTTCACTCTACCGATTTATCCAACGGCCGCCAGCCGGATAGCAGCCGTCGGCTGGCTGTCGAGATGTCCGACTCCAGCCACGACTCTGTCCACAGAGCAGCGCTGGCTGGTACCAGTGCAAGATGTCACTGTCCGTCTCGGCCGTGTGGACGCCTGCCCGGAGGCAGGACCCGTGGCTGGCAGGGCTGCTGGCCCCGGGCTGTGCTGGTCTGCCACGCACGCGCGGGGAAACCAGGTGATCCGGTGTCACTGAAGTGTCCCGGACAAAGCGGACAATCCTGGCTCGGTCACATTCCGACCCTTGGACACAGATCTTTTCACTATTCTGTGTGAGCAGACGGGAAACACACATCGAAGTGCGGCGGGGCTCAAGAAAAGTGTGCGGACGAGTTGTGGGCTGAATCCGCCCACCCTCACTTGAAAGAACAGCTGACAAGCTGTGGTCATTGGGATGTGGGCGTCAGGCAGACGTTTCTAGAAAACAAACAAGATGAGCCTGTGCTTTAAGTAAACAACTGACAGAATTTGTTGCCGATGACAGAATTTGAGCTTTCAAGCAAGAATTAGAGTTTCGGAACGCTACAGCCGCCACTGTGCTCTTCCCAACGGTCCGGCTTTTGCAAGGCACTTGGTGGTGACTTTCTCACATTGTACAAAGAAATGTGTCAACGTGGGGAAGGTCTGCACGATCCGGTGAACTAACTTTCTCCAAACGACAGGCATCCAAGTGGATCTGCTACCCAAGCTCCGTGCTTGGCAGATCCACTCGGGACGCAGTGTAGACCAGGGGTCTTCCATGTGACAGACTCTGAGAAGCTTGCCTGTGTGCTTTCAGATTCCACAGAGCAGCTAGCCTTTAAGAAACTACCATTTATCAGCTTTTGTGTAATATCAAAGAAGACTACACCTCAGTGTGTGGCCCGAGTTTCCTCTGTATTTCAGCCAGAGCAGTTTGAACGCAGAAGCAGACATGAGAATCCAAGTGTCTGTTAAGCCAGACACGAAAGAGATTTGCAAAACATGTAAAACGATGCCATTTTTTCTCACTAAAACTTGTTATGTTTCATAAAAATGTCATTTATGATAACACTTGATGGGTTTATTATTGTTACTTTTTTTTTTTTTTTTTTTTTTTTGGTACGCGGGCCTCTCACTGTTGTGGCCTCTCCCGCTGCAGAGCACAGGCTCCGGACGCGCAGGCTCAGCGGCCATGGCTCACGGGCCCAGCCACTCCGCGGCACGTGGGATCTTCCTAGACCGGGGCACGAACCCGCGTCCCCCGCATCGGCAGGCGGACTCTCAACCACTGCGCCACCAGGGAAGCCCCTGTTACTTTTAAATGAATCAATCAATAAATGTTTTTAAATTTCTCAGTTTTAATTACTACTATGGTGCATATCGATAGGTACAACGCACACAAACAAAAGTTCTTGGGGGCTTTGATAATTTTTAAAGGTGTTCTGAGCTCCCCCCAAATTAGTAACTGCTAGATATTGTAGCCTAGCACAAGTCGGGAGTTTTCTAAAGACCTCTTTGTGAATCAATGTTTCGCTTATTCCCCGTGTAACAGTTGCAGAGGACCTTCCAGAAAGCGCAGCAGGGGATCTGTCCGCGGCTGCAGGACTGTGCTCCCCGGGGCCCAGCCCGAGTAGCTGCCACTCTGAAGCCCGCCGTGCCTTCCTCTTTCATGCCGATGCGCCTACAGGCCCTCTCAGCGTCTTTCTATCAGTAGATTCTACACTGTCCTGATTCCACCCATTCGGTCAGCAACCTCACCTCTCCAGGCCCTGAAAACGCCTACGTTTTCGTTGAACAAAGCGTAATTCCATCAGGCCCCGGGGCGTCTGCACTGCTGAGTTGCTCCAGGTGATGCAAACGTGATAAGTCGCTTCCTCGAGTCAAGAGCCCACAGCGACCGGTATGGATCTGAGCCGCCAGGAAGGCCCCCGAAAGTGCTTGTGGCCTTTGCACGGGGGTGGTGAGCATTCACCAGGCCCCCCGGGCCAAGCTCCGGGGCAGGAGGAACCACAACATAGCAGGACTTTCGAGTGGTGCCCCCAGACTCCACAGGGACCCCTGGCAACCTGGCCAGGGATTCACTACCCTTCTGTGAGCACCGCCAGAGAAAATTCAGAAGAACAACAGATACTCCTGTAGTTGAAGTCTGTCCCAAGGTTTCACCGTTCCTCTGCAGGGAAGGAGGCGTGGAGGGAAGAAGGGAGGGTGCATGTCCACCTCCACGTGGCCCTGAGGACCTGAGCCGTGAGCCCAGCCTCCGGGAATGGATCCCGACGGGCCCCGGAGGGACCCCCGGAGACAGAGCAGGGGCACGGGCGAGGGGGCAAGAGGGAGCCCGGGGCCACCGTGGGCGTGGGTCTGCGGGACCCTCCAGGCCTCCTCCGTGGTCCCAGGGGCCCAGCTGGTCCTCCAGGCCCCGGGCCACCGCAGAGGGTGTGGGGGGCTGGTCACACTGTGTCAGGGGGTCTTGGCAGTGAGGGTGGAGAGCCTGGAGGTGAAGGGCCTGGAGAGCAGACAGGAGAATCGCAAACACGGCCCCTGCCTGCCTGCAGCTCTGTGGTTACCAAAGCGGGTCACGGGCACCCATCCCTGAGTGACCGGGTCCCTGAGGAAGCCCTGCAGCACCTGCCCCTCTGCCCCCAGAGTCTGAGGACCCCGGGGCGAAGCGGCCTCTTCCCTGCTGTGTAACTCCCATCGCACGGTCGGTGGGCAGCCTTGGGCGCGGCTTCAGGGGCAGAAACCTTGCCTCTGGGCTGTCTTGGCGGCAGCGGGCTGCGGAGGCCAGAGCAGTCCTCTCCGCCCTCCCCCACCTCCCTCTGTCCCCGCTTCCGGCCCCCACAAGGCCCCTCTGGGTCTGATCCCCAAGGAGACCGGTTCCTTCGGCTCCATTCCAAAACATCAGCCTGCGCGTCCTCGAAAGCCGCTCAGGAGATCACTGAGACTGCACCCCCCAGGTGGGGAGGGACCCCCGGGCTGGCAGGTCTGTGAGGCCGGGAGAGCAGCCCCCCAGCCCGGGGCTGGAGGCCCGGGAGACCCGGGGCAGGTGGAGGACCCATGACTGTGGAGCCCCTCCCGAGGGGCCTCACAGGTGCACCGGGGAGATCGGGAAGACTTAGCAACAGGTGCTCAGAAAAATCAAGACAACTGGAGAATTCTAAAAGCTGTACCAGGGAGGATATATTTCCAGTATGGCTGGCAGGGGAGGCACCAAGTCTGCAAACACAGACGAGCCGGGAGTGAACGCAGCGGTTTGTCGGTGTTGTTTGAAGTCCACGTTCAAGCCTCTGGTTCCAGACTTCGCAGCCGTCCTGTGGGCCACGCACCCAGCAGGGAGCCAACATCCTCTCACAGGATACCGTCCACCACACCGCGTGGCAGCTGGACAACAGCAAGAAGCGTGGTGGGCTGTGCAGGGGTCAGAGAGCCGAGCTCCCCCCAGCCCGACAGGAAGCCCCTCGGGAAGGCCGAGCCCACGGCCCGCCGTCTAGAAACGTGGGTGAAACGCTAGGTGGACGTTGCTTCTCAGGATGTGGACAGTGGGCCGGGGGGCTGCACGACCTTGTGCACTTTTTCTTATGACTTTGATAAAAATGGTAGTAATTTGACAGTAATTTGTAAATCACTTTGATAGTAATGTAAGAAATGAAACCCACACGTCTGACTGTGTCGCTCGCCGTCTGTCACCTAAGGACCCGGTGGAACCCACAGCCTCTCGGCTCGGCCGTGCCCTGCGCTGGGCGGGCGCCTCTCCTCGGTGCCCTGGGAGCCGTCTGAGCTGCCATTTCAAGAGCGTGAGGTGGTGGGGGAGGCCACGCCTGCAGAGCAGCGGGGCCGAGGTCAAGACCAGGGTCGCAGACACAGACGGGAAGGCAGGCTGGCGCGCTTGCGTTGGGTTTTGATGGGGGAGCGGCTGAGGAGTTTGGTCTGTCTTGTTGAGAGAGGAGTTATTTCCCAAGCGGGTCAAAATAAATAATTTATTGTGGGCTCCCTCTGTCAACAAAAGCGAGCTTCCTTTTGGGGGCAAATTGTCAGCAGGGACATTAAGATGACGGCACCCCGCGGGACCAGGATGCGGGGGAAACCAGGGCGCCGACACCATGGGTGCAGACCCGTCTGGAGGCCGGGGGTCAGCCTCGCACTGACCTGGAGCCCCCGGGTGTGCTCAGTGCCCGGGCCTCCCAGCCACGCTGCCGCCACCCAGGGGTCAAGCGAGCTCTTTAAAAGGGCGGCCTGGGGTCTGCAAGTTGGGGGACAGAGGGCAAGCCCGTGAGAGCCCCGTGCCCCCAGGACCATCGCAATGAGACGCCACGGTGGTGTCGCGGGTGCTCGGTTTGGATCTGCGTAACGTGGAAAATCTTCTTTGGATCAATACGGCGAGTGGGGCAGAGACCAGCGCCCTCCGCTCCGGCTGCCAGCGATTTTCTGATGACACCGCAGCTGACAGGACTCGTCTGGAACATGAATCCTCTGGCGCTACGTCAGAGTAGTCTCCATAACCTGGAAAATAATTAAGTTGACGAGTAGATGATGCAAGCCCGTCTAACAGCGGAACGCAATGTAAACAAGAAGTCCCAAATCAACCAGCGACTTTTACTAGAATATCAACAGGATTAGTGAAAGCCCCACTGTTGGCCTTAAACATTCTCGTAACAGTAAGTACTGGTTTTATGACCAGAAGACAAATGCCTACCTTGTGACGCTGTGAGTTAAATTTGGTTTTCGTTGCCTGATGACACAATGTAAGGAAGTCTCATATTCCAAAATCTAAGTGAACGGAACAAAGAGGTTAGCGAATTTCATTGCTTTTCTAACACACTCACCCCTCTTCCCAGAGTTTCCCGTGTAGTTAGATTATAGCTAAACAAGACACTCTAGCAAAATTCTCTTTCTTTTTTTTTTTTTAACATCTTTATTGGAGTATAATTGCTTTACAATGATGTGTTAGTTTCTGCTGTATAACAAATTTCTATTTCTAATCTGCTTTTCAAGGACACGGCTACTGTATAGATTCAGGAACGTTTTTATTTATTTTAAGCGAAAGTCGATAACCACAAATTTCATTAAAATAACACATATGCTTAATTTATGACTTCTCTGTCGTTTGCAGATCAAGAAACTCTACATAATGCAATCTTGAAACAGTCAATATAACAAATAAACCCAGCTTGCTGTTGGATTTATTTTATTTGTTTTCCCTGGAAAGCCTGCACCTGCACACCCACTGGCCCAGACCACTGTCTTCTCGAACCCGTGCCCTCAGAGGTGGGCGGCAGAAAGCCACCTGGGCCTCGGGCCCGCTGCTGTTCGAGCTTTGGTGTTGGTTTAAAGAACTACTCCTTCTTCACGTATACTTCAATTTAAAAAATAATAAAAACAGAAATAAAGAATCAGGCTTGCACCATAATGTACTAAAAGTCGCTCCCTTCCAGGAACCCGTCTATGTGCCTTAAATTCGGCAGAGGTGAGAGACAGAAACGCGGCCTCTGATGAAGACCTGAGGCGGCAGCGAGGGGCAGGGGGTTAAAGCAGCGGAGGAGGGAGCCCCTGCCTCCCCGCAGCCCGGCCCGCGCACGGGGCACACAGCCTGGGCCCAGGGCGGCCACTCTGCGACCAGCCCGCAGGTGCATCTCCCGGGAGACGCCCTCAGGAGGCGTCCTGCCTGCGCCTGCCTTGGGGTCTCATCGGGCAGATCTGGTGAGTCCTGTGCAACCATATCTACAACAAAGGGAGCAGGGTCCTGCACGACGCCTCTGGGGGTCTGAATGGCCGGTGGACTTGGAGCCCCTCCCCCAAGCATTTTGTTGGGAAAGGGAGAGGCGGGGAAAGGCTTTTTCAGTCTTGGAAAGTGATGTGCACGCATTCCCAGCGCCAGCGGTCCTTTTGACAGATACTCACACAAGTGCGGTTCCGGGCCTGTGTCCTGGGCTGGGCCTGTGTGGCCTGGCGCACGGGCACGGGTGGAGAGCCAGCGCCAGGAGAGGAAAGCACTGGGCCTCCCGGGAAGGCCTAACCTGTCCGCAGGGGCTCGGGAGTCCAAGGAGGAGGCCATCGTGGGGTGGGGGAGGTGGAGGGACTGACCCTCGGCTGGGCTTGAACGACAAGCTTCCAACAAGCAGACCGCGTGTCCGAGGGGGCCGTGCTCCAGGCCGAGGACCGGTGGGCCCCCCAGAGCCGGGCAAGCCAGGGAATGACAGAGGAAACCCTAGGACCCAGCGTGCATATCTGTGAAGTAGGGGACAGTCAAATCCATGCCCCCCGTCCAAGTACTAATAAGACAAGCCCTGTGGACGGGAAGACTCCAGTTTCTAGAATTCTCCAGCATCACCTGGATACAGAGGAGGAAGACGTTTGCTGTGCCCCTGCCTGCATCTCTGTCAGCCTACTGGCTCCGAGGACAAGACCCCTGCCGGAGGCTGAGAGAATGAGAACCGGGTGTAAAGGACCCTCAGGGACTGGTAAGTTCAGCACCATTATTTTGCACACCAGGAAACAAGGGAATTGGTCCAGATTCTGTGCACACAGGGTAGGCTGCTCCTTGTGACACATGCATTTGGGAAGCCTGACCCAGCGCAGCGCAGCCCAGCCCAGCCCTGGGGGTATCGCCCAGCGCAGTTCTCCCCTGCCATCAGTGAGGTTCCACGAGGACACGTGGCCCAAAGCTCTTCCAGGAGAGTGCCCGTCAGATCTCTCCAATACTGGGACCGGGAGACCCTCACTCTCACGGCCCAGGTGCTGTCAGAAACCCCCTTGTGATGGTAGTAGAACCAGCCTCAGGATGAGATAGATCCGAAAGACTTAAAAACAAGCAATTGTTTGGTGTCATCACGGAGCCGCTGGATCAAGCCATCCCTGACCAGATGCCCTGGACCTGTCAGCCGCAGGGGCCCGTAAATCCCCTTTACTATATTATTGTGTAGATGAGCTAGAATTAATGGCAACCTGGGTATACGTTAAAAGTTAGAGTTTAGTTTCATAGAGCCTTGACGACCCACCTAGGCCAAGCGGAGCACTGGGTGGTATCACGTCAGGGAAGCCCCCCCGCAGAGTCTTGTTAAAGATTTGCTAATCTGCGGTCGTAAGAGGATGGCTTTAGCTGGGGCCGCTGCCGCAGCACCGCCCTATTCTTCTATGGATAGAGATTACGAACTTCAGGACAATAGATCCACCACGGGTAACCCAGTTTTATGAGACGTCTATCGAAATCCTAACTCCTGGTATTACAGAGAATATTTAAAATATTAAAAACAAACTCATGCTTTTGAGAGCAAACAGTTGCGAGAGACCGACAACCTGCTTTGTAAATGTTGAGTCCACTTACTTGTAAAGGAGCTTTGAATGCAGATGTGGAACTCTGGGGAGGCCTGGGGTCCCGAGGGACTTTCCTGAGTGAGTGTCCACTCTGTGCTCACATGTGTCACCGGTGGAGAGCTGCTTCTGGGGAAAGAAGAAACAATAAGCTAACCAAAAATACTCATGATTGATCCAAGCTTCCTCTTTCAGAGAAAAGCTGGAAGGTTCCCCTTCCGCATTCCTGTGGAAGCCCTGGCAGGCTGGGGGACACGAGGCTGGGTGTCTGGGGAGCAGGCGCCCCGACCGAGGCCCTGCTGCCCTTGACTCACAGGCCGGGCCCCTCTAATGAGGAACTCCAGTGCGTCCCCATCTCGGGTCCGTCATCGGCAGCAGGTTCTGGGAGACAGTGATTAAAGCCTGAGTCAGTTCATTCCTTTGTGCTGGAACTTGAAAAAAGCTCATTTTTCTTCTTGGAAAAGTACAAGAAAGGCAAAGCGAAACAAAACAAAAACAAAAATCCTGTGCTTATAGGAGGATTGTGTTGCCAACACACTGAGAGACTTAAGAAGATGCGGTCCTGGAAAGAGTGAGGGTCCAGCTCAGGCCTGGACAGACGGCACAGCCTCAGACCCGGGACGCGTGGAAGCCACTGGGCGGAGAGCAGCTTCTTCAATACATGGTACAGAGACCACTTAGCGGACGGCATCGTCCAAAACAAATCCCAGACGAACTCGAGTTGGGAGCCTGGGGTCCTCCTTGCATGGACTCCCTCCCAGACACTCAGCCATCGTGGGGCAAAGGGTCTGGTTCCCGATTCACCGCCAGGCTCCGTGAGAACTTGGAGGTTTGTTCCCATCAGGTGCCGAGCCCGAGCCCGAGCCCGGGCTGCTCCTGAGGGAAAATCGTGGCCGCACGTCACCAAATGCAGAGAAAACACACGCGGGGCTGAGGCTCCGCAACCCCCTCCCTGGCAGGGACGCCTTCCCCGTCGGGCCCAGGGACCCCTCGCCTGGCAGGAGCCCCATCCGGGGTGGGCATTCTGCTGGCGCTCCCGGACGGCCCCGCATCTGCTGGCGATCGTGAGCCCGAGGCCAGCTCTGCGTGTGGTTCCCTCGGAGGGACGCCCGGGCCCAGCAGGAAGCCGGCCCCAGTCTCCCTCGAGGGGCCGCGCGCGTGGCAGCCCTCCCCGGGGTAGCCTCCAGACCGGCACCCTCCGCCCAACGTGCACATCCCCCAAGGGCCTCAGGCCCACCGCCTGTTTCTCGGGTCTCGATTTTTTGTATTCATTGCATGCATTTGTTTTCATCTGATCTACCTTTGACCTTTCTGGAATTAGGCCAGATTTAGATCAGTCAGCAAGATGGCCTCTTTACAGTCTGGTCACTTCCACCTTCCAAAAGGCCTCTTCAGGTGGACAGAGCTCCTCGCCTGCAGAGGCCTGGGGACAGGCTCCGGGGAGTTCTTGGTGGCCTTCATCTCTGTTGTGCTGCTCTCGGGACATGACCGTGGCCTCTGAGATGCGTCAACTGCAGAAAGGCTCAGATGTGACAGCTGGTCCCCATTAGTGTCCACGTGGCCCCTCGGGGAGGGAGCTGTCAGCCCCCGGCTAAGAATAACTGCACCGCGGTCCTGGCCACGGTCATCGGGAAGTCACCGCAGGTTCCCACCCACTTTTGGAATCTGCATTTGGGAGAAGCCTGTGTTCTTCTCGTCAGGCCCAGGGCCGGCCTGACGTGAAGCCCCCTTGACAGGCTCACTGGGGCCGGCACTGGCCATGTGGCCATGCCGAGCGGCTCTGCCCCTCCGGTGCAGTGACCAGTCAGTGAAGCCACTCGTTTCTAACACCTAGATAAGCAGGGGTCAGGCTTCCGCTGGAATTTGAAACCAGAGTTTCAACCTCCTCTCTTCCGCTGGAAATGCAGCATCAGGGGATGCAGAGCCAGGCTGGGGGTCAGGTGAGGTCAGACGCCCTGGACCTCGGAGGACGACAGCCTCGCGGCGAGAGGAGAGACCCGAGCAGGAAACCGTCCAGGGAAAGTGGTGGAGTCGGGCCTGGCCGGAGGACCCCAGACGGGAGAAAGTGGCCCAGCTGGCCGGGGTTGCGGGCGAGACCCCCGGGCTGCGATGGAAAGCCTCTCCGAGGCCTCTGAGCTGGGACTCGGTGTTCACACCAGAGCCTCGAAGACGGTGGTGACAGGCCCTGGGCCTTGAGGACGGCCCCTGGGACGGACAGACAGGCTGCCCCGAGCCAGCCGCGCCCACACCTCGCCTCTTGGGACCCGCGGAGGAGAGTCAGGGTGGCCGGGGTCTCGGGAAACGAACCCCTTGCTGGCCTGGGTCTCGTGTGCCACTTATGAAACCTAGATTTCAAGACCAACTGCCCAAGTGCTCCGGAGGAGAGGGGCGGGAGGAGGTGGGGGAGTAGGGGTTCAGGCAGACCCGAACGGCCTCCCTCCTGCTGCACCCCCCGAGCCCAGACCTGAGTTTGTTTGTGGGCAAACGACCGGCAGGGGGGCCCCATCCAGTGGGAAATGATGGCGAGCAGTTACCAGGGTCCTCGCCACATTCGTGGCGCCCTGACGGGAACAGAGCGCACAGCCTTGCCTCATGGTCCCCTAAAGCCCAGCCAAAGAGTGTAGACGAGGACGCAGTGGCATGTGCTGGCTCCCCTGGAGCCCCTCCTCCAGCTGAGGGCTGCCCAGGCACCGGGAACTCTGTCTCAGGCCGTAGGAAAGGAATCTTCAGGCCCACAGGGCCCCAGGGCAAGGAGGCAGTTTTGAGGCAGAATGGAATGATGTGGGAAATTTACTGAAACATAACATAGGTTGGGGGGAACGTTGTTTTGTTGTCATTGAATCTCTGGTTCGAGGTAAAGAACTGAAAATGGTACCTTTAGAAGGAGCCCGGCCTGGAGAAGATGCAGAGTGAAAACACGTCTACTCTCCCGTTGCGGAGCACAGGCTCCGGACGCGCAGGCTCAGCGGCCATGGCTCACGGGCCCAGCCGCTCCGCGGCATGTGGGATCCTCCCGGACCAGGGCTCGAACCCGTGTCCCCTGCATCGGCAGGCGGACTCCCAACCACTGCGCCACCAGGGAAGCCCACGTCTACTTTTGTTCTCTCCTGAAATTCAGTTTCTCTCTGCTGAAATTCAGTACAGAGATATTGTAAAACAAAAGGGCACAGACAGGGCACAGAGGAAACAGACTGGGAAGTGAGTGGATCTGTGGCAGTGGCCTTCGAGACGGCAGGAGGGACGGCCATGCTGCCTGGTGCCGAGCACCACGGGTCCCCGAGGCCGGATGCCAGGTCTCCAGACGGACCCCAGCCGGGACCAGAACACCTTCTCCGGGAGCCCCACCAGCCTGAAGGAGCCCTAAAATTACTGACTTGGGGTGCCCCAACCAGATGTCCCAAAAGCAAGCCCACAGCAGGCTGACCCCATATCGCGCCTCCTGGTTTCTCCCTCTCTAATAGAATCAGACAAACATCAGAGCAAACGCGCTAACGTGAAAAACTAAACCTCCTGCAAAAGCTTATGCAAGTAAGTAGACACCGTGCAGGGAGAAAACCTTGATGTCGCTTCCCTCAGAAAGGTGTCCCAGGCAGGAAACGTAATCAAAGCACAGTGTTTACAACAGCAAACACGAGGAGCCTAGAAATCAGAAATATGGTGACGAATGTTAAGAAAATCTACCAGGAAGTACAGCTAAACGACGACGAGATCAAAAATAGGAAAGAAAGGCTCAGAAAGCCCCAAGGCCAGGAGCCCCAGAAAGGGGGGCAGCTCAGGTGGACAGGAAGAAGTCGACCAACAACCGAGAACAGTTTCCCAGAACTGTGAGTTTCCAGGCAGAGACCTCGAGGGTCCCGCGCAGAGACCCTCCCGGCCAACCAGCGCTCGGGCAGAAGGAATGGCGCCCAGGGGACCAGGAGGGCGCAGAGGGTGGGGTCTCGGGCTCCAGAGCAGCCCTGGGGGCTGGAAGTCAACGCGGCGCCTTGGGGTCGCGCCTCGGAAGAGTCCGGCAATCCGCGTGGATTCTCAGGGGGTGGAAACTGGGGGAAAGCCATCAGCTGGCCCCAGGCTGCAGTGTCCAGTGGGGACCGTGCCTGTGGTGGGGACAGGGCTGAACAGACGCGCCGACGATGAGCCCCTGCAAGGCGGCGAGGGAAGCTAGTGCCTCAGAGGTGGGGGAGAGGCTGCAGGTAGCTCGGAGATCGGGGAGCGGGTGCCCCCGGAAAGGTGAGGGGCGGGCAGGGGTGCAGGGATGCTGCTTGAGAACACACTTAATAAAATTAAAATAAACTCCGGGGCTTCCCTGGTGGCACAGTGGTTGAGAGTCCGCCTGCCGATGCAGGGGACACGGGTTCGTGGCCCGGTCCGGGAAGATCCCACATGCCGCAGAGCGGCTGGGCCCGTGAGCCATGGCCGCTGAGCCTGCGCGTCTGGAGCCTGTGCTCCGCAGCGGGAGAGGCCACAATAGTGAGAGGCCTGCGTACAGCAAAATAAATAAATAAATAAACTCCGACCGGAAGGGTGCCAGCCTCTGACAGAGAAAGAGTTTTCCCTTGAACATCGTGGAGCACGGAAGGCCGTGTAACTCAATAACTGTGCCCTATCTTTATTATCATTACTGTTACCATTAGGGAGCTTTCGCTTGAAATTACTATATTCATAATTAATATTGAATTGTCTTCTTGTGTGTCTCCCAGGGACGAGAAGATGCTGATGCGGACGTGGAAAGTTCATCAGTTACCTCAAGTCTAATCAGCCTTCCAGATCTCGGTCCAGGAAAACACCATCGATCTGCGCAAGTTTCTCGTGTCTCGGGAGCCCCCGGGACCGTCGGGTGTGCTGGGACGTCGAAGGGCATGCAGACTGCCCACTGTTGGCGTGGGTCTGCGGGCAGAGCGACTCTGGGTCGCACGTCAGACGCACAACAGAGAGGCATTAACACCTGTGTGCAGCCCAGCACGCCCCAGGGGTGCGCCCCATGACACGTCCAGGGTGGCCCCGGGGTCCCGCTGCAGCCCCCCCAGTGAGCCATAGGGCACTCCCTGATCCCGTGCCTCAGTTTCCCTTTGTCCTTGTGAGGGCAAGCATTTAAGCGGACGGGAAATGAAGTGCCTCGGGAATAGGAGGGGTGTGGTCTGTAAGCCCACCGCCACGAGGCAAAGCCTGTGACCCCAGGGGCTCCTGACAGGCCGGCTAGGAATCGTACAGCTACCACACCTGTGTGCGTGTGCATGCAGGGTGTTCCTGAGCGTGTGTGCACGCATGTACATGTGTGTGCCCACGTGAGTGGGTGTACATGCACTCACGTGTGCGCGTGTGTGTCAAGTCACAGTGACGCACAGACAGCGAGAGTGAAAGCTGACCCATCTGGGCCACTGGTCCGAGGCGCTTGTGTGGTCCCATCTGTGCGGCTGTCACTTTGGGCCTGGGACCGAGACGGAGCTGCCGGGCTGGGCAGGACCTGGAAGGTAGGACGCAGGGCTTTGAGCAGAAGGTCAGCTCCTCCAGCTGGCCCTCCTCAGCACTTCCGTCCTTCGTTAATTGATCCCAGGAAGGAGTTACTGAAGGTGCATTTTTCCTAGAAATGCCTGACTCATCGGAGGGAGAAAGGACGGAGGAGGAGAATAGGAATCTACCGGCCGTGACCGCGGCACCAGCAGGGAAGGACAAAGGAGGCCTCGGCCTTCACGCCCAGCTCACACCCTCCCCAGTCAGCTTCCTCAGCCCAGCAAGCACCATGTGAATCCCCGTGGATTTCATGGGAGTATCTGTTGAGGCATCTATGGCCTGTAATTACCCCTTTGGGTGATTGCGAGCTCAGCTTTGAAGCAGTGCCTCAGATAAGAAGATTGAGAGCACATGGAACCCTACCGACTCGGTGGCGATGAGGGTGCCTGCCTGGAAGGACACGAGCTCGAGCTGGGAGGGGGCTCGGCTGGGAGAGGCCAGCCTGGCCGGCGAGGTGGGGGGCTCTCGGGCCATGTCCCAATGCTGTCCTTGCTGTGAGAGGCTGGAACCGCACACAGCTCTACCCATTCACCAGCACATCTGGGGCCTCCAGGAGTCACATCTCCTCTCAGGCCAATGGAGGGCCGCAGACTGAGTGCCTGGGAGCCCAGGCCCGGCCAGGCCAACCCGGAGCCCCTCCTGCCAGCCACCCCTGCGGTCGGGGCCCAGCTGTCCCGTGGCTCCTTCTCTCCAAGGACGCCGAGGGGAACCCCCACTTGTGACTTTTCAGGAGAGAGAACATTGAGTTAAGGTCACTTAGGGAGAAAGGGAAAGAAGCAAAAGCCGTTTTGAATGTCCACGTCCTTAAACACTGAACACAAAGTTCAGAAATAAAAGCTGAGAACTACAGACTGTCCCAGGCTTCAGAACGAGGCCACCTCAGCGACTGACCACAGGCCTCCCCGAGACTTCCCGTCTGGTGGCCCAGTGGTTCCCAGGGTCTGCGGGGTCCCGGGTGTTGGTGGAAGACTTGGGTGTGACCGAGGGGCGGTGGCGGGCTGGAGGTGGGCCCAGGCGGCCAGGCGAGGTGAGGCCAGGCCCCTGAGCCTCTCAGGAAACCTTCGTGGTGGCCGGCCAAACATTCCAGCCCGAGCGGTGACCCCAAGAGCTCGGCTGAATGAGAAGCCGCTTCCGAGGAGTCTCCAGGGCCGAGTGAACAGACAGGGGAGCTGGGAGACATCCTCACGTCCAACCAAAGTGCTCACTTAAGTCTTTGTTAAAATACCCATTTTTTTCTCAGAAAAAGAAGGCATACTCATTATGGAGTTTGGGAAAGTATAGAAAAATAAAAGCAACTGGATGTCACCCAGAGCGTCACTTCCCAGATGCAGCAAGGTTAGCGCTCCTGTGTGTTCTCCCAGCCGTGCGTGTGCCTGTGATCATGTGCGTGTGTGTGCGTGTGCGTGCATGCATGTGAGCGGCGTGTGTGTGCCCGTAGAGGCCAGGACTACCACTCAGTGCAGCCTGGGCCAAAATCCAGCCCCGAACAGCAAGGGGGCGTCTGTCCCGGGTCCGGAGCCCTGGTGCCCAGAGCCCCCGTGAGAGGAGCCATACCTTCGAGGCCGGGCCCTTGATCTCCGAGCACCTGCACTGTTTTCCCACGGCAGGACCATCCTTTGAAACTGTGGTTTCTGTGAGGTTATAGATGATGCTGCAGGGAACACCTCACGTGAGTCAATGTGAGGGCCATCTAATCTCCCCTGGGAATTACTCATGGACGTAGAATTACTGACCAGAGCACGCAAACGTTTCAGGGATGGTGGCACATGGGGCCCAGCGGAGGGACTCGCAGGGCTGCGACCTCTCATGGCCAGGGGTCAGAGTTCACCATGGCTTTAATTTGCTGCCCTGTGAACACCTCGGGCTCCGTGGGTGCCCAGCTCCTCAACAACCGGGCCCCAGAACCACTGGGTTGGCTTGCCCTGCGGCCCAATGTTCCAGGACACAGGAAGCGACGCTAGGACGGCCAGCATGTTGACCTTTGACCCGGGGCCATCCCAGGGCCCTGGGACTGCAGCAGGGGGCGGGATGACAAGGAGGATTGGCCCCTGGGCATTTTTGCAGGCGGCATCACCTCCCACGGCCCTCAGCGCCTCCCACTCATGGTCCTCACGGGGGCCGCGCCCCGCCCCGCCGCGGGGCCCCTCCTGCACGGCTCTCCGCCGCTGCTCCAAAGGCACCAGATGTGCTGAGAAGTCCCTCTTGCTCAGGACGCCCATGTGCCTTCCCCACCTCCTGCTGACCTTTGCCCTCTGTCTGTCCTACTTAAATCTGCCCCCTGCCCACAGCGCTCCCTCCCCTGGTTCTTTTTCTCGGTGGCTTGTTTCCCACCTGAAAAACACCTGCTTTGCTCCCTGCCTGTCTCCTGAACTGAGGTCCCCATGGCGTCCCCTGGTGTGAACACAGCCCCAGACATTGCCTGGCACACACTGGGCCTGGATAGCTCACCCAGGCTGCCGGGCTGTGCCCTCCCGGGGGCCGATGGGCTGGCCCCGCTTGCCGCTTACAGGCCCTCCAAGGGCCCGGGATGGGGGATGCGCCCACTTGGTGGTCCCGCAGCTGGGCCTGTCCTGCCGAGAAAGGCAGGCCGTCGTCCCTTCCTGGGCACCACCCCACTCCGACCCCCTGACTACACATCCCCAGATACACGCGGCCGGCTGGGGCAGCGGGCAGCCGGCAGAGGCCTCGGCGGCCGGGACGGAAACTCTGCTGTCCTTCCAGGTCCCCAGAGTCAGCACCAAAGTCCTGCTCGTGTCCCGTCCCGTGTGAGCCGCGCAGCAAATGCAGCTCCTCCTCGACCCCAAGGCCAGCAGAGCAGTAACGTGGGGCCTGGAGGGGACGAGAAGGTGCACAGGGAAAATGGGAAGTGGGGTGGTCGGCAACATCCCTCTGTCAGCAGCTCGCGTCACGGGCCCTCAGGGTAAGCGCTCAGGTCTGAGACCCGGGGCCCTTCGAGACCCTGAGCCTCGAGGGCACAGCTGTGCTTTGGGCCCCCCGCTGCCCGAGCTCAAGGCTGAAACTAGTGTCTGAGTCCAGGGACGCAGAATTTCCACCCGAATCAGTTTTTGTTAATGTTGAATTTTAACTGTACTTGTCGTTTTACGTGTGTATCTTGGTGTTATGAGCTTTTAATAGTTTGGGGGTGAAAAGCCTTAAAGCCAAAACAGAAAAGTGGACGGTGAGAGGATCTGATGCCGTGGCCGAGCTCTCGAGGGGCCCCCGTGTCCAGGGGGACTGGTTCCCGCCCGGCGACGGTGTGTGGGTCACCTCTCGGGACCCCAGGCCTGCGGGCACGGGCGCTTCCCTCGTCCTGCGGCACCGTCAGTGCTCAGACGGTGGTTTGTGCGGTGTGCTGTCCGCCAGGCTTCACAATATTTTCCTATTTCTGACGCGTAAGAGCAGGTTTCCACCGGATGGGGGACTAAAGAAACTAAGGCAAATTACATTCAATGTTAGTTTATACTTGGATTTTTAAATAAATTTTTTATTAGTGTGATGGGGTCCAAAGAGCTTGTAGGAATGCTCTAGGAATTTGAAACGTCTAGGAAACATCAGAAAAATAAACGATCCAAAACAAAAAAGCGAAAGTATAAGTGAAATAAAGTAAATACGAATTCTGACACTAAAAAAAAATCCCAAAATCTAAATGAAGACATGAATATGGGACGAATATGAATGTAGGGTATCTTATAAAGGGCTGGACCACACCCTGCTTCTGCCGGCCAGGGGGTGGGGGGTGGCCTCCTCAGGGACACCATGATGTCAGTAGATGTGGAACAACTTCTACTTAGGGCAAAACTCTCAGGTACAAGGCTCAGGCCATCTCGCAGCGAAATTCTACGTTCAGGGAAAGTGATTTATGTGCTACGTTGATTGAACCGTGTCTATAACGCGTGACACAGTCTCCATGAAGTGTTACACTCTTTAGGCTGCATTTCTAAACACCTTCCCTCGGTCTGTCTTTCCGGGTGGCTCTTCTGCCTGAGGGACATCCTCATCCTTCAGTCGCTTGCTCTATCATCATCCACCAGCGTCCCCGAGCCCCTGCTGTGCAGGGACCATCCATGTGGCCTTGACGTAAAAACTAAGCAGAAGGTCACCCATCCTCCACCCTCATGGCGGTTCAGAAGGCGCCCTGACCACAGACACGGGCGTTGACACGCAGTGACCCCAGGAGGGTGACCCCAGGAGGGTGACCCAGGAGAAGTGGCCCCAGGAGGGTGACCCCAGAAGTGACCCCAGGAGAAGTGGCCCCAGGAGAGTGACCCCAGGAGAGTGACCCCAGAGGGTGACCCCAGAGGACTCACAGCGAGGGCCTGGGACCATCGAGCTCCATGTGGGAGGCAAGTGTCCCTCAGGGCCCAGAGAGGGGACAGAAAACAAGTCAGATGGCGCGGCTCTGCGGAGGGCGCCGAGGGGAGCGACTGCAGGGCGCTGGGGGCTGGCGGTGGGTCCCAGACACAGCCATGCAGGGCCGCCGCCTCCTCCAGCCACAGCTGCAGCGCAGGCAGACAGGCAGACGCGGGCTGGAACACAAGGTGCAGGGGCCGTCGAGGCCCAGCTCTCTGACCCCGCAGGCCCTGGCACTGAGCTCCGGCCGGCGTGGACTGCGGGGAGGCCTGAGCAGGCACGCAGGGAGGGCCCTCCGGAGCCAGAAGGCGTCACCCACGCGTTTCAGAAGGGGACTCGGCCCCATTTTAACAGAGCACGTGGTGTCAGGCTCACATTGCTCCAGGCCTGAAACACACCCCAGACGTGCCCATGGCGGTGACCTCGCCCCTGGGCCTGGGTCCCGCGGGCCACGGCAGCTCTGACTCCCCCGTTGCCTCAGGGAGGCTGAGGGGTGGAGGTCGGCTCTTGGAAGACGTGGGGGAGGGCTGGGCCCCTGGCCCCTGACAGCACCGGGGGAGGAACAGCGGCCCAGACCCCCGCGGTGGGTCTCGGGCTGCCTGTGGCCTCTAGCAGGAACGTTCCCTCTAGTCGCTGTGACAGGGACAGAGGCCAGGGAGGGGCTCAGAGAGAGGGCCCCCCGAGGAAACAGCAGGGCCCCCAGGCTCCTGTCCACATCAACATCACAGCCCAGGGTCTGGAGAGGCGCTTGATGGAAAGCTCAGCTGCCGAGCTAGTCAACGGGTTTCTGAGCTGCCAGCGCCTCTGAAGTCTCTGAAATTGGGCGGATTCCAGGTTTTTCTCGCAAGGTTCCACAGTTGCCTCTCCAAGGCCTCCTGCTGGTAGCCTGACAGCCCTGCTTCCCTCCGGGCCAAAATCAGAAAAGAAGGTGCCTGGAAGGGGCGTGTCCACTGGGCGTTGTCACCAACCGTGTGAAAAATGTTATCGGTTTTAAACGTCTCTGTTTTAAAGTGAGAAATTTCTGTTCAGCTCTGATCTCCCCTGCCAGGCATCTGGGCCGAGGCACACTTTGCCAACGTTTGGAAACTGTAAATAAGAAACTCCGATCTAAAAAGTTTTTATGGACTTAAATGTTTCAGCGAAAACATTTCTTGAGAAGTAACATTTCTTGGGAAGTTTCTATAAGAAAAGAGCATTTATTTTGCTTCCGTGTAAGCTGGCGGGTTGCCCTGTTCTAGCTGTGCTTTCCACCCTCAAACCAGCGACTTGGGCTAAGAGATGCTTCCAATGGCGTGGGAATGCTCCGAGGACACCTCCCTCGACTGAGGCCCGTGTCGGCGAGGCACAGCGGCCCTCTGCTCAGGGGAGGCCCTGAGCCTGAGTCGGCAGGAGGACAGGGACCCACAAGGAGGCTCCTGGCAGCTGGAGACTTTTCCACTGGGAGTCTGAGTGAGAGGAAAAGGCCTTGGACCATTAGGGCAGGTTTTATGGGACTTGAGAAAAAGAATGACATCCACTTAAAATATGTCACAAATTCCTTCCACGGGATGCATGGAATGCGGCCGGCCATACGACACGGAGTGAAAAGGGCTGGGAGAGGGCACAGAGGACGTGGCCCTCACGTACGTCCAGGCAGCGGTATGTGGAGCACGCAGCTTCTCCCAGGGGACCCTGCGGGTCGACACCCTGACGAGGCTTCTGTCCCCTCTGTGCCGGAAACACCAGCTGCGGGTGCTGGTCCTAGCGTCTCGCTGTGATGCTGGAATTCCTCCTTCCCGTCTGAAGGAAAGAATCAAAACAAAGCCCACACGTTTCACGTCTTTGCCTCCGGAGGAATGGGGCTTCAGAGGAGCCCTGCGCCCCACAAGCCCTGCAGACGAGGCCCTCACTGCAGAGCAACCTCGGAGGAGCGCCCAACGACCCGTCGGTGTGTGCGAGTCCTTCTTGTAATGGCGAGCTCCTTCCCTGTGTTTAAAACTGTGGCAAACTGCACGCACAACTTTCCATCTTGAGCGCTGTAAGTGCACAGCTCAGTGGCATTTGAAGCACATTCACACTGTCGTGTGGCCGCCACCCGTCCCCGTAACTCGTCGTCTCGCAAAACTGAAGCCAGGCCCCGGTGCAACACCAACGCCCCTCCCCCCACCCCCCCACTTTCTAGGAATTTGACGACCCTGAGTCCCTCTTACGAGTCATGGGACAGTATGCATCGTGTTGTGACGGGTTCATCTCACTGAGCTGCAGCCTGAGTCAGAGGCTCCTTCCTTTTCAGGGATGAATCATATTCCCCTGTGTCTGTCACCACATTTCCTTATCCGTCTGTCAGTCAGCAGACAGGCACCTTTGAGGGTTGAGAACAGTGACACCGTGGTGGACACAAAGCTCTCCATTCTTTTGCAGACACACCCATAGCCGTCGCTGTATTTTAATGTGTGGCTTCATCTTTCTCTAAGCTACTTTTACACAGGTTTGTAAAACGTAACCCATCCAATTGAGATGTACCAGTAATTACTGATTTTGACATTGATAACCAATGTCATCTCCAGATAAGTTTGCTGCTAATAAAAATCTGTGCTGAGAAGGAGAGAGAGAGGCAGAGAGAGACAGGGACGGGAACAGGGATGGGAAGAGGGAGGAGGAGGCTTCGGAAGCCTTGCCAGCGCCCAGCCCAGCCCCGGGGCTCAGCGCCTCCCAGCCCGGTCCCCGCCCGCCGGTCACGCAGGGCTAGCTCTTGAGCCTCGGGGGCCGCCGGACCGGGGCTCCAGGATTTTCACCGGCGATGACCGACGGCGACTATTAGACCCCCATCTAGGCTTCATCGGGCGTCACTCAGGGAGCCTCTAAAGGCTGCGCGGCGTGACCCGGCGCCGTCTTACATCCTCGCCCCGCGCCTCCCACCCCTGCGGTCTCCTCGGCCCCACCCCCGTCGGGTTTCCATGCTTTACCCACGTCTCGTCGACGTGACAGGCGTCAGCGAGGCCTCCAAGACTCTCGCCCGCAGACCCCCTGTCCTCCCCGGCTCGCACTCTATTACAAGACGGGCGGCGCGTGCGTTCTCTGTGACCAGGTCACCCACGGGGGCGGTGAGGGGGCGCCGGCACCAGTCACACCGGGCAGGGGGCACAGCCCCCGAGGTCCGTGCACGCAGCACGGGCTCCCGCCTCCCGGCTCCACTCGGGATGCGTGACCTTCGCGCCCTCGGCCCTCCGCGCCTCCAGCTTCTCTCGGAACCCGCACCTCGCTCCCCGGCTCGAGATCAGTGCTTCTCTCCGAAGCCCGGTCCTTTCTTCCCTTGTTGACTACACTGGGCTTTGCCATTTTCACGCGGAGGTTACTGACTACAGAGATACAGATTCCTCTTGCACACGCCCTTCTGAAGGTAAATTGTACCCCGGTGTGGTGACAGGAAAGAATGCAAACCAGAGAGCCTCACTCCAACGTGTGTGTGACAACTGGCTCAGGGTCCCTACGGGCGGCTCCAGGGAGGGGACCCACCAGGGACGGCGGCCACACCAGCTTCTCTGCAGAACTCTGGGTTCTGCAGTGTTGGTAGATTGTGGCAGTTTGTTAATCCCTGCAGACCAGGTACCGTGTTTATTATCTAATTTATCCATCCATTCATTTCCTCAGCAGACACTTCGTCATGCGTGCGGATCCCCCAGCATCTTAAGCAGATGCTTTACTAGGAGGAGTGTCGCCCCTCATGTAATATGGTCACCCAGTTCCACAATTCGCTCTCACAAAGGCAAAGCCTTAGTACGCGAATCCCTCCCTCAAACTCGCAACACTTTACGGCAAGGAGGAGCGCCATGCTGCCTCAGGCTCTTCATTCCAGTTGTTTCCCCACAAAGAAGCGCAGTTACCACGAGAGATGACTCATTCGTGGATCTGTGCAAGTGCATTGTCGTGCTGGGGTGAGAACAATCCTGAGAACGTGTAACCCAGTGAGAGAAAATCTGGACTTAGACCGAAATTCAAATGCCATTTCTCCAGTAGCCAATAAAGTTGCTTAGCTGCTCCGGGTGTCAGTTTCCTCATCTAGGAAACAGGGATGGATAATGGGGCCTCTTGCCTCACAAGGTGGTCACTCAAATGAAACCAGAAGGAGGTGAGCACACCTTCAGGACGGTCCTAGGTGGGGTGCGGTGGGTGGGGAGCTGAGGGGCTCACTGCAGGGAGGGGCGCCCGAGTGGAAAGACGCTGGGGAGCACCAAGCCACTCGCCCAGGGGAGGGGGCGCCCGAGTGGGAAGACGCTGGGGAGCACCAAGCCACTCGCCCACTAGCGTTATTTGCAGACCCTGATTTCCAGCTTCAAAGGCGTTCGCTGAGCCCTGCTGCTTGCTGTTCGCCCCCAGAGATCCACCCTGTGCATCCTCCCGGATCCTACCGTGGGCCCGGTCCCAGACAGGGCTCCAGGCACGCACAGATGGGCCTCTAGTTCTACAAAGGGCCCGCTTCCCAACTGCGTTATCAGCGCGAGGAGGTTCCAGATGACTGAGGGCAGCTCTCCGCCTGCATGGCTATCTGAGGGCATAAACTAAATCCGAGGGCTCTTGCTTCAGAGGCCTGGGAGAACCTGAGCGTAAGAGCTGGGATGATTCCCCGCCGATCAGCAGGTGGAGGACTCTCAGTGCATACGTGAGAGGATCGTTCGTTTCTGGAAATGAAACTTCCCGTTCTCACTGCGGTTAAGGGCTTTTTACTGAACCCTCCCAGCACTGTCCCCAAAGCCCAGTGGCCTGGGCACCCACACAGCTTTTGCCATATTCACACGTCACTTATGAAAGTTAATAATTTTCTTTAAATTAATTTTAAATGTAATCCTTTTTAAAACAAAAAACGTGTCCTTATCCTAAGTAAAACAAATAACATCATGGCCTTAATGTATTTGTTGTATTTTTTCTATTACACATTCAAACAAATACATAATAAATATATAATGAATAAATTAAAACACGTTTTCCCTATGCTGCCTAAAAAGCCTCAGCGTCTCAATTTGGGGAAATTGCTTGACAAAACAACGTTTGCCTTTAGAGAAGCGGGAGGACCCTGAAATCCAGCACCAAAGCCCGGCCACCCCCCACCGGAGCACAACTCAGGACGAGGCTTCGCAGAGAAATTCGCTGAAGGAATGTCTCCATCTAGTGGCCGTGACCTCTCATTACACCGAGAAGCGAGCTCCCGCTGAACATTTTAGGCCCCGGGTTTCCTTTGGGGGACGTGACAAAAGTTCTTGAATTAGAGAGCGCTGACGGTTGCTTACCTTTTTGAATATACTAAAACCCACTGAACTGTACACTTTAAAGGGATGAATTACGTGGTAGAAATTATATGTCGATTTTCAAAAAAGAACAATTGTGAAAGGATTCAACGTGAGCAGAAAGAGAAACTCCTGCCTCTGCCTCCTTATGGTGAAGTTAAATTATCTAGAGCATGGCGGCGAGGGTGCCTCTTTCTCTGCTTTGTCTTGGGGACATGACGTTTACATCCAGGGGCCCGAAGTCTTCAATAGAAATCAGTTTCTTCACGTGTTAGTTCGTAAACCACAGCTACGGTTCCTACTAAACACAATTTTCCCAGGATTCCTTAGGCTGCTATTCTAAAAAGTTGTTTCTTTTTAAGGCCATTTCACCCTAAAACAAAAAAGTGCTTTCAAGCTGCAATTACACAGATCTGAAACGTGCAGCCTGTGCTTTGCTCTCGCTTCACGGTGGAGTTGGTGGGTGTGGTTAAATTATGATGTTTTATTCTAAGGGGAGGCTGAAAACATCTGCTCCTTGATGGAAACCATGTGTTATTACAAGACGCTACGTCAGGCAGTTTAACACGATATATTCCTTACAATTACACTTACTAAACAGAACCCCATTACAGAATTCCCGCTAATGTTCTCATCACACACCAACTCAAGAATCTTCCCCTGTAACTCATAGGGGATTGATCAGTGCAATTATCTTGTAAAGGTCTTTGTCAGTGGATTCAAAATAACCGGAAACAGTCACTATTATTATTTAGGATTCAAGTGTTAATTTTCCAGACTCACGCAGCTACAGGTGTGGGTAAAGTGGAAAACAAACGCTTCTGTGCACAGCACATTTTCTGGGACGGAGGGCACTGGCAGCGGCCTCCCACCCTGCCGGGAGCGCGCTCCCACTGCAGCGCCTGGAAACGTGGCCCCGAGAGCTCCAGGGAAGCCAACGTGACCTTAGTTCTGCTAAGGGCACAGCTCACGTCTTCATGCCCTAAGCTTGTCTCCCTCATCTGGACGCTTAGGAGAAGGTGCCCTCGTGCGTGGGGTCTGAGAAGCTCCGGCCCCGATCCGCCCCCCAGGAGGGCTTTGCTGCCCCCCTGCTGCAGAAGCGGGGCAGCTGCTCCAACCTCGGTGCCTCAGCCAGAGCCATGGGGGCCTGAGCAGGGCCGGAGGAGAAGCCGGAGCAGTGTCTGGGGACAGCTCTGACGGCCACACAGCTTCACCTCTCCCCTGCCCAGATCTGCTCCCGCTACGTTCCCCTCACATCACACACCTCAAAGCCCATCTGCATGGCCACACAGCTTCACCTCCCCCCTGCCCAGACCTGCTCCCACTACATTCCCCTCACATCACACACCTCAAAGCCCATCTGCACGGCCACACAGCTTCACCTCCCCCCTGCCCAGACCTGCTCCCGCTACGTTCCCCTCACATCACACACCTCAAAGCCCATCTGCACGTCAGCCACAGTCTATATTGTGCAGGACAGCCCTTCGCAACAGAGACTTCTTCAGCCCAAAATGTCAGTAATTCTCAAGTTGAGAGACCCTGTGCTAGACTGGCCCGGGAAAAGGAGAGGAGACACAATGAGCAGAACTGGCAGTGAAAGAGGGGCTATCACGACCAAACATACTGACAAGAATTATAAGGAAATATTCAGAACTTTATACCAATGAAGATGAAACGGCAAATTCCTAGAAAAACACAAATGATCAAAACTGACTCAAGAAGAAATAGAAAATTGGAATGGACCTATAACAAGAAAAGAAATTCAATTGGTGATTTTAAATCTTCCCAGAGAAAAGCTCAGTCCCAGATGGTTTCAACGGTGCATTCCATCAAATATTTAGAGAAAAGCTCTTTCAGAAAAAAAGAGGAGGTAACACTTCCCAGCTCATTCTATGAGGCCACCACCACCCTGACACCAAAGCCAGACAAAACGTTACAAGCAAACTTCACACCAATCTCTCTCACGAACTTTAACATAAAAACCCTTAGCAAAATCTTAGCAGCATATAAAAAGGATTATAAACCACGACCAACTGGAACTCATCCCAGGAATGCAGGTTGGATGAACATCTGAAAACCGATCAATCAATAGGTGTGGAAAAATCTCACTGACAAAATCCAACACCTATCCGTAATGAAACAAGCAGACAAAACCCTCTCAATAAACAAGGAAGGAATAGCATGTAAACAAACCTACACATCATAGTCAGTAACGTGCTTTCCCTTCCTAAGACTGCGAACAAGGCCAGGGTATCTGTTCTGGCCACTCCCACTCAACGCTGCGCTGGAGGTCGCAGAGAGCGATTCTTGCTCCGCCAAAAGGGAAGGAAGAGAATGAGAGGATGGAAAATAAATTGAAGCATGAAGATTGAAAAGAACTAATAAAACTGTCTATTTACAGATGACCTGATCCTGTATTAAGAAAATTCTAATATAATAAACTCACTAGAACTAATAAATGAGCTTATCAGGATACAAGCCCATTGTGCAAAAATCAATTCTATTTTCATATACAGTTGACCCTTGAACAACACAGGTTTGAACTGTGAAGGCCCACTTACGTGCTGATTTTTTAAAATAAATTCACATATTACTGTAAATGTATTTTCCTTATGATTTTTTAATAAAATTTTCTTTTCGCTAGCTTACATTTTATAAGACTACCACATATAAATATATATAACATTACAAAACGTGTGTTAATCGACCGTTTATGCTATCGGTAAGGCTTCCAGTCAACATTAGGCTATCAGTAGTTAAGTTCTGAGGAAGTGAAAAGTTATACACAGTGTGACTGCATGGGGGGTTGGTGCCCCTAACCCTCGTGTTGTTCAAGGGTCAACTGTACTATCATCAAACAACCTGAAATGAAATTAAGAAAATAATTCCATTTACGATAGCATCAAAAAGAATACAATACCTAGTATTAAATGTAAAAAAAGAAGTGCAAGATTAATTCACTGAAAACTATAAAACATCACTGAGAAAAATTATAGAAAATTTACATGGAGGGACATCCCATGCTCACAGATTGAAAGATTCAATATTATTTATAAGTCAATTCCCTACAAATTGTAGAGATTCAATGCAATCATTATCAAAATCCCAGCATATTTTTGTAGAAATTGACAAACTGATCCTATTAATTACATAGACATGAAAAGGACCTAGAATAGCCAAAACAATTTTGACAAAGAACAAAGTTGGAGAACTTACACTATTGGATTTCAAACTTACTATAAAGCTATAGAAATGGAGATCATCTGGTGTTAGCATAAGGACAGACATAAAGATCAATGGAACAGAACTTGAAATTCTAGGATGTTCACGGTCTATATCATAAAATTTAACACAAAATAACATTTTAAAGAGTCACTGGAGAGAGATTTCTTCCTGTTAAGGACTCTCAACCCCATAGTATATTTTCACGTCTGTCTTGTGCTGGATTCAGAGGATGGATTGACAGGCGAGGACTCCAACCCACTCTCTCATGTGAATTACACTAAGACGGTCATCTTGGGACCTGCTTTTTATAAACTCTCTCTCCAGCGGCTGTAATGGAAACTTGGCAGTCATAAGATGAGAAGCATATTAGGAGGTAATGTGTACGAAAATTACACGTGGAATTTATGCAGGAAGATTATTTCCCCAACAGAACATTTTGCTTTTTATTATGAAAGTTTTCAAACATGCAAAAATACTGACGTTTCTCTTACCCTTCTCCAGCAATTATCAGTACAGAACCTATCTTGTTCAATCATAGGTACCATTCACTAAACCTGATGATTTAGAAATAAATCCAGGTATCCTATTATTTCATCTGTAGAATATTTCGGCACACATCTTTAAATGATAAAGATTCTTCTTAAACCCATAGTCAAATAAAGCATCAATAATCTCCTATAGGAATTTAAAAAATAAACAGAAGAAATCCTCCGTAAGCTGCACTGACTCTCTGCATTCAGCCTATAAAGGCTAGCGTTCTCGTTTAACAGCCTTTTACACCCATCTGATGACGTAAAATCAAATGAGCCTCACGCTCATTTTCCCAAAAAATATACTTTTTGCAGCAGCAAAGCGAACATTATAATATGCAGTGGTCAGGAGGCTGCCGTCCTGCTGCTCCAGAGGGAATATGTGAGATGAAACGAACACGGCGGAGCCCGTTAACTCATTCCCTCTCATGTAATGCACCGGGCCCATCTCAGACCTAGAAAAGCTGACCGTCAGTCCAGGAGGAGGGCTGACCGTCTAGTTCTGAACCTGATAAATTTTCAAATGAAAACTCGTGGCTTGGAGTTGTGAATCAGATTCACTATAAGCTATGTTGTCTTAACACCCAACTTGAAATGATAATTCAAAAAGTTAAACCCGGGGCCTCCCCGGGGGCGGTGGTCGGGAGTCCGCCTGCCGATGCGGGGGACGCGGGTTCGTGCCCCGGTCCGGGAGGATCCCACGTGCCGCGGAGCGGCTGGGCCCGTGAGCCGTGGCCGCTGAGCCTGCGCGTCCGGAGCCTGTGCTCCGCAACGGTGGCCGCTGAGCCTGCGCGTCCGGAGCCTGCGCTCCGCCACGGGAGAGGCCACGACAGTGAGAGGCCCGCGTAACAGAAAAAAAAAAAAAATTAAACCCGAGCCATATGGGAAGGCTCCAGTCGTAAAATGCTTCCATTCCATCTCTACCCCACTATAACTGACAGTATACCTGGTGAGGATGCTGAGAAAACCAAATCCTTCGAACTCTGTGTACTGTCACTAGAGTCATAATCCATGCGCTATTCCAGTAGAACCAAGCAGACTTCACAGCATCTCCCTCCAGTGGGAAGTAAAATAATAAAGAGAGCAGGGAGAATCTGTCTATTTCTTCTCTCATGATTACCTAGCTGCTCCGAAGGGCTGGGAGATGCTCCTGAAAAGTCACGGTTCGTATGAGAAGCGTCCTGGACGGTCTCGGCAGGCATGTGTGCGGGTTCCGATGTACACCCGCTATTCTGGTATTTTTCTGGGATTGTCTAAAGGGACTGTTTCTGACTCACGGTGAGAAATCAGCCCGCACAGCACACCAGCTGCTCTCATGGTAACAGGGCCACAGACGTCCTCATCCCTAGTGACTGCTTCCTCCTGAGCACGAGGACCATTTCAGTGTTCCCGGCTGTCTTTTCCTTTCCAAAATGCACACCACGTGTAATACTGCCCTCTCTGTAAAAGAAACGGTAGAATGTTCCTTGTAGCCAAAATAACTTTGTTTTCATTATTCGTCTGTTCTCAAGGAGCCATTTAACTGAAAGTAAAATGCTATGTAGCCAAGCCTACGGGAGTGGTCAAAAGAGTCAGTAAATCGTTGCTAAGCTAGAATAGTCCCGGTACTTACACGCTTTATAGAATAGATTTAATTGGTCTGTGTATTGTGTTGTTTCTAATCTATCATGTAATAACATCCTATATGCAGGTGTATTGGTGGTTTGTAAATACCTTATCTTATGGAGATTTCTCCTCCAAATGGCTTAAAATTCTTAAGTCACAATTATCTTTTTCCCAGACATGTCAATAGTGCTCTCCACTGACAGGAAATTTCTCTATTTCCACCTTTTCCCTCTGCCCCACTCGCTGAAACAAAAGGGGCGGTGAGCACATGACTCCTCTAAGACCAGTACCTTCAAATATAGACCAAAAAAGGGAGAAAACCAGGTGGGGAAATAGAGGGGAAAAAACCAGGAGGGGAGGGGGGTGGGGAGAAAGGGAACGTCTTCTCCTTTGGTCATTTTATCCAGTTTAAAACAAACAGAGAAGAAAAATCAAAGAGAAGAATTTCCACTTTGGGTGGTATGGCAGTGTAGAAACTCTGAAGGGCCCCTCACACTACAAGACAATTAGATTTTTGTCTAGGACTTAATTTTCCATGTCAGTACTGGGCTTGGAGGAAGTAAGGGACATCCTGAAGTCTCTCAACTCAAGGAAATCCTAATGAGGGATCCAGGAGGGAAACTCCAGCAAGAAAATACAAGACGCAGGGTTGCCCTCAGAGAACTTGCCAGTATCAGAGCTACCTAAGGTTGCAGAGGTGGGGAGGGTAAGCCTTGGGCTCCTGGCACAGCAGGAGAGGTGAACTCTAGACTCCTACCCTGGAAGGGTCCAAAGTGTCCCCATCTTGGGCCCTCTGGATCTCGCCATAGCAAATGTCACAGGGATCTCCACAGATGATCAACCGAATATGCGCTCACCAACAGCACCAACCATAAAAGGAAACACACTTCTATAAATAAGAATGGGTAGGAACAACTACAAAACAGACTCAGACCCACAAAGACATCAATTATTCAAATGACCAGACTCAGAATCTGACAAATTAGGTATGAACCTATAAAAGAAAAAAGAAAATTACAAAAATTATAAGCAAGCATTGTAAAGATAGGCTCTAAATGAACAGGCATGTTTGGAAAATATCCAAACAGAACTTTCATAAATGCAAAAAATAATTTTTGAGGTAAAGCTTCAAAAGATGCGTTAGACAGCAGATTCCACACAGATGAAGTGGGATTAATCAAGTGCAACCTATGTTTGATGAAATTGCCCAGAATGCTGGACAGAGAAATAAGAGGAAAAACTTGTAAAAGATTGAGAGATGATTATAGGATAAGAAATTTCAACAAGTATCTACTCAGAGTTCCAGAGAGACTAAAGAGAAATACTTAAAGAGATAATGCTTGAGAATTTTCAAGAATTAATGAAATCCATGAATTTACAATATATTTCAAACAGTATAAGCAAAAAGAAACCTACCATTAGACACAAAAACAAAATTACAGAACCCCAAAGACAAGGAGACTTATCACCTACGAAGCCACAACCAGGTTAACAGACTTTCAACAATAAAAAATGGAAACCAGAATCTAATGAAATCTCTTCTAAATGAAAAGAGCCACTGTCACTCTATAGCTGTTTGTCTACCAAAATTACCTTTCCACAGTGAGAGCAAAATACAACATTCTCAGATAAACAGAAACTGAGAGTTTAACTCCAACAGAACTTTACTAAAGGAATTCTAAAGAATATATTCCAAGGTGAGCCCTAATCCCAGAGGTAAGATGTGATTTATTTACAACACAGTATATACAAATGTGTATGACATGTACATGTCATATGTAGATTATATATTATACAAATATTTTAGGTACCCATCATTTTAGTAGAACCTGTTTATTTTCATTGGAATGTATCTCTTTCATAATAAATTGTTACCAAAAAAAAAAAGGAGGATATGAAATGTTAAGGAAAAAATGATGAGAAATAAATTGGTAAATATATGTTAAAGCAAAACATTGTCTAGAAAATAATGTCTAATTTGGGAATTGTAAAAAGGTAGAACTGAAATGTTAGACAATTATAGTGTATAAGTCTGGAGAAGAACAGAGGTATAGTGTTTTAAGATCTATATATTGTTTGGAAGGAAACTGGAATATTCACTTTAAATTTATTAAGTTAGGAATACAAGGTTCTTTTGGCTTCCAATTCCAATACGTGTGTGTGTGTGTGTGTGTGTGTGTGTGTGTGTGTGTGTGTGTGTGTGTGTAGGCTTCCCCACACCAACAAGAAATTCTCAGATGCCAGCAGGATGTCCAAGAATTCGAAATCAATCCTGATACTGTCTCCCTGGAGATAGAATCAGATTCTACAGGTTAAGGTTCAGTCCCACAAGACAGCCCTCCACTTCAGACTCCAGTCAAAAGCCCAGGTTTCATGCTCCTGACCCACCGGTTACAAATTCGAGATCCCAATGACTCCCTCCAACTCAGGATGCCAATCACAAGTCCAGTTGTTACTTGTACTTCTGATCAACTGGCTATGAATCAGAGGTTCCCACAACCCCCCCACCCCTCAGGTTGGATTAATTTGCTCAAACAGTTCACAGCACTCAGGAAAACCCATTTTCTTACTGGATTACCAGTTTGTTACAGAAGGCTATGGAGAAAGGATACAGATGAACATCCAGATGGGAGAGATACACAGGGCAAGGTGTATGGGAGGGGCGTGAACCTTCCATGCTCCCTCCAGGTGCACGACTCTGCCAGGTCTCCACATGTCCACCAACTGGGAATCTCTCCAAATTCTGTCCTTTCGGGCTTTTATGGAAGCTTCGTTACTTAGGCACAATTGATTAACTCATTGGCCACTGGCAGTTGATTCAACCTGCAGCCCATCTCTCCTCCCTGGAGTTCAGGGTGGAGATGGGGATGGGGTGAAAATTCTAACCCTCTAATTATTTGGTTGGTTCTCCTGGCAACCAGCCCCTACCCTTAGGTGGGGCCCTACTGGAAGTGTTTTCAGGAACTAAGGAGAAGAGAGCAAAAATTATCCCATTGTTCTTATCACTCAGGAAATTCCAAGGGTTCTGGGAGATGTGATCCAGGCACTGTGGATGAAGACCAAATATATATTTCTCCTATAAATCACAATACACAAAGGTAAAACTTCAATGGTGATCGCCAAAATAAAAAAAAATGGAGTAAGAAAAAAATATAAGAAAATAAACAGAAAACCAGATCTCAATATATCCCCAAAGGGAAAAATGATGATAAGGGAGAAAAGATATCCAAAGAAAAATTGGAAGGTTAAATATAAATGTACTGGACTTTCCAACTAAAAGCTGGAGATTGTCAGAATGAATTATAAAAGTCTAGCTAGATGCCATTTATAGGAGAATACCTAAACTTAAGGTGTAAAAACTCTAAAAGTAAAAGTGAAGTATATACCAGGCAAGCATTTATTTAAAAAAAAGTTAAAACAGTCATATTATTTCAAGCAAAAAACATTTTAATAGATAAGCATTATTCAGGATACAGAGGGCTCTACATAACAAAAAGTTTCAATTCCTCAAGGATATAAAAACTTTTAACATGTATGCCTTAATAACAACCTCTGCCCCCAACCCATTTGTGTATGTATGCGTACAATTGTGTGTGTACACACAAAAAAGTAGTAAAACTACAGAGAGAATTTGGTAAATCCACTAACATAGTGAGAGGTTTCAACATGTATCTCTCAATCATCGCTTGGTCAATCAGGAAGAAAACATGGGAAATTTTAATAACACATTCAACAAGCTTAACTTATTGAGTAGATATAGACTCCTGATTCAATAAGGAAAGATGACACATTCTTTTGAAGTACATATTAACCATATACCGGAATTATGTTAACTGCATTAAATTTCAAAGAAGTAGCATCATTCAGATTATGTTATCTAACCATAATGCAATTAACTTAGAAGTCAACAATAAAAAGATGGAGAAAAATTCCCATGCTTTGGACATTTTCAAATATACTTCTAAATAACCCATTTGTCAAATAAAAAGATCATAATGGATATAAATGAATAATTGAATGACTGAAATGAAAAAACTATATATCCAGACTAGTGAGATGAAGCAAGAGTGATATGCAATAGCACACAAATGGCATTGAAGTTTTACTTAAAAAGAAGACAGGCTAAAAGTAATGCTTTAAACATCCAATTTAAGATGCTAGAAATAAGAATGAATCCAAATAAATTGACAAAATTCCTAGAAAATGCAATTTCCGAAATGACTCAAGATGAAATAGAAGGTGTGAATAGACCTATAACTAGGATAGAAATTGAATCATCAGGGTAAACTCTTCCCACAAGGAAACAGCAAGACCAAAAGGTTATAAAGGCTAGTTACACCAAACTTTCAAGAGACAGATCATTCCACACTTACAAAAAATCTTTCAGAAATAGAACTAGAAACAGAAAAGAAAAGCTCCCCAACTCATCTCATGACACCTACTGGCCTTGAAGTCAAGTTAAATAAGGATAATATAGAGGAGGAAACATATGGACTACTCTCACTCATAAACATGGAATGTATAATTTTAGTTACATAAACAGAATTCATATATCTGTTATGTGTGCATATGTGTATTTGTACATATATGCACATATAATTTTAACAAAAGAGAAAGCCATATGATCCCTCAAAAGATGCAGAAAACATTTGATAATATTCTAAAATAGTCATAAGAATCTTTTAAGAGACTATGAATAGACTGAAGTTTCTTTTACCTGATCATGAATATACAAAAAACACTCATCACACGTCTTTCCTAATGGGGAAATGTTGGAAACATTCCTCGTAAAATGTGGGATAAAACAAGGATACCACAATAACTGATCCTGTTATATAACTGATCACTGCAGTATAGGGATAAACTAGCACATTGAGACAAGAAAAGAAATAAAGCTATAAAACTTGGAAAGGAAGTAATAAAACAATTATTTGTAAATGATACAAACTCCTACATTGAAAACTCTGAAGAATCTACTGATATACTATTTAAAATAAAAGAACTTATTAAGGTAAATGGGTATAAGATCAGTTCACGAAAATCTACTGCATTTTTATATACCACCAACAGTCAATTAGAAAATGTCCATTTTTTAGAAGTATCATGTATCAACAAAAGTATCAACAACAAAAAGTAAAGTTAACTAGAAATAAATCTAACCAAAAATGTGCAACTCCTATATGCAGAAAATTATAAAACCTTATTGGAAGATTTTAAAGGGGGCCTAAATAACTGGAGTGATATACTGTTTGTGGATGGGAAGATTCAAATCACAAAGATGTCACTTCTCCCCAAACTGAATTATAGATTCCATATAGTTCTGATCAAAACTCTAACAGGTTTTACCAATAAACTTGACACATTAATTCAAAAACTTATGAAACAAAGGCCAAGAATAGCCACAAAACTTCTAAAGAAACTTCTAAATAAGTAAACTACTGTGGGGCAATTGCCCTCCCAAATGTCACGCCTTATTATGAAGCTACAGCAGTGAAGACGATACAAGAACAACCCAGAATAGAAAGTCCAAAATAAGCTCATACCTTTATAGAGACTTACTCTGTATCAGAGATGGCACCACAGCTCAGTGAGAACAAGGTAAGCTTTTCAATATATAGTGCTGGGATAATTGGTTGCCCATATGGGAAAGAAATCAGATCCCTGCCTTACAACATATACAAAACATCCAGTTCTTATTATTTAAAGACTTGGCTGTGAAAGGCAAACTTTTACAAATTTTAGGAGTAAAAAAGGAAGCTATCTTTATAACCTCAGGTTAGGGAATGCATTCTTAAAATTAAGGACTTCTGTTCTCAAAACAGAAGTTTTGAGAACTTGAAAAAGACAAGCCAAAAATTGGTAAATGATATGAGTAACATGTAAACAGTAAAGGATCTGTATTCAGAAACCATAAGGAATTACCACCACTCAACAAGAAAAAGACAAACAACCCAGTAGAAAGGTGAACAAACTTGTCTGCAGAAAACAAAAAAAGGTAAATTTTAAAAAACAGGAAAAGATACTACGCCAAAAGGCTATCAGAAGAGTGCAAATTAAAACCACAACTTAATTTTAACACAGATTTTCATTTAGATTGGCAAAGATAAAGAAGTCTGATAATACCAAGTTGTTGAGAATGTGGTGAGAATATAAACTGAGACAACCATTTTTGCATTATCTCATAAATCTGAACATTTGCATATCCTGATTCAGCAATTCCACACTTAGGCACATATCCTCACATTTTAACTCATTACACCAAGAAACACACAGAAGTATGTTCACTGTAGCAAGTTTCAGAATATCAAAAAGTGAAAACAATCCAAATGTCCATTCACAAGATAATAGATAAATCCATCCTGGCATATTCACACAATGAGCTATTATATAGAAGTCTCAATATATAAACTATATCCAGATAAAATAATATGAATAAAATTCGGATTCATAGTGATGAATGAAAAAGCCATTCAGATGTAAAAACATGATGCATTTTTATAAACCTCAAAAAAAAAGTGACTGAACAGTATCTTTGTGCATACATATATACAAATGCAGCAAAACACCATACAAAAGGAGAAAGACGTCAAACATGAAGCTGAGGATGGCAGATACCTCTGGTGGGGAATCAAGGGAATAAGATGGGATGGTGAGGAGTGCATAGGTAGTTGTAACAATACTGGTCATGTTCTAGATTTTAGATTGGCGGATATGTTCATTTTAGGGTTACATAGTCTTTGGTATGTACATAATTTACATAATTTTTAAATGGGGGGGAGAGAAGAACAAAGGGAGAGAGAGATCCAACTAAAGACCATGACAGGTCTACCTCAGAGATATCACAGGTTTGGTTCCAGACCATTGCAGTAAAGTGAATATTACAAGCCTCACAAATTTTTGGTTTCCCAATGCAAATAAAAGTTATGTTTACATTATACTGCAGTCCATTAAGTGTGCAATAGCATTATGTCTAAAAATAAGCATACATACCTTAACTTAAAAATACTTTATTGCTAAAAAAATGCTAAACGTCCTCTGAGCCTTCAGTGAGTCGTAATCTTTTTGCTGGTGCAGGGTCTTGCCTGGATGTTGATGGCTGCTGACTGATCAGGTCAGTGGCTGCTGAAGGCTGGGGTTGATGTGGCAATTTCTTAAAATAGGACAGCAGTGAAGTTTGCCACATCAATTGACTCTTCCTTTCATGAACGATTTCTCTGTAGCACGCAATGCTGTTTGAAAGCATTTTACCCACAGTAGAACTTCGTTCAAAATTGGAGTCAATCCTCTCAAATCCTGCCGCTGCTTTATCAACTAAGTTTATGTAATATTCTAAGTCCTTTGTTGTCATTTCAACAATCTTCATAGCATCTTCACCAGGAGATTCTGTCTCAAGAAACCACTTTCTTTGCTCATCCATAAGAAGCAACTCCTCATCTGTTAAAGTTTTATCATGAGATTGCAGCAATTCAGTCACATCTTCAGGCTCCACTTCTAATTCTAGTTCTCTTGCTATTTCCACCACATCTGCAGTTACTTCCTCCTCTGAAGTCTTGAGTCCCTCAAAGTCATCTATGAGGGTTGGTATCAACTTCTTCCAAACTCCTGTTAATGTTGATGTTTGGACCTCTTCCCATGAATCACGAATGTTCTTAATGGCATCTAGAATAGTGAATCCTTTCCAGAAGGTTTTCAATTTACTTTGCCCAGATCCATCAGAAGAGTCACTATCTATGGCAGTTATAGCCTTACGAAATGTGTTTCTTAAATAATACGACTTGAAAGTTGAAATTACTCCTTGATCCATGGGCTGCAGAATGGACGTTGTGTTAGAAGGCATGAAAACAACATTAATCTCACTGTACATCTCCATAAGAGCTCTTGGGTGACCAGGTGCATTGTCAATAAGCAGTAATATTTTGAAAGGAATCTTTTTTTCTGAACAGTAGGTCTCAACAGTGGGCTTAAAATACTCGGTAAACCATGTTGTAAACAGATGTGCTGTCATCCAGGCTTTGTGGTTCCATTTATAGAGCACAGGTAGAGTAGATTTAGCATAATTTTTAAGGGCTCTAGGATTTTCGGAGTGATAAATGAGCATTGGCTTCAACTTCAAGTCACCAGCTGCATTAGCCCCTAACAAGAGAGTCAGCCTGTCCTTTGAAGCTTTGAACCCAAGCATTGACTTCTCCTCTCTAGCTATGAAAGTCCTAGATGGCATCTTCTTCCAATATAAGGCTGTTTCATCAACATTGAAAATCTGTTGTGTAGTGTAGCCGCCTTCCTTAATTATCTTAGCTAGATCTGGATGACTTACTGCAGCTTCTACATCAGCACTTGCTGCTTCACCTTGCACTTTTACATTATGGAGATGGCTTCTTTCTTTAAACCTCATGAACCAACCCCTGCTAGCTTCAAACTTCTCTTCTGCAGCTTCTGCACCTCTCTCAGCCTTCATAGAGTTGAAGAGTGTTAGGGCTTTGCTCCGGATTAGGCTTTGGCTTAAGGGGATGCTGTGGCTGGTCTGATCTTCTATCCAGACCACTAAGACTTTCTCCATATCAGCAATGAGGCTGTTTCGCTTCCTGATCATCCGTGTGTTCACTGGAGTAGCGCTGCTAACCTCCTTCAGGAACTTGTCCTTTGCGTTCACGACTTGGCTAACTGTTTGGCGTAAGAGGCCTAGCTTTCGGCCTATCTCAGCTTTCGACAGGCCCTCCTCACTAAGCTTAATCATTTCTAACTTTTGATTTAAAGTGAGAGACGTGCGACTCTTCCTTTCACTTGAACACGTAGAGGCCATCGTAGGGTTAATAATTTGCTTATTTTCAATACTGTTGCGTCTAAGGGGATAGGGAGGCCCGAGGAGAGATATTGACACGGAACGCACGTCAGTGGAGCAGTCAGAACGCACACAACATTTATCAGTTAAGTTCCCTGCCTTACCTGGGTGCGGCTGTCAGCACCCCAAAACTACAACAGCAACACCAAAGGCCATCAATCACAGATCAGCGTAACCAGGAACGACGGAAAAGTTTGCTTGAATTACCACAATGTGACACTCAGACAGGAAGTGAGCAAAGGCTGCTGCAAGAATTGGTGCCGACAGACTTGCTCCATGTAGGGTTACCACAAACCTTCAACTGGTAAAAAAACGCAGTATCTGTGAAGCGAAAGAAAGCAAAGTGCTGCAAAATTATGCACGTACTACTGTTGAGTTGTCTGCCTTCCTTAAATTACGTCAGCTTTTGCTTCATGCACCTGGGGGCTCTGCCGTTGGGACAGGTGGTTATGTTCAAATCCCACCAGAGAAAGTGCAGCTCTTCAGAAATCCTATCAAGAAAGACCATGAAGGCCCCCGCCGACGACCACTCCCACTCCTCCCTGACGGCTCGGCTTGTCTCCACAGTGGCTCCCGGTCCCTGCGCACAGTGCACCTGGCCTCCCCAGGCGGGCACGACGGCGAGGCGGCTCCGACAGTGCGGGAAGGGCCAGACCCCGAGAAGACCCCAAAACACGCACCCCAGGGCGACGCGGGGATCCCGCCACCCACCAAGCTCCAACCCCAGACCACGCACAGCATGCTGGGACCGCACTCCACGACTCCCGCGAGGCACGTCGGGATTCCAAACGTCTGACCGGGATTCATGGGACAGCGGCGCGCTGCACGCTGGGCCTCGTAGTTCCACGACGGACGACCGGCCTCAGCACGTGATGGGAGGAGTTGTGGGACGTCAGCCCCTGTTGCATGCCGGGACCAAAAGCGCCTGATTGGGTTTCTGGGACACCGGCCTCTTAGTCCTAAGACGCCAGCCAGCCCTCAGCGCATAAAGAGTTGTGGGAACAGCAGAGCGTTGCATGCCGGGACTTGTAGTTCTCGTGACGCCGGCCCTCAGCCGGTGACGGGGACTGCGGGACAGAGACCCTCGTTGCACGCCGGGATTCACGGCGCCTTACAGGGATTCGTGGTACAGACGGGCGCGTTGCACGCCGGGACTCAGAGTCCCACGATGTCCAGCCTCAGCGCCTGACGGGGCTTCTGGGCCGGCAGCTCCGCGTTGCATGCCGACCCGCAGCCCCAGATGCCGGCGCGTATGGGGTGGATGGGGCGAAGGAACACTGTTCCCACCGGGCCCAGTCGCAGAAGCGTGGTCCTAGGACGCGCCCATTTCCTATGGCCGGCGGAGGACCTCTCGGGCCCCGCGTGGGCGTGTTTACACCCAGGCCCTCGGCGCCTGCGCGGACGCATGCGGTGGCACGTGACGTCGCACGCTGTCCCGGAAGTCGGCGCGGAACGGGTGGCTGGTGGAAGCCGGTGGTGCCGAAGGGGGAATCGAAGCGCCGCTGCCGCCTCTGCTTGGGCCGGGGGTCGCCCGGTAGCCCGCGATGGGCGCCGGACCCTGAGCGCCCACCGTCGCTTTTCCACAGCGCCTCCACTCGGCTGCGATGGAGGCACCGCCCAGCGGCCGCGTTCCCGCCGAGGGCGCCCAGCCGCCGGCCGTGGCCGAGGTGCGCTGCCCCGGCCCCGGACCGCTGCGCCTGCTCGAGTGGAGGGTGGCGGCTGGCGCGGCCGTACGCATCGGCTCTGTGCTGGCCGTGTGCGAGGCCGCCGCCTCCGCGCAGCCCACCGGGCCCGCCCCTACCCGCGCCGGCTCCGGGGGCTGCGTGCGCACGGAGCGCAGGCTGAGGTCGGAGCGCGCTGGCGTGGTGCGGGAGCTGTGCGCGCAGCCCGGCCAGGTGGTGGCCCCCGGGTGAGTGGGAAGGAGGGAGGGGGCTGAGGTCTAGAGGGAGTACTGGGCTTGGGCCGGGAAGGGGTCCTGGCCCGGCACTGGGTGGGAAGGGGTCTCCGGGACAGCAGCTGAAGGCTGCGCTCTGAGAGAACTTTGTAAGTTAGAGCCCACAGCGGCCTGGCTGCCTGCTCTTCTAAGGCAGGACGGCAGTCACTGCTAGTGACTCTACTAATCAGAGGCATCTGACTTTTAAAAAACTCTCCGTCACCGAAATTGCACCCTTTGTAAAACAGTTGTGTTCTCTTTTCTCTCTTTCTGTAATAGGTGCCTCCCCCCAAGACTGCACGTTTGTAAACTAGGAAACCTAGGGGGTCATAGTGCGTACAGGACTAATCAGGCGTACTCCGTGCTTGTCGCAGTATCAGCTGTTGGGAGGCGTGCACTTCTTTAGGTTCTAGTAAACCTTGCGAAACGTGGTTGTAAAACCTGGTGCAGTTCTGCATCTCAGCTCAGGAAGGGGGTGCGGCCTGGGCACAGGTAGGTCAGAATGAGAGGTAGTAGTGCACCCTCCTGCCACAGGCTCTTGCTGTCGTACCTCTGTTTTAATCTAGTAAAGGTTTTTTTTCTTTTTTAAAGTGTATGAACTTGTCAGTTTATATCTCCTCCCTAAGTTGACCAGTGTTGTACGCAAAGACGTGTGCACATGACTGGTGTGGTGGTTTTCATCGTCAGGGACAGAAACCTGGGGCAGGTGAGCATTCCTGCCTCCTGCTTAGTGGCTGGTGTGCAGCTTTCCTCTGTGGGGACCTCAGTGCCCTGGGTGCTCAGTTCCCTTTCTGCCCACCCTGGCCCTCCCCGAGGGTTGTGGGGGGGCATCAGTCCCTGCTCCTCTCCCTGTGGCTCTCATTGGCCCTCTGGCTTTGGAGCATCTTCTACCTAGTCCACACAGCAGTGGGTGACCAGGATAGAACTGGCCCCCATCGCGATCCTGGGAGTCTCGTCCTGCATCCTTTCCTCTCCTCTCCTCTCCTCTCGTCTTTGGTGGGGAGCCAGGTCCTCAGCCTTCTGCTCAGATGCCTGCCCCTGTGCACTGAGTGCATCCACCGCCAGAGCTGTCTGCCTGGCCTCCTTTAGGGGACAGGGGCTCGCTGTGCTGTGTGTGTGTGGTACACTGTCAGCGTTACTTTGAAGTCAGGTCTTACCTGACCATTGCTTGGTCCATAATGAGCCTGTAAACCTGCCAGCTAAACGATGGAGGTGCACCCTGATGCTGCTGTATCACTGTGTAGAAAAACCCTGAGGGAACGACGTCTTCTCCATGTGGTTCTGTTCCTCTGCATGGAAAAGGCCACCAAGGCCCAGACGGGCCAGTTACTGGTCACAGCAGTTAGTGAGACTCGCGTGCATGCATGGATCAGGACAGCCAGTCCTGCAGATCAGAGTAACCCAGTGAGGTCGTGTAACCAATCAGCCAAGTAGCTGATAGAGTGACAGGCTCCCAGCTGTGAGTAATTCTGTTTTTGGTGTGTTTTTGGTGTTTCAGGTCTTGGGGTATCTTACTGCAGTGGTTCATCGTGGGGCTTTTTGAGGACGTGAAGAGTGGTAGCATTTCTCCTGGAAGGCAGGTGTGTGGGGGAGGAAAGCACCAGCGCAGCGCCGGGCCCACCTGGCTGGAGTTGTCCTTGTCTCCATCTGCACTGCCCTCAGGACTCATCCTGACACGTCAGAGATTGTTCCCAGGCAGTGAACAGATGCAGGAACGTGGAAGTCCTGCCTCTGGGTGTAGTGGCAATAATCAGTAGACACTGTTGTGATCTATAATGGGATTGCGCGTTTTTGTAGTGCTTCGTGCTGGCAGGGAGAATGGGAACTATTCTGACTGAGACAGAGGAAGGGGCTGAGGTCCCAGGAGGTTTTGATGCAACAGCACTGCCCCTGCTGAGGCTTTGCCAGGGCTTCCTCTGCGCTGCGCTCTCCTTAGGCTGCGTTTCTTCCAGAGCGTCCCCCTGGGGGGAAGTAGATAGAATGAGAGTCGGTTTCTGTCTTCGTAATATATATGTGGATTGAAACTATTTTGATTTGAAAATTTTCTGACAAGGCACTGCCTGCCAGAGAGTAAGTCTGTTAATTGTGTACCTGATGATGTCTTTCCCCCTCACCTGTCTGCTTTTTTTCAATTCACTCGGGTACATTGCTGTCTCCAAAGGAAAGGAAAATACATGCATAAAGTAATCAGGAAACAAGTGTGGTGATGGATAAGGACCGACACGGGAGGAGGCTGTGTAGGTGCGCCTTTGCCTCTTCCGTTGACATCCAGCCAGCTTGATCTGTGCCTGTCTGAACCTGCTGTTTTTATCAGGGTTCTACAGTGCCGATGTTCTTAATTTCATCGTTTCTGCTTTATTTCTTGCTTCGTTTTCCTCTGTAAGAACAACTAATTTTTCAGTGTGGATTCAGGGGTTCTTATTTTATTCAGTGGCTTCTGGTCCGTTCCGATTACTTGCCTTAATGCTCAAACTGTCCTGGATGTGGAAGCGGGCGCCCTTCCAGGTCCCGTTAACGCAGAGCATGGTCCTGTTTTCTGACACAGATGGCTTCTGCTCTCCCATCCCCAGCCCTGGAGTCAGCCATTTCTCCAAGAAATCCTGCTTTCTTTTAATGGAGAATGGCATTTAGAAACCACAATCTGGGTGCACAAAATAGTCTCTTTTCCTCCAATATTCTTCAGTACTCAGAGGTTTAGCACTTAGAAGAGATCCCGTAGCCCTCCTAACCTGTAAGACCTGCCCAGACCCAACACCTGACAGTGACTGCTCCAGGGAGCAGCGTGCTGGGGCCCAGCTCCCTGACACTGCCCTTTCTGACACACCCTGTGCTCTCTGACCTTCCTGTTGGAGCAGACACAAAAGCTAATGAGTACCAAAAAATCCGGAGAGTTTGATACTTGTGTGTTTTGGGGAAAACAACTTGTTTCGGAATTGCATAGATGATTATCCCATGGATTTTCCTAAGGGACGAACCAGGAAAGCTGACCTTTACGGGTGACTGGCCTGGCATTCTGCGGCTTGTTTCCTTGGCTGAAGCACTGGTTTTAGAGTTCACAGTGCATCAGTCCCTTGGCCGCGTGGAGGATTAGGGTGGAACACAGCCCACTCCACGCGTTTCACGCGGCCTGGAGCGGTGTCTGCAAAGCTGGAGGAGGAAACAACTTGTGCCGAAAAGGACGTTGCTGCCGTGCTCCTATCTCATTCCCTTTCCCTCTCTTGTCATGTTATCTGATGCAGAAGTCAGTTGGGATAGACAGTGTCATACTCAGATTCTCAGCTCTGGCCCTGGAGAGCAGTTCCGAGTGATCTAGTAATTGACAGAAAGTACAGTCCGACCTCCATACCACAGGTTCCGCATCTGTGTATTCAGCCAAGCTTAGATCGAAACATTTGGGGGGTGGGGGGGAAGTTCAGAAACTTCCAAAAAGCAAAACTTGAATTTACCACATACCAGCAATTATTTACACAGCGTTGACACCGTGTTGGGTGTCATAGGTAACTGAGAGGTAATTTAATGTACACAGGAGGGTGCCTGTAGGTTGCGGCCATGGCTCACGGGCCTAGCCGCTCCGCGGCACGTGGGATCCTCCCAGACCGGGGCACGGACCCGCGACCCCTGCATCGGCAGGCGGACTCCCGACCACCACGCCACCAGGGAAGCCCACTAGGCCATTTTATATAACGGACTTGAGCATCCTCAGATTCTGATACCTGCGAGGTCCTGGAACCAATCCCCTGCGGATACGGACGGGTGACTGTCAAGTCTGTTTCCCCTCCTTTTAATTTGGGCCGAGTGTTTCTGAGCTGCTGTACCCCGTAAGTTTCACTCCACCAGTGTGCCCACCAAGAGGAGCGGTGTGTGGAGGCTGAGCCCCCAGGTCATCGCTCCTGGCCCGGGAGCTCTCGGGTCACTGGTGTTCGTGTGGCCTGCACGTTGTCACGAGGTAGCGGGTCAGCGGAGCCTGTAACTAAAGTGTAAGCGGCCTCAGCGTATTTAAGCCTCCTGGGTTGGTGGATGAGACAGTTACTGTTTCTCAGACACCTGCCGCCCGCGTCCCCGGAGGTGAGCGGCAGACTTTTCACCAGGTGCCGAAGGGCCCACACGCACCACTGGCCCGTGGGCAGCTGTCTGAGACGCGCCTTTGAGCAGAGCAGAGCGCCTCCGGTCCCCTTGCTGGCTCCACCGCGCCGTCGCAGATGCTTCCAGGGCCCCGTTCTTCCCCTCGGGCGCAGGAGAGCAGGGTCGGCTGGGAAGGGTCCCGGCGGGGAGGGGTCTGGGAAGGTGGGTGCCCCGTGTCAGCAGTGAACACCCCCCAGAACCGACCGGGCAGGGAGGACCAGCTGCGGCCCGGCAGTGACCTCACCCTGGAACCCAGGGCATGGCCCGTATGTGGCCAAGGTGCCGTGAGAGCTGGGAAAGCAGAGACCCTGACCAGGCCACGGGCGGAAGAGCCCTGGAGGCGCTGCTGGGTGAAGGCGTCGTGGGCACCTCGTGGAGGGATTTGGGTGGACGTGGGGGGCTGAGGGGCCACACGTGGAGAAGGCCAGCCAGGACAGGGCTCCCCTGGGTGCCGGATCACCAGCGGCCGAGGCGGGCGGGACCTGGAGCAGGTGCCACCAGAAGGGCAAGGTCGAGGGAGGAGCCGCGTGTGCTCAGGGCAGCCCCTCGTCCGCTGCTCTGGTTTGTCTAGGATCGGGGCGAGGGGGGCAGTTTCAGGGAGAGGTTGAGACGGCGTTGAGGGTGGGAGAGGGGCCAGGCCGGCGGGGCCTGGTGTGCCCACCCTGCCCAGCACCGGGGTTGGGGGAGGGGGCCGTCCTGGCCCAGGGCACCGAGTGGCTGGTCATGATGAGCAACGGGGCCGGAAGGGCAGGGAGGAAGGAGGCCCTGCTCGGAGGAGGGGTGTCGCTTCCCTGGTTTTGCCCCCCATTTGGCAGCTGTCTGCCCATGAAAATCATTTGCAGTCCAAAGCCTTTAGGACAGAAACGGGTGAGGAGGGAGGGGTGCAGAGCCGTCCACCCTCACGTGTGGGGCACCGACCAGAAGGCCGCTGGGCCTCAGAGAGGGTCTTTGCTTTGTGGGCAAATGCCCAGCAGGGCCTCCCTCACGACACTGGCACGGGGCACAGGTGTTTCATCGTAGATGAAAAAGTCCTTCATTTTATAGCCAGAGAAATGGCACCCCTGGAGGGTGATGTGAAGTTTAAGTTATGCAAGAGTCACCGGGAGAACTGGTACCAGAATCCAGGTGCCTTTGTGCCCACTCAGATGCTCTTTCCAGAGGAGTTGGATAAGGCAAGAGATTTTAGTTCTTGCTAACTTGTGACCGTTTTCACCCCCGATTCTAGGGCGGTTCTGGTGCAATTAGAAGGATGTAGCCACCCCGTCGTCATGAAGGGCCTGTGCGCTGAGTGTGGCCAAGACCTGACCCAGTAAGTTCTGGCAGCTTGAGAGTGGGACACCGTTCCCCCTGGAGCCCGAGGGCGGTGGGTGTGAGCGTGGAGGGACAGGTCGCCTGAGGGGCTCGGGTTGGAGGATCTGTCTCCGCTGCCCTTTGTCGGCCCGCATGTAGCGTGAGTCAGTCCGCTTCCTCTCTGGTTTGATTTCTTTGAGCTCTGGAAGCACTAAAGCATGTGTGCCGCCCACCCCAGGTGTGGTAGGAAACAGCTGGTGGGTTGGGATTTGCCTTCTCATCCCCGCTGAGTGCACCGCGCTTCCCCACTGGGACCAGCCATCCCTGGACGCAGCCGGCACTTCACAACCTCCAGGCCCCCATCTCGCAGCCTGCGCTAGTTTGCCACCACTGTTGAGCGGTTTCCCCCATTTGTACGTGTAGAGCAGTGTGGACTGTTCTGTACTTTCACGCTCTGGGCCTCTGTTTCAGTGGGACCATCTTTATTTTCAAAGGGAACTCTGTGAGTGTGACTCTTACTTCATTTTTTCCTTGGTTTTCCTGTCTGTTTTCAGACAGTGGGGGAAATTTCAGCACTAAGCCCACAGGACTCCTTAGCTAAAGCCTGAGCTAAAATTTCCGCGTAAGTTAATGAGCTGCAGGTGTCGCTTCACAGCCCCTTCTCGCTTCGCAGGCTGCAGAGTAAGAACGGAAGGCCGCAGATGCCGCTGTCCACGGCCACCGTGTCGATGGTGCACAGCGTCCCCGAGCTAATGGTGAGCTCCGAGGTAAGTGTGCCCCTGTCAGGGGCAGCGTTTGGGAAGACGGTTCCTGAGAGCCGTGAGCGCGTCTGTGGGCCACTCTTAGCGTCAGGAGCGACAGGAGAAGACACCAGCTCTGTCGTCGCCGTCCCTGTGTTCCCAGTGTGCCCGCGGTGGACGGGTGGTTTATGTGGCGCATGTGGCCTGCCCGCGGGTGAGGGCTGCACCCCTTCCTCCTTCTTCCCCAAGCGATCCCGCCTGCAGGCAGCACTGCTCCGCGGGGCTGCGTTGGGGGAGCTCTCCAGGGTGCTGCAGCCAGACCCTGGGCTTGGAGAGCTGCGGGTGGGAAGAGAGCCGAGGGGGAAGCAGAGAGCCCGCGCCCATCGTGAGCAGGGGTGAGGGGAGGGCATCTCGAGGGCTCCTGCCCAGGGAGCGGGGGGCCGAGCAGGAGCGGGGAGGTGTCAGGTCTGATCAGCGCTGGCTGCGTGGACGTGGGGTGGAGGGTGAGGGCCCGGTGCTGTGCTCTCATGTGCAGAGACGTGCGAGTGCTGGAGAGATGTCTAGAAAGAAAAAGGTTGCTTTTTGTACATTGCCGTGTTGGTCAGAGGCCTCCTGACACCTGGGCCAGGGTCCACACGGTGGGGTGAGTGAGCATCGCCAGGACTGGGCACTAGGCACGGTGCCCACCTCACGGGGCTCTGTAACAACTGGCTTCTTGTCTTATCGCAAGGCAGTCTCAGAGCTCTACGTTTTTGCAGGTAGTAGGTAAAAGCTCTCTTCAGTGTTATAATTTTATTAGGTGTGTGCTTTTAAATGATATGTACAAAGTGCGAGGTACGTGATTCTGGTTTTTCTGAATTGCTGAAATTTAAACAAATACATAAGTGTATGTTTAAGACAAAACAAGGAAGTTTGAGGATAGAAAGAGAAGAAGGCGCCCCCCGTCGTTTCTGCTGTGAAGGACTAAGCCTCGCCCATCCTGCGTGAGCCGCTTCAGGAGCGGACAGCGGAATCCCCTCCGCCCCACGCTCAGCTCACTGCTTGTCTCAGCTCTGCCGGTCACTTGGCCTGAGCGGCTCCAGAGCCTTCGGCTGAGTCTGTATAGACACAGCCACTTTCTTCTCAGCCCCCGTTCACCAGTCTACCTGTTTAATGAAAAGCAGTCACAAGTCGGAGTGGCTTCAAGAGGCTTGGACCACACAGGACTGGCTCCGGGCACTGGGGCCTAGTCCCCAGGCCACTAGGCTTGCGAGTGAGGCAGGCGAGGCATGTGGGGCCGTGAACCCCTCGGCTTCCTCTTCTGTTTTCTCATAAGACCGAGTTTTGCTTTGGATCCACATGTACTTGCTATGTCGTCTCTCTTTTTCCTTTTTAACTAGCAAGCTGAAAAGCTAGGAAGGGAAGACCAGCAGCGACTGCATCGCAACAGAAAACTAGTGCTCATGGTGGACTTGGACCAGACCTTGATCCACACGACGGAGCAGCATTGCCCGCAGATGTCCAACAAGGTGAGCTCCTCTGGGGGCCGGGCGGGGGTGGGGCAGCTCATTGAGTGACGCACGCAGGCCTGTGCAGCTTGGGTACAGGCTTCGTCTGAAGGAGCGTGGATCCTTGGCTCAGTAAGTGCGCGGGCGCAGGGCGCTCTGCTCCGGAAGCTCTCGGCCACGGTGCGGAGGACGGTGAGTAGCTGGTGAGCGCTGGCGTCGAGTCCCTCACCCGCAGAACAGCGTGTGCTTTTCAGTTACATAAGTCTTTGATGTCATGGGCTCTTCTGTAAGATGCTCTTTGTGTGACGTCCGCGATTGGCAGGCGTCTCAGGGGTTTCCTGCATCACGACCGCTGCACTCAGGCTGGGGGGCAGAGCTTGAGGGCATGGCTGCCGCGAGCACCGCAGCCACTCGGGCTCGTTCTGCCTGCGAAGCCGGGCCTTTTCACTCCTTTCCTAAGAGTTTGCACAGTTACGCCACTCCCGTTCTCGGCTTGTGTGGCAGGAGGGTGTCCTCAGGGCCATGTGGACGGCGCTCAACTGCTGCTGGGGGCTTCCCTGTGCCTCTGCCCACATCTGCCCACTGGCCAGGCCCCTCTGGACCCCCAGACAGCATCAGGACGCATGGCAACCCCCCGCCTCGCCCCCAACTCTGGACCCACAGGACGCCTGCTGGCGACAGCCAGAGAGGCATGTTGAATCCTTAACCTCGGAGATCCTAACTTGGGATTTTAAGGATGTTTCTATTGTAGCTTCTGGACGTTTTAGCTGTTGAGTGTGGTGGAAGGTGTTTTATACCATTTTACACTCCCAGATGCTTTGCCAGAACAGCCCCATCATGTGGGACGTGACGAATTTGGAGCTAGCAAAAAATTAAATAGGCCTCAGGTTGTTTCCTTTCTTCTTAGTTTATTACTACTGAGAAAATGAATGACAAAGAGGATTGAAAGGATCAAAGTTAACTCCCTGAGGAGAGTGGACGTGCGTGCACGTTAACCACGTGTACGCAGGTTGTCTGTCTCCTAAAGACGTCCGCGAATCCTGTTCCAGCTTCTGTGTTTCATTTGTAAGGTAGTAAAGTTGCATCTTAAACCGTCCGCGAGTTAGACTGAGTGATGTGGGACCTTTGGTTTGCGATCATCACTAGCTCTGGGAGACACTGTCAGTAGGCCCCTGGAGATGGGTTCTAAGCGGTCCGCAGCAGCTCTGCTGCTTGCTGCTATGTGCAGTGACTCTCAGGGGTGCTCGCTTTGTCCATGATCAGAGAAACAGTGTTGGCAAGACGGTCAGGGTGTGTAAGCGTCCACCGGTGTCCTGATAGCCTTTTAGTGAAGCCCTCGGACAGCCGAGTTACCACAGTCATCACAGGAAGTTATCCCAGGTAGGTAGTTACCTGGTCGTTCTGGGTAGCTCCATGCTTGTCCTGGGCGCTTACCATAGGTGGTTACCGCAGCAGGGAAGGTGGAGCCCCCCTCCGCCATAGAGCGTGAGAAAGGAGAGCGTTTCTGTGGCGTGGGCGTGGTTCGCTGCACATCAACTCCCGCAGGTGACCCGTGCAGCTGTCACGTGTCATATGTCAGCCGCAGGGCCAAGCCTTCACGGCGGCTCCCACCCCATGACTGGGCCTGTTCTCTGCAGGGCATATTCCACTTCCAGCTGGGCCGGGGCGAGCCGATGCTGCACACCCGTCTGCGTCCGCACTGCAAGGGGTTCCTGGAGAAGATCGCCAAGCTGTACGAGCTTCACGTCTTCACGTTCGGCAGCCGGCTGTACGCACACACGATCGCAGGTGAGCGGGCCGCGGGGTTCAGTCCCCTCACTGGACACTTAACCTTTGGCTTCTCTCTTTTTCTTGATGTTTCTTGAAGATGAAGGGGAAAGATCAGGAAGGTCTCCCAAACTCAGTTTCAGCCTCCCAGCTGGCAGGTGGGGGCCCAGTTAAGTCGGTCCACAGGCTGCGGGCGGACGAGAACCTCCCTGCTCTGCCGGGCCCACGGGCCGTGACAGACGCGCTCCAGTGCAGAGGGCAGGCTGCCATCACTCCGGTCAGCTGCACGCCACGGGCCTCTTTGGAAGTTGGTCAGGACCGCACATACGTGGAAAAGTGGAAACTCTCGCTATGAGGGTTCTGTTAAAAAATGTTAATCCGTTTGGAAATAGCTCTGGAGCCACGTTGCGTGGGTTTGTCTGCAGTTAGCACTTTCAGCGCAGACAGAACAGTCTCTCTTACTTGGAAGGGAGCAGCGTGATGATGTATTAACCTGCTGTCCTAGTTCGGGCTTGCGGTTCTGTGCTGGCTGCTCTCGTGCATGGACACCGGAGCCCCCGGCCCCCAGCTTTGGCTGGGGACGGGGTGAAGGGCACCAGCTTCCCCTGCGTAGGCACATTTGGGCTCTAGCGCACTGGGGCCCATCATTGGACATTGGCACCCGCAGTATGTCACAGCTCCTAAGAATTAGTTACAGGTACGATAAACTAAGTACTTTTAAATGCAGACGCCTTTGCAGACGGGTCTTGGTCTTGTCAGTGGAGAAATAATTTTAAATTCCCCTTTGACACTTGGTGCCTTTGTAGGAAATGTTAGTCGCAAACACAGAGGCAGCGTCGTCAGTTAATCCATCTTGGAACTGACATTCAGCGGGTTCACCTTCAGAGTTTTGCTGCTCGGCTGCTCTGCGGCTCCGCGGGAGCGTGGTCTGGAGACTGACGCGACTCCTTTGCAGAGTTCTCACACCGCTGAGTAAGCCACAGCCCACGTGGGAACAGCAAGTGACGTCTTCAGGTGCGGCCTCAGGCTTCTCCTTGTGGCCGTCACCTCTGGAACCTGGCCTCGCTAGGTGTCAGTTAGTGAGGCACGGAGAGCACCAGCGAAGGTCCCGGGGCGGGCATCCCTGCTCAGCCTCCGCCCCGCCCCCACCCCCCAGGGCCTGTGGCCATCGCCGCTTCCTGAGGTTCCTGAGAACAGGGCTCGCCCCATCTCAGGCTGCGCCGTGTGCCGTAGGATGCCAAGTTGCAGCAAGTCCAGACGAGGCCGTCACGAGGAAACAGCAGGCAGTATCCCAGCGACAGTGGGTGCAGAGACCCCCCAAGCAGTACCTCGACCAGGGAACCCGAGGTGGTTCGGCCACCCCAGTGAGGGCGTTGAGAGCGACCACGGTTTACCTGCAGAGCGGGCCCGGGAGGAAGCACGTGACCCCCAGGGCTGGTGCCCCACACAGCCCTGGGAGCTGCGAGGCCTTCGGGGGCACAGGGATTTGAGCCTAGTGGCACGGTGCTTTCAGCTGGAAGGAGTCGGCTGACCGGCCGTGTCAGTCTGATCATTTGCGGATGACAAGCAGAGGTCACACGTGCGGAGGCCTGACAGTGGTTTTAACAGTGATGGTTTTCGTAACTTCCTCTTCCTGTCAACTTTACTGTTTTCACAAAATGTGTACTTTCGGTGTAGCGAGGATAGAAACGCTTCCATTGGGGCAGAAATGTTAAGCGTTTTGCGTGCTTTTCATTTATTGTAGAGGCTCTGATACTTAATGTTTCAGATTTAGCCACTGAGAGGCTTCAGTGTTCATACAAGTTCTTTACATAGTAAAACGGTAGTGTGTGTTTCTCCTGCGAGATGGGCGTTGTCTGTCGATGAAGCACTGACGACTCAGTGACCTCGAGGCCCTGAGCACCGGGCGGCTGCCGCCCCACTGCACAGGGGCTCTCAGGAGGGGCACACGGCTCCGCCCGGAGGAGGACCTCGGGCTGCAGGCCTAGCGACCGGTGACGCGTCCGTCTCCATCAGTAGTAGGAAATAGTAAGGCGTGGGTGTCAAACCTGCAATGTCCAGGGTCCTGTCACCGAGGGAGGCAGCTATGGGCGGGCCGTGTGGGAGAGGACGCACGCGAGGTTATGAAGGTGCCTCCTCGTCCATGTAAAGAAAGGCTTGAGGAAACACGGGTTCTCCTGTCACGGTGTGAGTTTAGGAGTGCTGCCCGAACACCCCGCCCTCCCCTTTGCTTTGCGAACACGAAGGTCAGGGAGATGACAAAGGTCATCTTTGGGATTTGCTTTGCGAACACGAAGGTCAGGGAGATGACAAAGCCAAACCGGCATTTGAACTCCTGTCGGGCGCCACTTCTGTCGGCGACGGGCTCCTCTCTGATGCCACTCCGAGTCCCCTGCGAGGTGGGCAGACGTGGTGCTAATTACCTGCGGCTCTGAGCTTCCGGGTAACACTAAACTTTGTTCATCCCGTCTGCTGTCCCAGCAAGATTCCAGGTGATGTGAGATTCAGTCAACATTTCCTGGACCAAAGCCCTTACCTGCGTTAAGATTAGAGGGAAGGAGGGCTTCCCTGGTGGCGCAGTGGTTGAGAGTCCGCCTGCCGATGCAGGGGACACGGGTTCGTGCCCCGGTCCGGGAAGATCCCACATGCCGTGGAGCGGCTGGGCCCGTGAGCCATGGCCGCTGAGCCTGTGCGTCTGGAGCCTGTGCTCTGCAATGGGAGAGGCCACAACAGTGAGAGGCCTGCGTACTGCAAAAAAAAAAAAAAAAAAAAAAAAAAAAAAGATCAGAGGGAAGGAGCTGTAAGAGGGTGACGGTCTCACCTGGAAGAGGAAAGTGCTCCCTGCTGGTGCCCTGTCTGCACATCACCGCGCGTAGGAAGGGACGTCAGTGCATCGCAGACACCTGACCTTGTCCTGTTTTCTTTTCAAAGGCTTCTTAGATCCTGAGAAGAAGCTTTTTTCACATCGAATATTATCGAGGGACGAATGTATTGACCCGTTTTCCAAAACGGGGAACCTCAGGTATGTACCTGGCTGTGCACATCTGAGGTCACCGTTCAGTTTCCGTCGTAAAGTCTGCGTTTTGAGCGTCAGCCCAATCGTTCTGTATTTATCCTCCCACTTACCAGCGTCCACTTGCTGGCACGTAGCGAGTCTGCTGTCTTCTAACCAGACCCCTCCCTTCCCTGCTCTCCTTGAATGTCCAGGCAGTGGTGGCTCCTGGGGCACTCGGGCCAGAGCCTGGGGCGACATGGGTGTCGGGGGAGGAGTGAGACCAGGGCCTGGGGGATGCGTGGAGAGATGGTCTGGGCGGCCCAGCCCCCAGAGGCTCCCCAGAGGGCGAGGGGGCTGTTTGGCCTAGTCGGGAGTTTTAGGGGGTGTTGGCACCTCGGGCTTCTGTTTCCTTAAGACCTGCGTGCTGTGCAGTGCACAGTCAGTTATCAGATCCTAAGTCGTGCTGCTCTGCACTGGCGCTCGGCCTGCTTCCACGTCCTTCCGTCCCCGTGTGCCCCTCCCGATCCGGGTCTGTGTGCTCTTACACCGGGGCTCCCTCCCATCCCCCCCGAGAGCTGATTTATATTCTTGGGAATTTCCTGCTCACTCTACAAGGAATTTCCCTACTGCTACCCAGAAAGGTCGCCTCCCCCCATTGTGTCCTCCTGTGTCAGGTATCGCTTTCTTCGTGGCGGTTGATTCTTAAGACTCGGACAATAACAGCTGTGGCCTCAGTGGCCTTTTGGCTGGCGTTGGCCACCCTTAGCTAACATTTCGTGTTTCAGATTTAGGGTATCCGCACAGACTGAGACCTGTTCACGTCTGTGGGATACAAGAAGAGAATCAGAGTACTTGTTTCGGAAACAGTTCTCGTGTTTACTGGCTAGGCGTCCGGACAAGCAGATACGAGGACGAAGGACGTTGAGGGAGGGTGTGATGACTGGTTCGGGGGGAAAACCTACCCGAGGCTGAGTGTGTCAGAGGGGAGGGGCTCCATGGCAGCTCCGGGGGCGGCACTTGGCTCTGTTCCCCGGTCTCGATTTGGTGTGGTTTTCACCTCCCTCGTCTGGAATTAAATGTGCTAAAGGCATTAACTGTGTAGGTCATTTTAGCTACCGCTTATGTTTTGCCTATGGAAAACAGACTCACCGAAGACAATTCTGGGCACATGAACGTTTTTTTCTGACTAGTTGTAGCCTTTAGTAGCAGCTAGAAAACCTGAACGATGACATGCGTTTCTCCTGGGTTTGTTTCTCGATCCTAGAAAACAGGCAGGAAGCACTCATCCTTCTGAATTTTGCATCCTTGCGCCTGTCTGTCTGAATCTAAGTGTTCTGGGCAGAAATCAAGTGAAAAGACCACAGAGCAGGCCTGTGTCCATAACGTGGCTTTTTGGACCCTTGTTAACATTCTTCCTCCACCCATACATCCTCGTAGCTTTCGGGAATACAACAGTCACTTTCTGGACTTGGCATCGTGTAGGTGCCCCAGCCGAGATTTGAGGAAGGACTTGCCCTCCTGCCTGTAACTGATAGCTCTTACCTGGCACAGGCCGATTACCTGTGTTTGTAAATAAAGCCGTGTTGGGATGTGGCCGGGCCCGTTGGTCTGTGCCAGCTTCCCCTGGGTGAGGGCTTTCCATGGCCCCAAACAGTAAACCCTTCACTCTCTGGCCCTTTGAAGAATTTGCCATGAGTCCCGCCTTAAGGAGTGTCAGACACTGGAGAAAAGTGGAACTATCTTAGTATAACTTTCTCTGGAAACTTTTTTGAATGTGAGCGAAACAAAAGCCCTTCAGTGCAGTTTGCATCTGGTTCTGATTAATGCGCTGTCTGCTGGTTTCATATAAAAGATGGTCTTGACATTCGATCGATGATGACCTTTTGTAAATTGTGTTAGTAGTTCCGCTGCATTTTTACTTCTAGAAATCTTTTTCCTTGTGGAGACTCCATGGTTTGCATCATCGATGACCGAGAAGACGTGTGGAAGTTTGCCCCCAACCTGATAACTGTGAAGAAATACGTGTACTTCCAGGGCATAGGTGACATCAATGCCCCATCCGGGTCCCGGGAGCCCCAGGCGAGGAGGAGAGGTGGGTGTGGCCCCTCCTGGCTGTCAGATAGCACCGGCTCTGTCCTGTCTCTGTTGTGGCTGCTGTTAATTCAGGATTCAGTTTGGTTTGGGTCATTATTTATATTTCAGTAGTCATAGAGATTGTGGGGTTTATTTATATTATGCTGAAAAACGTGGTATTATTTGGTTTCAGTTTAGGTTTTGTTTTTTTCTTCTACTAGTACCAGCCTAAACATTTTTCCCGTTGAGTAAAGATTAAAGAATACTATTTAATTTAATGCATCTGAATACTACCTTTCATCCCGGCTTTCCTTGAAAGACAAGCACGACACTGGGAGTTTAGTGTGTGAGGCTCCAGCCCGTGGGTGGTTGGTGCCGGGCCCCGGCCCAGAGCCTGCGGGGAACCTCCCAGGCGAGCTGGAACCCAGAGTCTGAAAAAATTTTAAAGTTTTGGTTTGAAGTGTTTCTGATGATCTTTAGCTTTTAAATAACCCATTTTGAGGCGCACAGTTATTGCTGTAGTCACTGAAGTAGAACTTTGAGGTGTAGGCAGGGGAGTGAGACCCCAGGGCACCCTCGGGGGCAAGGCTGCACAGCACAGCTCGAGCTGGGCCCGATCTGACCACAGCCTGGGAACCAAGCATGTTCTGCACATCTCGTACCACTGTGGAACCCAAAACGAGGTGACCGGGTGAGGCCCGCAAACCTGAGATACTCGCCCTCCAGCCCTTCCTGGCTGAGGGTGCCGCTCCCTGGCCAGAGGTGCCTCTAGCTAGCAGCTGGGGGCAGGTGGATGGAGTTTGTTTCCACAGGGGGTTTCCTCTTAAATGTTAGGTAACGGTGACCTTGTCTCTCATGCACACGTGCAGTCAGTCCTTCTCCTAAAGGTGCCGACGCCATGGAGCAGCCTCCATCCGTCAAGGATCCCGAGGAAGGAAGGCAGGTGTCTGGGGTCGAGCAGAGCAACGGCCTCGGGAAGCCCACGCGGGAGCTCAACGGGGGCGCAGGCCCTCGTGGGGGCTGGCCCTGTCCCGGGCAGGAGGAGGAGAGGGGCGCTCGGCCCGCCGCCTGCGCCCCCTCTGCTGACGGCCGGGGGCCCCTGGCGGGCACCCAGCAGCACGGGCGGACGCCGCCAGAGAAGAGGCCCGTGCTGGGTCTGGTGGGCCCTGACCCGGACCCAGATGTCCCCAGTGACAGCGGGAGCAACAGTGAGTCCGAGGGCCGGCCATCCCCCATCCCCTCTGATGGGGAGAGTGGGGAGAAGAGGACCCGGAGAAAGCCTGCAGCCACCCGCCATGCTGGGGACATCGTGGCCCAGGGCGGCGCCTCGGGCGCCAGTCCGTGCGTGGAGCCCGGGCCCGGCGTCCAGGCGGCCGTGCAGGGGGAGGGCGAGCGGGACAGCCTCTGCGGGCTGGGCGGCGGCTGTGCCGACAGGAGGGAGGCCGAGACAGAGTCCCAGAACAGCGAGCAGTCAGGCATCACGGTGGGCGAGTCCCTGGACCAGAGCGCGGAGGAGGAGGAGGAGGAGGAGGAAGACGCCGACGCCGACGACCACCTGGTCCACCTGGAGGAGATCCTCGCCCGCGTGCATGCCACCTACTATGCCAGGTATGACTGCTTTCTCCGCGGGGAGACCCAGGACGCCCCCGACATCCGGAAGATCGTCCCCGAGCTGCGTGGCAGGGTGCTGGCCGACGTCGCAATCATCTTCAGCGGGCTGCACCCCACGAACTTCCCCATCGAGAAGACGCGGGAGCACTACCACGCCACGGCCCTGGGCGCCAGGATCGTCACCCAGCTGGTGCTGGAGCCCGGCAACCCCGACCGGGCCACCCACCTGATCGCCGCGCGGGCCGGTGAGTCACGCCCTCCTGCCCCGGCCCCGACCGCCTCCGGGTGGGGCTCCGGCTGCCTCCACGGTCCGCGCTGCGGGGGCACCCAGGTGTCACTGCTCCCCGAGGCCCTGGGCTCGAGGCTGTGGGGTGGGTGCCGACGTAGAGAAACAGGGCCCTTCAGGAGCCATCACACGGTGGGCCCTGCTCTGAGGGCTGTTCCCTCCAGGGCCCCTACTGTCCCCGCCGCCCCAAGCCCTGACGGCGGACCAGTGGCCCGCGGCGGCTCCGAGCCGAGTGCATGTGCCCGCAGGCACGGAGAAGGTGCGCCAGGCCCAGGATTCCGGGCAGCTGCACGTGGTCAACCCCGACTGGCTGTGGAGCTGCCTGGAGCGCTGGGACAAGGTGGAGGAGCGGCTGTTCCCGCTACGTGACCCAGCCAAATCCCAGAGGTGGGCGCCCGCGGGGGGCTCAGAGGGAGGGTCCGCGCTGGAGCCCACACAGCCGCTGCTCCCGCTTGGGAGACGCCGCCGCCCCCGCCGCACAGACTGTCACAGAGTACCTCTGACCAGTGTCACCTGGAGGAGAAGCGGAAGTGCTTCTCCTAAGACACAAGTCAGCTTTAAGCAACGAATCCTAGTTTGCGGCTGTTTCTTTCACAGCTGGGACGTGGTCCCGTCGAGTCACAGGGTCTTTACAGAGTCCAGCGTGGAGGGAGGGGGTGGCCAGGACGAGGGATGGGTGCAGAGGGCCCGTGGGCAGAGCCAGGCGGCACGGACAGCGCACCGGCTCCATCAGATCAGGTGCTGTGTTCAGAGGTGAAGCCGAAAACAGTGTCAGAGAGATAGCGGTGCAGCCCGCGCTCTCCAAGGGGCCTTGTGTCCGCAGCCGAGGTCGAACCCCAGGCTTAACGGAGAACCACAACTTCACGCGGGGATCCACAGTCCCGGCGGGAGGGAGGCGCGGGGGGTCCCGATCTGTTCCGGCCTCTCCTCACCGCCCTTGTTCTTGCCTACCCCCCAGGGAGGACAGCCCGGCCGCCTTTCCCGACAGGCAGGGCCTGCTTCCAACCACCCTGTTTCATCCAACACCCGTGCATCCCAAGGCCCCTCCTGGCCCTGAAGTTCGGATCTACGACGCCAGCACGGGCAAGCTCATCCGCCAGGGTGCTGCGGGCCCCGGGCCCCCCGGCTCCCTGCCGGTGCACGCAGAGCTCTCCTCCTTCAGGTACGCGCGCCCCGCGCGCAGAGGTGTCCTTGCAGGGCTTAGCCAGCAGGCAGCAGAGTGGGGTGCCTGTGGGGTCGGGCCGGGGGCACAGTCCTCACCCGTGCCCACGTCGGGCCTTTCTGCATGTTCTTCCATCCTGTCTCGGGTCCTGGGACTGGGGCAGACGAGTCCGTGGCTCAGCCTGGACCTGCAGACGCCCCACCTTTGCTCGGTGCCAAGGGGTGGCCTCAGGCGGCTGGACCTGACCCTCCTGCCTTGCCCTTCAGGTCCGTCCCCGCTGCCACCCCCAGAAGGGCCAGTTGGGAGCAGCTCTGCTCTGTAGCCCCGGCCCTCAGGTCACAGGTCACACTGGTGGCCGTGGCAGTTGGTAAATAGGAACATAGAGAGAGACCCAGGTCGGGGAGGAAGGCACTGCCCGGAGGGAACGTGGCCAGTGGTTTCCACACGTGTCTCCACGGGTGTCTGTATCCTTTCTGCCTGTTGACTGGAAATCAGCTGAGTTGGGGACCTTACAGAGCACCCCGTAAACCCCTTAGCTCTCCGAGGTGAAAGTGAGGGACCTGAAGCTTTGCTTCGTTTTTGAGGAGTGGCCACTGCTTTGAAACGCTTGTGCCTCTGCTGAACACACGGGGTCTTGCTTCCGGGTCCCCTCCTTTCCGGAGCCCCGAGCCCATCCCGAGAGCCACTTTTGCTGTTAGCGGCTCCCGTGTGGCGGTGGATTTCTCCTGCTCTGGTGGCCCGGCAGGCCTGCGCTGACCGCGTGGCTCCACCAGAGTGCTCGATACAGTGGGCAGGGAGGGACTCGCCCGATTCCCTACCCTCTGGCCTCGGCAACAGGCCGCAGGGGCCGACGTGAGCCCGGGTGACGCCAGCAGAGTGGATGTGGACGAGGGGCCCCTGGAGGCCAGCGGGGTGTCAGTTGACCCTGCGGCTGGGCTCCAGATGTAGACAGACGCCCGGGGTTTAGGCCAGTTTCAGTTGGGCTATCGGTTGGTGGATTATTTTGTTCTAGAAGCATCGTCGCTGACTAAGCTCTGATTTTCTTCCGACAACGTGACATTTAATTACTTGAGAAGGTGCACTGTGATCTCAGTGCTGCCTGTACGCCCGTGGAGTTACTTCCAGAGCGGGTCACTAGGTTAAAGGTCGTGGGTGTCCTTGACTTTAATAAATGGGGGCAGTTGTTTGTTACTTTGCCAAAGATTTGTTGGGATTTGTGTCCCGCCCGGAAGGACCGGCCCCTCCCTCTCCTTCCTCCTTGATCGGTCTCAAGGCGCACGGCCGCCCTCTCTCTCCGGTGAGGCCCAAACTGGGCCTCCCACAGGCGACGACCCCGGGTGTGTCTGAGGGTGAGAGGTGCAGGGTTGGGGGGCAGCACCCCTCACGGAGACAGCGGGCCGCGAGTGGCCCCGGGCTTCCCGACCTCATGCACTGAAACGTATCTCCCTGCACGGACAGCCTCTGCAATTCCGAATTCCTTTTCATTTACCCTTGGTTTGTCGTGGGCTATAAGTTGTGAACGTTTTGTTTTCTTCAGTAAAGGTTTTATTCTGAGACAATCGTAGGCTCCCAGGCAGTTGTCAGAAATAACAGAGATCCCAGGGACCGTTAACCCGCTTCCCCCATTGGCGTCATCTCACAGAACTGGCCGTAGGGTGCAGCCAGTCTCGAGCCGGGACGCCAGCACTGGCCTGGTCCAGACGTAGCATCCAGCCCCACCAGGGCACCCCCGGCCCATCTCCAGCCCTCCCAGCCCCACCCCCAAGCCTAACCCGGCCACCACTGGTCTGCCTCTGTCCCTGTACTCCCGTCATCCCAAAAAGACGGAGTAAGTGGAATCACACGGTGTGCAGCTCCACTCCGCACAGTTCCCTGGAGATTCTGCCCCGATGCGGCCGTGTCCGCTGCTGAGGAGTGTTTCGTGGAAAGAGGTACCGCGGCTTCTGTGGCGTTCACCTGCCGAAGGTCATCTGGGGTGTGTCCAGCTCTGGAATGTTACTGATACGGCCGCTGCTGTTGTAAACGTCTGTGTACGTCTCTGCTTCTCCTGAATCAGCGCCCAGGAGTGGGACTGCTGAGTTGTACAGTGAGCGTGTTTAGTTTTACAAGAAGCCGTCCAGTTTTTTTCTGCAGTGGTGGTACCTTTTACGTCCCCACCAGCGGGTGGGGGACACTGTTTCTCTGCATCTGGTGCCCCCGTTTCCATTTGAGCCTCCCTGAGGGTGTGGGACATGTGGTTTCATGCTCACCCTTTCTCTCGGCCCTTTGCCCCTGTGGAGTCTCCTCAGCGAGATGTCCCGTCGCCTGCCCGTGCATTCGAGGCCCTTAGGGTGTCTCGGGTCCTTGTCCTGCGTCCGTTGCGAGCCTTGTGGAAGCTTCTCGTGCTGTGGGGATGCCTTCCACCCTCTTAACAGAGTCGTTGGCAGAACAGACGTTTCCTGTTTGGGGGAGGTTCTCTGACTGGTTGTCTTTCCGTGAGTCATGCTTCGGTGTCAGGTCTGTGGGCCCTGCCTGGCCTGGATCCTGGTAGTTTCATGTATTGTATTTAAGTCCGTGATCTGTTTCGAGTGAGTTTTGGCCTAACATGAGAGGTTTGAGGGTGGGGCCGTTTGTGGGCAAGGCCCTCTTTCCTCCATGGGCTTGTTCTGCACCTTTGTTGGACTCAGGGGACCGTATTCCTGTGGGTCCGTTCTTGGGTTCTCTGTCTCTTCCAGTGGTTGGTGGGCATTTTTGCCTTTTTCCTAGTCTGAGGGGGGAAACGTTGAGCCTCTCACCGTCACACGTGGTGTCGGCTGCGAGTTTCTGTAGCTGCTCCTCCTTGGATTCCTCCTGTCTTCCCTGTGTTTCACCGTGAATGGCTGTTGAATTTCTGCATCGCTTTCTCTGTGTTGACCTCAAGCTCACGCAGTTTTTCTTCTTTGGCGTGTTACTTGAGTCGTATTTCCCTTGTAACTGGAGTAGCATTTCTCTCACTGCTCTCAAGGTTTTTTTTCCTTGTCTTGAATTGCAGATTTGATGGTGATGTGTCTTAACATGGATGTGGGCGTTTATCCTGTTGCGGATTCACTTAAGAGTCTCGAATCTGAAAGTTTCACGTCGTTTTTGCCAAATTTGGGGCATTGTTTCCAGCCATTATTCTTCAAGTGCTTTTTCAGCTCTGCGTGTTTCTCCTCTCCTTCTGGGGCACCAGCAGTGACATGATCGTGGGCTCTCACTGTTGTCACGTGGGCCTGAGGCTGTGTGCGTTTTTCCTCTTCAGTCTGTTTCCTGTCGTTTACATGGAGTACTTTCTCGGGTGTCTTCAGATTCAGATTTCCTTCCCTCTGTCCCCTCCGTCGGATACTGAGCCCACCTAATGCATGTTTTCATTTGTTTTCACTTCGAAAATTTCCATTTGGTTCTTCTCTTTATCTTCTATTTCGTTCCTGAGGCTCTTTGTTTCTTTCGTTTATTTCAAGCGTGCTTGTAATTGCTTATTGAAGCATTTCTTTTTCTTGAGGATACTTTGGAATCTTTGTCAGACAGTTCTGTCATTTCTGTCACCTCAGTTGACATCTCCTGATGGTCTTTTTTCAGTCAGTTGGAGATCTTCCTGGCTCTTGGTGTGACAGGTGGTTTTCAGTTGAAACCTGGAGACAGGTCTCTTTCTGAGAGTCTGGACCTTGCTGAAACCTTCTGTTTAGCTGGCTTTCGCAGGCCGTGCTCCCGCAGCAGAACTTATAAGACACCTCCTCACCCCTGCCGGGCAGGGGCAAAAAAAGTCCAGGGTCCCACTCGGCCTCCGCTGACGCCGGCCTGGGGGTCACTGTTACTGCCGGGCAGCCTTGGCGCGGGGTCCACGACAGTCTGACGCCTCCCGGTTTTCGCAGGAGGGTGGGCTCCACTGACACTGCAGCGCGTCACGGACCTGCTTAGAAAATGTAGAACTAGGATCTCGGACCAGGCAGAGTCCACACACTTGACAGCGGAAGCATGACCCATAGAAAGGAAACTGATCAGGAGCTTCCTGCCAGTGAGAAACCTCTGCTCTGCCAGCGACTCTGCCGCTGGCTCCGTGACGCCCCCGCGCGGTGGGGCGAGGGGAGGCAGCGGGCGGGGTTGCTGTCCAGTCCGTGCTGGTGGCTGCGGCTGCCCGTGAGCCGGGCCTGCCCGTGGGCGTGTCCAGCTGCCGGTTCCCGGGATGAGCAGCGGGAAGCGCCAGAGGAGCCACCGTGGGGCCTGGGGCTCGGGCCGTGCGTGCGGAGCCGATTCAGAAGCCACAGGGAATCTGCTTGCATTTCTGCAAATCTCTCTGGCTTAGCGGAAGACGGGGTTCCCACCTGCCTCCTGGTCCACCTGGTGTGACCTGCCATCCGGTGGGGACGCCGGAGGGAGTTCTGGCCTCGCCCGGTGTGTCTCTAGAAGAGGGAGGATCTTGCGGCTGCCCTGAGGGGGTTCTCAGGAGCCCCCAGCGTGGTGGCCGATTTTCAGCATCTTCCACGTGGAAGAACATCCTGCCTTTTCAGGTGCTTGCGTGCAGCTCAGGCTGAGCCCACACCCCACTGCCTTGAGGACCGGTTGGGCCCTGGGCCCATGAGCCTTCCGTAGGGGGTGCACGTGTTCTCACCTTCCCCGTTCTGGGTCTGAAGGGAGGCTGTGCTAGTAAAAAGGTACTTCTGCCGTTTTCCATATTCGTAAGAGGAGCTCTGGGTGGTGGGGTGACGGTAAGTGGATGTGGGCTGAAGTGCAGCCTGATGCCCAGGTCAGAAGACAGGACAGGAAGCTCTTAAGCCGCATGGATACGTGGAGGCGGGCAAGGCGGGCGGGCCGTCGAGAGGCTGGGGACAGAGTCTGACTTCGGAAGAAGCAGGGGTCAGCGGTTTCTAGATGGTCCTTCATGTTTCTGGGTCAGAGATCTTAACCACATCAGGTAGTATGTGGTTAGCCCAGTACAGTTGCTTCCTTTCAGTTTTGTGATTCAGACTTATTATTACCATCACTTTTCTTCAGAGTAACAAGGTTTTGCTACGTCGTCTTCAGTTTCCTGGTGGCCGTGAGGTGCCCACAGCCAGCTCCAGAGGAAGGCACGGCCGCCTGCTTCACGAAGCCCCTTAAGTTCTGAGGCCGTCACGGGCACTGACACGGGAGGAGAGCGTGTGCGGGGGACAGGGGTGCTCTGGGGTCTGTCTGTTCCAGGTGGAATGGAGAGGGTAGCTCAGAGGACAGTCACTGTCACGCCAGCCTGGGGCTCGGCTCCAGGACAGAAGCGTTCTGGGAACAGAAGGTTGGTTCCTCATGCAGTGTTGATGTTTAATAGTTTAATAAAGCCACACACATGACCCTGCATGTTCCTGTCCTCTGTGGATGGACGGACTTTCACTACGACCCAGGGCACTCTGTGTCTTAAATTGTCTATCACGTTATCTCTACTTTGTAGCCCGGACGATACAGAAATGGTTGGTTTCTCGCAGTCTTACAGCTGCTTGATCTTACTTAGAGCATAAATAGCACTGCGGCTGGTTTCTGAGCAAGTGTTCACCGTCTCTCTGCACCTTTGCCCTTTGTTCTCAAATGAGTCCCGCCAGCTGGATGCTCGGACAGTGCGGTTTGTTGATGGGAGGAGCTAAGTGTTCACTTTTAGCCCGAAGAAGGGTGAGCCTGACCGGCCCACAGCCTGGCTGGACTCAGGGATTTGGTTTCATAAACAAACCCATATCAAGCCTGAGTAGGTACCGTCCACGAGACAGCGTGTGTTTCCACAGCTGAGATATTGTGTGTGTGTGTGTGTGTGTGTGTGTGTGTGTGTCTGTGTCTGTGTCTGTGTCTTTACCTATCCCGAGAATCGGGAATCTGATTCAGGGCTGGAAAGGTGACTTCAGACCAACTTTCCTCATACGGGGCCTGTGAAATTCCTTTCAGAGCGGTCCAGCCACATCACCAGCAGATGTTTGGTGAAGACTTGCCAGCCAATCAGGATGGAGAGCAGCCTGGTCCTTCTAGAAGGAAGCGGCAGCCCAGCATGTCGGAGACCATGCCACTGTACACGCTGTGTAAGGAGGACTTAGAGAGTATGGATAAAGAGGTGAGCCCCGGCCCGGCCGCAGCACACGCCTCGCGTGTGGCCTCACCTGGCCTTCTGGTCTCCAGGGACGTGTGGGAGAGGAGGTGACGACAGCAGGAAGTGACCAGTTGGTGTATTGGCAACATAGAAGGCAGGTTTCTGCACCGACGGGCCTGACCTCCCCCTTCCACCCTGGGGCCCACGGCGGTGTCTGGCGTTGTCGTTAATAAGGGGGCTCCTGGCGTCGAGTGGGTGGGCTCCAGGGGAGCCACCAAGCAGCCTTCAGTGCCCGGGCGGCCCCCGCGTCCTCAGGACCCAGGTCGAGACACCCTCTGCCCTCTCAGGTTGCACGTAGGTTTTGAAACACACCCAGGTCGTGACTGGGAATTGGCTGTTTCACCACTGACAGGTTTCAGGCAATGTGGGTAGAAGTGGTGTTTTTCTTCCAAATGCTTAATTGTGGGAATAATGATAATAGGACCCAGAATCCCTTTTGAAGTGAAGATTAAATACAGAGGGGATTCTCCTTAGGACCAGAACAAAACTAAACTGTAGATAATTTTGCAAGTCAGCTGTTTGTCTCTGGCCCACGAGGGAAGCAGTGGGAGCGCCTGTAAGCCTGCCCTTTGTCCCTCTCGCCCTGTGTCCCGCGCCTGCCCCAGGGCCTGTGCCTCGTCCATCCTAGGTCAGGCCCCTCAGAGAAGGCCCCAGCCTGTGGAAGGTGCCTTGGGCAGCATGGCTCCGGGGCTGCTGTTCTACGCAGGCACCGTTGTGGACACCACACCTCACATCCCACTAAACAGAGCTGGGCCCAGATCAGGACCGACACTCCTCCGGCCCTCGGATCTGCGTCTTAGAGACAGACAGCTCCCGCAGCCACTCAGCCACTCGTACTGTGCAGACAGAAGTCGTCCTCGGACCATCGCGCATGCCAGGGAGAGCCCTGAGGACAGAGATGCATTTCAGCTTCCTTCCAGCGGTAGCAGAAGAATGTTACGTTCAGTATGGAATCCTACCAGCAACTCAGACGATCATCTTCAGATGATAATTTATCCCGTGACGCTTAAACCTGCTTTGAGATGTGCCGAATTTCTCTGTTTGCCGTTCGTTTTCTGCCTTTTTGAGCATTTAGCCAGTACACTGCTGGGGTTTGTTCATAAAAATGTTTTCTCCTAGAAGAATTTTTTTAGCCGTGAGCCTGTCTTCTTGATCAGGGATGTTCCTTGTTCTACGTGAGGGACGCTCCCTGCTGGGGGTTGGCAGGGGACAGCTGGACACTCACTTCTCTCCTCCTGCCCACCCCCTCGCCCCAGTCCTCCCAGGTGGACGGGGCGGCTTCGCTGCTGGCCACCTGCAGACACGGTTCAGTTTGTCGAGCAGTGGCGACGGTTTTGCTACTCGTTTGTTGCACATCAAAGGGTGTCGAAATCTTAACATGAAATCACAGTGTTAAATACACTTCCCATCACTCTGAAACCTGGCTTTTCTTTCAGAAATGAAAATTAGCCTTAAAACCTTCGTTTTGGTTCTTCGGGAAGAAAGGTTTTGAAGGAGAGAGAAATCCTGGACTTGGGATTCCAGCAAACATGACTGTCGTTTTATAAATGAGGGAACCAGGGGTTGGTGTCCAGCGGTGCTCAGGGGGTCCTGCTCGATTCCCGGTGACGTCTGGGCCCCAGAGAGACTGCTCGGTCAGTGCCGGGCGCCAGATGACCAGGGGAGCGGGCGCCCGGCTCTCCATCTTCCCTGCGTGGCAGGGCGGGGGCCGTGTGGGGCTTTAGGATTTGAGGCCGGACAGAGCTGGGCAGAGACCCTGTCCACCACCTGCAGCTCTGCCCAGAGACGGCCAGGCTGTGGTCCCCAGGGTCGCACGAAGGCGGCTGAGGCCAGAGAGAGGTGTTCCCTCTCCTTAAAGTTCAGGGGAGCAGGACTACTGAAGAGGGTGCTGTGTGCTCATCTGGGCGGTGTGGCTCTGAGCCTGTTGTAGTTGTAGTTTACTCCACCAGAGGGGGCTCTTCAGATGGCCCCGGATTGGCAGCGACAGGTGCTTGTCTGCTCTACGCTTTGAGCACCATGTCTGGGCGCTCCACAGCCAGGGCGTCCCAAGCACAGACGCCTCTCCCAGCCCCCAGCCGCCCGGAACCCTTCATTTCCAGGGTCAGCTCCTCTCGCCAGAAGGCACATCTCACCAGCACCAAGGTGTTCTGTACTCGCAGCCTGCACCTAAACTGACTAGGACTGCCGCTGTCCTTGTCACACGCCACGCGCAGGCTGGCATTTCAGATGAGCATCTTTGCAGACCCAGAATCTGAGCAGAACCTCCTCGTTGCTTTTTTCAAAGAGGCAAAAGTATACGCACGTCTGGTGTGATCACCGCTGTCTTCGTCTTGTTGATGCCAGATGGTTGTATTTGTGTATCTTGGTTCACGTGAAAAAGCTGTTTGCTGAGTAGAGGCTCAGCAGCTCCCCGTCTGCCGTGGTTCGGGCGGAAGCGGTAAGGGCGTGGCCTCTGCGCGCGCAGCCCGCGTGCGGACTTTGGGCAGCGGTTCCCTTTCAGCTCCGCGGCAGCCTCTGTCAAGGAGGAGATTGTTGACTCTATTTGATAGTTTGAGGGCACGCTTTGTCCGTTTGGACCAGCGAGCACCATCCGTCAGCACAGCGAGGAAATCCTGTCTCATTTCCCACCTGTGGACATTAACACGTTTCACTGGAGAAATCGAGACCTCAGGCGCAGGTCTGCTATCTGGTGGGTTAAAGCCTTTGATACGCAGTAACCAGCGTGCCCGAAGGTGGTCCCTTGACCCCGAGAGGCCACCGTTGCACACGTGGGTGGCAGTTTCGGCCTGCTGCCCTCACTACCATGGTCCGTTCTGCTGCGCGTGTCACGGGGCTGTTTCCCCAGGGAGATCTGCAGAGTTGCTCATCCCGCCCCTGACGGTGGGTCCGCTCTGTGCTGGCGGCAGACGCTGTCTTGTGAGGATTATGTTCTGAATAAGATAGGAACATTTTCCACGAGCTTCAAAACATTGAGAAGAAGCCAGCTGATCCCAGAAGCTACTTGAAGAGCCAGCGTCAGGGAGTTGGGAGGCTGGAGCAGGCACGCTCCAGCAGCGTTTTGCGTTTGTGTTCGAAAGTCGGGGCCGTCAGCACATTTGTGATTCTTCGGATCGAGGTGGCCTTGCATTCTGCGTGGTTGCCGTAAAGCTGTCCTTTCCCAGAGTCGGTGGCGTCTTCTCACAGCATGTTTTTGCCGGTGATCAGTTCCGTCAGCACGTGTTTCTGTTACCAGCAGACGCACAAGAAAAGCGTGGAAAGTTCTCACGGCGCCCGCCGTGCGGCATCTGCTCAGCTGCAGGTGCGCAGTTCGCACGATGCACAGGTGGCGCACGCGTCGGGGGAGCAGATGCGGGCGCGTGTGGATGGCGCCCGTGTGCCGCGCCCCCCGGCCAGTGCAGGGTTGGACTCTTCCTCCGGCGCGCTTGACGCGGCTGCATCTCATGCCTGCGGGCGCTCTGAGCGCACGGCACACCTCCCTCCTCCGCCACCTTCCTGCGCTACTCTCGCTCTGCGGTGGCCCGCGTGTGCCGGTGTGCGCGTGTCCCGTGCGCTGCCTTGGCTTCCGGCTCTGTTTCGGCTCCTCCCACTTTTTTTGTCTTCGACTGTTTGTTAGAAGTCGATCCCGGTCGTGCTGGGTGTGGGGCGGACAGGACTGCAGAGGCGTGAAACTCACGTTGCAGTCCACGGCCGGCAGGACAGAACTTTCCATCTTAGCCTGACTGGGCTGGTCACTTGCTAAAACACGAAACCCTGTTCTCCAGAGCTTCTGCCAGGACATGATAGGATGTCCAGCACACGATTTAACAGTTACTCAACACGCGAACACAGGAACGGGCGACTCCCAAGAGAGTGACAGCAGGCGCCTACCCGGATAGCCCAGGCGTTGGGGTCATCAGACCAGCACTACAGCAGCGGGCGTGGCCGTGGCCGTGGCCATTGGGAGAGGCACAGCCTTGAAGAGAGTGCAGACCACGAAGAAGAACCGCACGGAAACATCGGGACTGGACACACACTCAGGCAGATGCCCTGAAATTCACCAGGAGGACCCCTGGTGACGGGAGTGTCGAGGAAAGATTAAGTGAACTTGAAGACAGGGTTATAGGAATCACCCTGAGGAACAAGGAAAGCAGACCGGGCAGGGGGGTCAGAGTCTCAGGGACACCGGGGTCAAATCAGAAGTTGAATGTTTGTGTCGTCTGAGCTGATAAGAGGGAGAGATCGGTGCACAAAAAATACTTGGGGAGATAATGGCTGAAAACCTCAGATTTGGCGGAAGACTTCAATTTAGTGCCTTTGATGGCATAGACTAGTTTGGCCAGTTGTGGAATTTCTTCAAAGGTGGTCACGACATCCAGGCTCCTTCTCCCCTGGGATGGAAGCAGGCTGTGGGAAAGGCCGGCCCAGCGGGACTCAGATGGTCACGGGTTGGGGGTCGGGGTTGACGCCCGCTTGCCCTCCTCCCCCCGCGTGTGGGCTAAGCTGAGCTGATGCGAGGCCAGAGCACGCGTTTCTCGGGTACTGGGTGATCTTACTGCGTGATTTAGGAGCAGAGGTTTAATGGTTTGTTTTCACAACCACCTGAATCGTCTCCTCCTTTTGTCTTCGGTCCTTTTGCTTGGCTGGGCTCGCCCTGTGGTCCTGTTTCTGTGCAGCCCGGTCAGCCTCGACACCCGTGTGAGGTCGGTTCTCTTCCCGGGACTGTACCCGAGCCTGAGGCAGGGCGGGCGCTCCCGGGCGGGCCGTCAGGGTCAGTGTGGGGAACAGGCTCCCAAAGTCAGCGTGTCTTACCACCGTGCCGTGCCATCTGGGTGTCAGGAGGTGGGCAGCCCCACAGTCGCTGTCATGGACTCCAGTGTTTTGAGGTACCGCACGTTGGGCTTCAGGAGAAACACTTGAGATTGAAGATAACGCACGCGTGGAAACAGCACGGTAGTGCCGACGGTGAGGTAGAGGCACGTCCTGGCCTGGCTCTCACTTCCCAGAGGGCCTGTTCCGTAGCCTCTGCTGGGCCGGCCCGTGGGGGGCAGGTGGGTGCCAAGCGCGCGGGGACCGTCGGGCCCGGCCACCGGGGCGCTTCCTGCGGAACGCAGGGCTCTGTGGGTCCCAGGAGCGTGTCCCCTCCGCTGCTGCCGAGGGGACAGCGGACTCTGGTGGCGTCCCCCTGAAGCGTGGAGTCTAGACGAGGGTCGACCACATGGGTGTGTGCACGGCTGCCTTCTGGTCCTTTTCCACAGGAGCTCATCAGAGAAAGTTAAGTTCAATAGGCCCAGTAGTGCTTTCGGTTTTATTTCGTGAGAATGCAGCATATTAAGGGGAATGACCAGGACGTTTGTTTTTCTGGCCAAGAGAGAAGTACGTTGGTGTCGGTCTAAAGACCCTTCAGGTGGTATCATTTCTACCTCACCGGAAGCACGTTGCCTGAGACCAGAGCTTAGAATTCACGCACGCGGTCCTCGGAGGTGTGTCCTCTTCACAGGCAGTGCTCTTAGTCGCTTAGAGTAGCTCACTCATGCACTGCGCGCGGCCCTCGCCGCATCAGGTTCCCTCCCTCTGCAGGCAAAGTAACAGAATGGTGAGAAGAAAGTGCTGGGACCAGGGCTGGGAAGAGGCCGTGTCCCCTCTGGCCGTTCTTGGCCTGGACTTGCTGTTTCCATTTCTTCTGTTTCTCTCTCGTCTGCCTCGCTTCCACGGGTCAGAAACTGAGATGAGTTTTACTAAGTCTTCATGACTTGCATCTTCCAAGTCGATGGATGGAAACATTCCCAAGAGCATTTGATGTCATTCGTGCTTGCCCTTTGAGAGATTTCAGTACTTGAGGAAAAAGTGAATTTTGTATTTCTCTTCACATACTTGCTTTTAGATTTTCCCTTAATTAAGATTTTAAAATATTTACACGAGCATTTTTAAAACAACATTTACGAAGTAAATGGTTCATTACAGATCCCTGTTTTTCAGGAAGTGCAAAGTTGTCCTCGTACAGAACTTTATGTGAGGGAAGCCGGCGGGAGCACACCAAGCAGGGTTAAATGAGACCAGACCTCCTGCGGGATGAGCCCGTGCTGTCCGCCAGGCCTGGTGCTAATGCCACCGAGCCGCGAGCCCATCGTGGGGGGCCCGGCACGCGGCCCAGGCTGGGGTCGCCCCGCAGTCTCTGCGCTGCTGGGATTGCGTGCTTCGGGCAGATTTTAAATGATTGGCTTCTTTTAGTTCTTTCTTTTCCCCTGCAAAGATGGGATGCAGAGTTAAAGACCTGAAGTATTTTCAGAGCAAAATTTGACAAGAGGAGGTTTGCTTATCAAAATGAAGTACAGCCATCTAAATATACCGGTGAAGTGTAAGTGCCAGTAACCTGTTAGAATTAATACAATTAGATGCTTTTTGTTAGGTGCCTTTAGTTTAACCCGAGAGGATATATTACGTGTGAAGATCTTGTGACCCCTGACGATAAAGCCAACACTTTAACTGTCAATTAAAATGTTTCCGTATTTTAACTTGTGAGGTCCCTGCGCATTGTAACTCCCTAGACTGCTTGTTGATAGACTTGAAATTGGATACAGTGGTTCAAAGACGTCAGCCTTGGCCTGAGCGCTCAGGGTGTGGCTGGTGGTCGCTGCTCTGTAGAGTGGGTGTTCCCCCCCCCGCCCTCGAATTTAATCAGAGGGTTGGAACCCGTTCTGTCCCGTTTGCGGTGCCTTCCCCGGGGTGTCCCTGCCACGCACTGGGAGTCCACGACTCACAGGGAAGCGGGCCCAGTAGAGCCACGGGGAGCAGCGGGTGTGCAGGGCGCACACCCAGGAGGGTGCTGCGGGCGTGGGAGGGGTGCCGAGGGGGCATCCCCTGGTCATCCTGGGTTCTGGGCCCCACGGGAGCCTCCCTGACTCAGGGCTCAGTTAGAAGTGGGTGGTCTGCTGGAAGAAGTCAGAGTTCCCATGAGTGAAGTCCACCTAACAGCCTTCCTTCCTTGGCGTGTTTTCTGAGCTTGATAAAGTAGCCATCCCGCCCCGTAGTTTAAAGTTCCAAAAGCCCAAGAGCCCGCATGGGCGCAGCCCTCGTCCCCCCCGCTGGCCGCCCTCTGTCTCGCATAAGCCGCGCGGCCCTCGAGTGCTGGCTGTTAGCTGGGTTCCAGCCGCGCTGTGCTGGAGCCGCAGGGGGTCGTTCCCTGAGCGTTTGGTGTACAGTCGCTCTTGCTTGGTTGACCGGGGGTGTGGCAGTGCCCACCTGGCTTCGCCCTGAGACCTTCACCCGCAGCCGCAGCCAGCAGTCGAGAAGCACAGGACGCGCACGGCCCACGGGACTCCCCGATGCCAGACGCAGTCGTAAATGGGGGGTCCCGGGTTGTCACGCGTCCTTCTGGCCAGCCGGCCGCCTGTCGGTTCCCACGCCCCTGCCGGGGCGGCTGAGAACTTGGGAAACGCGGAATGGGGCACGCGGTCGAGGCCTGACTGGCGGCGGGTGAAGGGCACACGGGTGAGGTCGGGAGGGTCCCGGCCAGAAGCCCCCGAGCCCTGTGCCTAGGGGGTTCTAGGGAGGCTCCCTGGGGGCGGGGTGGGGTGGTAAGGTCCAGGCCGCTCATCCGCTGGTGCTTCTGGGTGACCGGCCCCACCCCAGAGTCCACCACGGTCGCCTCATTAGAGCAAAGGTGCTCCCTCGTCCAGGAGACTCCGGGGGTTTGGGAGCTCTGGCTGGGAGCTCACGGGGGCAGAGCCCGGCGAGTAAACCTCTTGTCGCTTCGCACACGTGAAGCAGCTTCACAGATCAAACTTGTTAAGTAATGACCCCGCTCTGAGGCCATAAGAACGCAGTTATGCTAGCTGACAGGACACGGGGTCTCTGCTCCTTCCTGGAAAAGGTGCTGGCGGGTCCGTGTTCAGGAAACATGGGCCCAGCCTCCTCTCACCGCTGCCTTCCCCTTTCCAGCGCCCCGTCCGCCGTCGTGGGCGTCAGGTGTCGTCGGGGCCCTGCCCCCTGCCCCCCAACCCCCCTCCCTTGCCGTGTCTGTGAACAGTTAAGCCTGAGGTCTGTCAGAGAAGACAGACGGGCAGGCACCCCACACGCGGCCGTGTGGGTCCCAGGACCCGGCGAGGTGGGTGCGGAGGAGGGACAGCCCAGGCCACCTCTGCCTCCCGTCGTGCACCCCGTGGGCCTTGTCCACGCTCCTCGGTGCTGGTTGTAAGCATCCGTCTCGCGGCAGGCCCCGTGTTGGAGCTTTACGGGGTGTCCTGCGTGCTTAGTCACGGGAAGCGGGGCCCGTGCAGAAATCTGCGGTGTTGTCACTCCCGAGGGAGGGGCCGTTGCGTGGATTCTTCAGAAAGGTGATCTTGTGCTGACTCTTGGCCCTTCGTTAGGTGGATGACATCCTGGGAGAGGGCAGCGATGACAGTGACAGCGAGAAGAAGAAGCCAGGAGATCGGGAGGACCAGCAGCGGGGACCGAGGCCCGGGCAGCCCGAGGCCCTGGGGACCCCGAGGGGGCCCACGCTCAGGTCAGCGCCACCCACCGAGAGGAATGCAGCAGACGGCCTGGGGCCCAGGGGAGGGGGTTTTTTTTGCGGGGGGGTTGCCCAGGTGAGGGGGGGCCTGTGCGCTGCCCCGCGAGTGCCAGACACCTTCCAAGCGCCAGACACCTTCCGTGTTGATCAGGGCACTGTTGTTATTCTGTTGTATCTTCCCAGTGTTGTTACGGACCATGGTGTGTGGGTATCATTTTCAAGGCAATAGTGAAGGGGGTAAGAGACCTAAAGACGTCGGTCTGGGTGGTCCTGAGAGGGCAAAGGTCACTGTCCTGTTTCTGAAACATACAAAGCACGTTACAGGTTGTTTAGAATATTACGTTCGTGGTGCCCTCGATTTTTATCGTTTTTTACGATTCAGTTACCATTTGGGCAGATGTAACTCTTCCCCTTCATAGAGTGCAGTGTCTGTTGTAGGTGGTGGTTCGTGCCCAGGTGTGGTCGCAGCGGCCCAGGAGCCTGCGGTGGGGCTCCTCTCCCTGAGTCCCCGCTCGTGTCTAGAGGGCTGCTGTGTGTGGACCCAGGACGGGACGCGGCTGGGAGCAGCGTGCTGTCCACCGACGGCGGCCCCACGCTCTGTGTCCAGCTGCGCGGTGTGCTCGCAGCCCCAGGGTTTCGCGCGTTCAGAGGCAGGTCGTGGTGAGAACTGGACCCCGCGTGACCTCACGCGTGTGCAGGGCGTGGGCCGAGGGCAGCTGCCAACACCAGTGTCTGCTCTCGGGGTCACTCGGCTTGTTAGGACTGTACGTGCTGACGCTGAGTCAGGCAGGACGGCACGACTGTGCTTCCTTTTCCCTTTTATTGTATTTTCCTTTACTTACGTCTCCGTATGTACATACGTACGGATGGATGTTTTGTTTCTGCCGTACCTCGCAGCATGTGGCATCTTAGTTCCCCAGCCAGGGATCAAACCTGTGGTAGGGGAGGGGTGGTTTCTTCCGGGGTGATTCTCTGTTTCTGTTGTTACATTGTAACGTGGGATGAAATAAGTATACAGTTTCCCACAGTGCAGAATCAGCGGGAGCCCTGAGCTTGCGGTCACTTGCCACGCACGGAAAGGGTTTTGATATGAGTCTGCGAGCCACTGATTTATTACGGTCTCCGGGCAGCCAAACCTCCCCGCTAATGAGGATCTGTACCTGCAGCCGCTCCCCAGTGGGTCCCAGCGTCCCCACCTCAGCTCCACCCCAGATCATCAGGCATTAGACGCTCACAAGGAGAGTGCAGCCAGGACCCCTCGCGTGTGCAGTTCCCCGCAGCGTTCATCCCCCTTGAGAATCTAATGTCGCCGCTGATCTGACAGTGATGCGAGCGACGGGGGCTGCTGTAAACAGAGATGGAGCTTCGCTCGCCCGCCGCTCCCCTCCTGCCGTGCGGCCCGGTTCCTAACAGGCCACGGACCAGTCCAAGGCCCAGGGGTTGGGGACCCCTGCCTTACACAGTTGTTTGACCCAGCTGCGTCCTCAGCTCCGCGTGAGGGCCCCGTGGGGCTCTCGAGGGACGTGGGGAGCTGGGGCCCCTCTGAGGAGTGCGCTCCCAGAGCCCCGGTTCCACTGCTGCTGGGCTGCTCCGCCTGCCTGATTCTGTTTTCTGTGCCAAGTGAAGAGGAAGACAGAGCCTTTTCTCTAAGACTGGGAAGGACGGGCCGGAGTCCTGGGGCCTGCGGCCTCCTTTGTCTCCACGGAGTCATCTGCCCACACGTGAAGTAGCTCCGGGCCACGCGGAGAAAGCCTTGCCTGCGGTGGTTCGGTGCTGCCATCGGGGCCAGAGGCGTGTGGCCTGCGTCCACCACGGCTCCTCTCAGCCCTGCACGGTGCCAGGGAGTCCAGCGCCGGGGCCGGGGCTGTGGTCCGCGCTGGGCCAGCGTGGGGTGGGCGTGGGGCGGGCGGTCATCGGGAGCCCCCCCTTCGCCCCGGCCCGGGTCTCCTCACCACCCTCACTGCAGCTGCTGTTTCACACCGTGCCGTGGGCCTTGACCTCAGCGCTGTGGGAATCTGAGATGAGGCCAGAGCCCGGGGTCCACCCGGATGCCTCCTCCCCCCGGGTGGCCAGAGACCCTGTTCCCACCCCCGCCTGCCCCTCCGCCGCTCGGCGTCTCCCTGTACCCGACGTCGAGTCTGCCCTGCCTCGGGGCTGAGGCACCGTGATCGGGCTTGGGAGCTCATCCCTTTCTCTGCCCAGAAGTTGGCGAATGTAGTTTTCGCGCGTGTTTTATTCTTGTCAGTGGGCTCTAGGTGTGGATGCTTTGGATTTTCCCATAGTAGCGTTTTTACTTGAAATTAAGTCAGGCATGTGTGGGGGGTTTGTTTCTTGCCTGCGGGACATTTCGGTCCACGGCCTTTGCCGCGAGCACTGGCGCCTTGCGCCCTGGGTCGCAGCCTGGCTTCTCCCGAGCGGTTGGCAGCATGTCCCGCCGGCCTGAGTGGCCAGGCTCTTCTACGGGATCTTAATGTCACTGGAACTTGAAGGTGACTTCTGATGGAAGGACGGGGGTGGGGTTTGGGCTTGTCCACTGAGAACCGATCCACTCTTCTTTCAAATGAACACACGTCAGATGCCCGTTTTACACACGGCAGCTGGAGGGTCACTTCCTCTCCTTGAGGCAGGTCGTGGGCCGCCCTGGCCCCACCACTCGCAGGAGACGTGCGACGTGGAGACTCGGCCTGGGGTTTCGTGTCGTGGGCGGTCGGCTTGGCCAGCGGAAGCCGGCTCTCTGTCCCCGAAGCCCGTTTTCTAAGTGCCAGAGAGTTTAGTCTCAGCACCTTCCCCATCCCGCCTGGTCCCGTGGTGAACTAGTCAGGGGCGTCACTCCACTTCTAAAGGCGAAGCTCCTGACCCGAGTCCCGGGCTCCCACCGCCCGGTCCTCTGCCGCCTCCCCTTCTCCGCAGGGGTGCGGTGGCCGGGGTCCCGGCCGAACGTGTAGACAGACGGCGCGAAGTTGTGCAGAGGCCCTCACGCGTGAGAGCTGTTCTCAGTGCTGGGTGGTCACCTAGGCAAGGCTGTCTTTACTACGCTGGGGACGTTGGTCATTTCTAAAGATGGAGGAGACGTGGGCCCGGTGTTTGTGACCAGAGAGCAGACAGCTCTGCTGCCGCGGTGGAGCCCGAAGGCCGCTTCGCAGCCAGCCCTCCACCTCCACCCTGTCGCTGCCTTGCCGTCGGACACCTTCTGTCTGCGCTGCCGGCTGGTGGCCCTGGGACCGAGGTGCTTGGCTCAGGTTGTAAATTCCCCAGGCTGTGGCCCAGGAGCTGCCCTTCTGTCGCGTGGACACATGGCTTCCTGTCGATTCGTGTGTCGATTTGTGATGTTTAACCTGCCGTAGCCGACAGCACCGTGGTGACACCCTGGGCCCCAGCCCTTTGCGTGCGTAAGCTCATCACACACAGTCGGTTTCTGAAGGCAGGATCGCCGAGGTCGGAAGGCCTTCGCACTCTTGACCTGGTAGCCGCTTTGAGTTGCCCTCCGACCGTGGAGGGTCGTGCTGATGGTGAGGGGGCTGGCTGTCCCCCACGCTCCCTGCCACGGTGCTTCGTGACGGCTTCTGGGCCCTGCAGTGTGGTGGATAAAAAGCGGCGCTGTTTTAGTTGTGTGTGCCTTTCTCTCTCCCTGCGCTGAGCCCGCGCCCAAGGCTGGACCCCAGAGACGTTGCGCTGTTGGGGGGGGGCGGGGCTGGTGCCGGTGCAGCAGCTTCCCCAGAACAGCCCCGCCCTGGGGGGAGGGAGACCAGGGCCCGGAGTGGCTGCAACGCAGTAACTAAAACGTCCAGTTTCCAGCAAAAAGAATCACGAGACATCAGAGAGACAGAAGAATGATCCACAGACAAGACAGAAGAGGCCAGAGAAGCTGCCCGAGAGGGCGACCGTGTATCAGAGGAACAGACGGGATACGTTCCCAGAGCCGCGGAGACTGAGAACTGCCGAAGGGTTCTGGGGACAGCGTCTCAGACGGCACCGCCAGGCCCTCGGCGCGCACGTGGCAGGACTGCCGGGGACGTAATGACTGGCACCTTCCCAAATGTGACGGGGAACGTCATCTGACACATCCCGGGAGCTCAGGACCTGTTTTTCAAGTAAAAACGCTACTATGGGAAAATCCAAAGCGTCCACACTTCTACACCTAGAGCCCAGCTCAGAGGTCCCCATCTGCACGCTCCACGCCAAAGATGCAGGAAGCCAAGACCAGGACAGGGGTCAGAAGACTTTGTCTCAAAATAGGTGACGTCACCTGAGTTCTCAGGCTTTTCAGAAACAGTTGAACAGGTGTGGCCCGTACGATTTTTCCTTGGAAAGTGCCCTCTCGCCCTGTGGCCCTGACCTGAGCACACGCCCTGGAGCCCGGTGTTGTGTTACAGTGACCTACGCGTGCACCTCTTTGAAGAAGCAGCAGAGCCTCCGCCGTCGTGACCGGACAGGGCAAGCAGGAGCCCACGCGCATCCTCTCTGCCTCGGGGTCCGGACGGCCTTCCACACCCCAGGGCAGGTGCTCCCCTGCGGGCACGTGGACACATGCACACACACACCTGAAACAGCTTTTGTTAGGTAAAATAGTGACCTTACCACCTGCCGTGCTGCTCTGTTCTTTTTCTTTCTGCCAAAAATAGCAAGCTGGTTGTAACCAGCAATTTGAAAAATAAATGCATTATGGATTGTTTGATCTTGTCGGTTAGACACCGGTATGAAATAATAATGTGTGTTTATTTGCCATAATTGTGTATCTTATTAAACAGCAGACTTCAGGTGCGGGTCCACGTGCCTCTTTACAGCAAAGAGCTCAGAGGCTGGGACGTGAGGGAGGAAACGTACATACGTGATTTATGTTCCTGTTCACGTTCTTGCTTTATTCCCCGTTGAATCTGAGCTGATTCTTGAGCCTTAAATTTTCCCCAAATTAAATCTGTTAGCGTTTCTCTAGGGGACTGTGCTGTTGGTTGTGAAAACAGAATACAATTATTGCAGGCTCTGCTGAGAGGAAAGGAAGCTGGTATCAATTTTAGGCATTTATTAACCATGATTTGCAGCTGTGTCCAGTCTTTGAGGTGATCTTTAATTACTAAAACTCAACCGTGTTGGATATAGGAATACTCCAAACATTGTTTAACCGAGACTGAAGGTTTTGCTCTTCCCAGCACAAGGCACTGCCGCTGTGGCCCCCGACCCTGGTCCCCAGGCCCCCGGACACGGCCGCACGAGCGGACACCGAGGTCCCAGGGTCTCTCCCGCAGGACCAGCCGGGCTCAGCACAGTCGACATTTGTCTCTCTGCACAGAGGCTGCGACAGCCGTGGGGTCCTGCCTAGCTGTTAGCTGGCGTCGCCCTGGGGGGTGGGGGGGACACCCTGTGCAGCCCGTTCTGTCCCAAAAGGCTGCCCTGCAGCGGGGTCTCCAAGGGCAGTGCAGGAGGTTTTATCAACAGGACGCCCCGGGATCAGCCTCCTAGGGGCCTGCACTTCTCGTGCCCCGGGGTCCCTCCCAGGCCCCCCGTGCCACCTGTGGAGCCGTCGCCGCAGGAGAGCACCAACCCCGGCCGACGCAGCCGGGCGCCGTCCACTGACTCAGCCTCGGCTTCCTTGTTGCAGCCGCTCGGGGTGCGTGAGGGTCTCTGTACACAGGCAGAGGGCCCGGCCCTTCCTGGACCTGGGGGCTTCCTCACCAGTCACGGGAACACCTACTCTTTGCCCTTGGATTTGGTACTTCCTGGAAGCTCGTCCCCTCCGTGACCGGAAGACGGGGATCTGCTTTACAGCACGAGCGGCACCCGCCCCGGGGACACCCAGGAGGCGGAACACGCCGGAGGTGGAGGGCGGTCGGGGAGGAGCCTCGAGGACAGACCACGTCCGCACGTGCTCTCAGCACCGCCGGCGGTGCAGCCACAAGTGGGGGCCTGGAAGGTGGGGTTCAGCCCCCTCTGCCCGCCACCCGCAGCTGAGCACAACTCAGGCCTGGGGGCTGACTCTGCTCTGCTCTCGCGTGTGTTACCACTACACGCGCACACACACACGTGACCGCCCGGCTGTGTCCCTGGGAGGCGGTGCTGGGCCCTGCCCCGTGGAGCGTGGGTGTCGGTGGGGTTAGGAGAAAGCAGTCCCTCTAAACGGTTCCATCTACACGTCGTTTCTAAGTTTATCTGTTGTGTTCACTCAGCGAAGGGGAATCGTGAGAGCGCCTCAGATTATTTACGCTTTACGCTTAACACCGTCTTCGGTTCCACCATCTCTCGCAAATCCAGAGTTAACCCTGCAGTGTGTCTGAGGGGCTGGACCCTCGGGCCGCATGTCTGCTCAGATTTGGCTCGAGTTGGCGAGGCCCGGGCGCCGTGTCCCAGCCGTGGCTGTGCTCGAGCAGCCACCTTGGTCGGTGTTTGTCCTGAAAGCACATCACAGGGTCCACACGGCTCCGTCCTCTTGTCCAGACCCTGGCGCCCTCCCAGCCGCCGGGTCGCTTCCCATCGCGCCCCCTTCCTGCACCGACCTCCTCCCGGTGCCGCCGGGACCCGAGAGGAGGGGTTTCTTTCGGGTTTACTTTCCCTTCCAGCCGCGAGTGCTGCCGAACCAGGCCGCAGCGGCTGGGCAGGGGCGGCACTGGGTCGCAGTAAGCGCGCGCTTCCCCTTCGGGTCACGTGCTCCCTCCGGGGCCGGGGTCCCTCTCCTCTGACTTCTGCCAGTCTGGGGGCTGAATGTGCTTCCTGACAGGCACCTTGATTCGCTTTTCAGATTACGTCGTAGTATCTTTTTCAGTGTTCGTTGGCCCTTTTCTGTTTGAGGAGTGTTTCTCACGACTAGGTTATTCCTTGTCTGTTGTAGAAATTTCTGTGTGTGTTACAGGTCTTAGGTTATAGACATCACAGTCTTGCACGTCATTTTCCCAGTCTCGTGTGTGTCTGTGACTGCTTGATGCCTTTTGTGTCTCTAAGAGGTAAATCTTTTGGGGGGGTTTCTTCCCTTCAGAAGGTTTCCCCAAACCATAGTAGTTGTTGGGGGGGGGGCGTATATATATTCCTACATAACTTTTCGATAAATGGTGCGACAACAGCTGTAAACTGTTGATGTCCAAATGCAGAATAATTAATCGTAGCCCACGGTCAGAAATGTACTCAGCGGTTAACTCAAAATAGATTTCATAGACCTGAATGTAAAACATACACCCGTCTGCTGGCGGCTGTCCCCGCCTCCCTTCCCAGCGGCTTGTCCAGCTCCAGCCGTAGCCACCGAGTTTGCTCCGGGCCCCTCCCTCTCCCGCCCTCACACATCCTGGGTATTTCGTTACCTGCCGGAGACGGAGGCTGCCTTGGTGCCCAGCCTGTGCTGTCAGGGCTGTTCCGGAAGCATGGGGGCTGGCGGCCGAGGGGCCGGGGAGCGTGTGCGCCACGAGCATCTCACGGTGCGTGTGCTTCCCTTGCAGGGGCCACAAGAGGAAGCTGAACGAAGAGGACGCAGCCAGCGAGTCCAGCGGAGCGTCCAGCTGCGAGGACGAGGAGGGGGGCAGCTCGGAGGCGGACGAGATGGCGGCCGCGCTGGAGGCCGAGCTTGGCGACCTCATGTGACCGCGGGGCGTGCACTCGACTTGCCTCCGTCCTGGGAGCTGCTCCTCCTCCAGAGGGACATGTCTGTTTGCAGAGCTCCACCTGCAGAAACACACTGTTTTGCAGAAAGAGGTGTTTTTAGAAGTTTCACTACAAGAAAGCCTACTTGTTAAGGACAGCGGGGCAGGGAACGCGGCCATGCCAAAGATCCTGGGTGAGCCCAGCAGAGCCGCACAGCGGGACTGGAGTTGGCGGCTTTTTATCAGGAAGACGGGGGGTGTGGGGAGGTGTTTTTCCTTTAGCTAGGCAGCACATTGCTTAGGGTGAAGGCTGGGCGTCCGACCAGACAGAGGGGTGAGGCGGCAGCAGCCCAGCATCCTCCTGCTTTTTCACGACCGAAGCTACCAGAACATGCACAGGTTTCAAGCGAGGCCGTGCATCGGCGTGTGACGAGGACAGGCCTGGGGCCCCCAGCTGCCCCCAGGGCCTTGCAGCTCCCGCGGGCGCCGGGACAAAGGGCCCTGCCCTCGCGGGCATGTAAAGTTTTGTATATCTATTTCATACGTGACCCACCAAACAGATTTTTCTTTCCTTTAATAAAAGTCCCTTTTGTAAGCCTTCTGCTCTGCCCCGTTCCCTCGTCACGGGATCCAGCTCTCGCGCCACGTGCGTGGGTGAGCTGCCCTGTCCCGCTCCCCTCCAGGGCACTCACGGGGCCGATTCCTGGGTGAATGACCGGGCCCTTGGACGCTGAAACAGAAAAGCAGATGACCCTCTCAAGCCGGTCCGTGGCTGTTAGTCTGTCCCTTACTGCACCAAAGCTTTAGGAATGCCAAGGACCGGTGTTGTTTCTAATCACTAGATTTATGATAATTTGACCCAAGACACCCAAGGAAACCAGAGGCGATTCTGACCTGGGAGCTCAGTGCTGACAGGGTGTGAAACACCGTATTCGGTGTGTCAGCCAGACAGCATGGCCACGCGTGGTCCCACCCCTGGGGTCTCGGGTCTCACCCACAGGCCCCGTGTGCTCGGGCAACCCCAGGAAGACCCCACCCAGTACTGCTGACCTGAGACCCCTGGGCGGTAACGCTGGTGAACTTGCCTTCGTGCCTCCTCTGAGAGCGCCCCTTGGTCCTTCCTGCGTGATCCCTCCAGGTCAGGCTGCCGGTGGAGGGAGCAGAGCCCGGGGTGTGCCTGAGATGCTGCATTCCTGTTGTGTGGAGGGGCAGCCCCTGGGCTGCCGGATCACCAAGACACAGAAGGTGTGCCCCCTTCCAACTCTAGCTCAGCACACAGCAAACGTTCTTCTTTGCATTTTCTGGGCTAATTACTGGATTAAAAGTGAGTGTTAGGCTCAGGCTGTGTCCTTTTCACACTCTTCAGTTGCAGGTAACAGCCACAGCTCCAGTGGGCTTGTCTTCCTGTATCTATCCACTGGCTTGTCTGAGAAGTGGGGTGGAGCTTCAGGTACGGCTGGATCCAGGTGTTCACCAAACGCTCAGGTGTCATTGGGAACTTGAATCCTTCTCCCATGGTTTGTCCTCTCTTTGATGGTCAGATGCCACCCACCCTCCGGATGATGGGGGTGGGGGGGAATCATGACGCACATGGGACGGGTGTGGCCACCAGACGCCAGGAATCGAGGCACAGTCCCCGCCTAGTTTCCTCACCAAGGTGAGTGTGCCTTCGTGTACTTGCCAGTCTCCACAACAGCGGTGTGAGGCTCCGGGATTCCCGGTCAGAACCATTCCTGGGGAGCAGCAAGGGGGAGGCCCCTCTGATGGGTCTGTACTAGGGCAGGAACGGAGAAGACAGAACCGGGAACGTGACTGATCTCAAGGTTTCCCGCTGAAACCCAACACAGCGCCTCGGGTGGGTGTCCCTCAGAGGGCTGGGGGTAGTTACACAGCCTCGGGTGGGTGTCCCTCAGAGGGCTGGGGGTAGTCACACAGCCTCGGGTGGGTGTCCCTCAGAGGGCTGGGGGTAGTCACACAGCCTTGGGTGGGTGTCCCTCAGAGGGCTGGGGGTAGTTACACGTCTCCTTGCAGCCTTGTTCTCAGTGGCATGTGCTTGGAATGCTGAGCCGTCCCGGGGGCCGGGGTGGCACCGAAGGTCCCCGGGGCCCCTTGAGCCTCCTGAGGAGGTGGCACCACCTTTGGGGGAGGGTTGCCTGGGGGACCTGCGTGCTGTCTCACAGAGAGAAGTGCGCTCGAGTCGGAGATGCTGGATAATTTGTGCAACTCCTCCAAGTGACATCTTTTCTAGAAATTTTAATAGGAAGCTTGAACTTGCCATCCTGAACGTAACTTAAATGTCAGGCTTTATGCTTAAGACAGCTGTCTGAAAATTCATGACCAGGAATTGGGAGAGAATCCCTTCTGTCCATGAGAAATCTTTGCACAAGCAGATCATAAATTTAAGCCACTTTTTACAAACACTCAAAAGTCTGTGGCGCTGGAAATGTAGTGAAATTTTACCCTCTTCCTTGAGAAGCGGAATGTTGAAATTTTGTGTAAACGTGGTTGGAGCTCATGTCCCATCTGAGTTTTTCATGTTTTTTCACGTTTTTAAAACAACCGTGAAGCTGTGACGTGGGGACACCTGTCGTGTGAGTCTGACCCGTCTGTGGGCCCACCCCACGCGGAAACCCGAGTCAGGGCCGGGGGCTGCCCAGGTGTCAGGGCGGGGGCACTGGTGTTCCCTGCAAGGACCCGGGCTGCCCCACATGAGCAGAAGAGGCTGATGACCAGGGCCACCCACTCGTGCGCCACAAGGGCCAGCTTCACGGTACACGCCTTGTATTTGCAAAGTCAGATTCAATCCAGTGTGGACTGCTGGGCGTGTGCATGTACACGCGCACACGTTCAGACCTGCAGCCTGGGCTTTACATAAAGCTTTTCCATTTTGAAAGTGCTGCCCAGGTGGAAAAATTTTCCAGTACAACAAAGGAAACAGGCCGTTCATCACCCCACCAGAGGTGACGGTCGCATTCAGCGTTCAGTCCTTTCCTGCGGTCATGAGCCTGGCTTTTTAAAATTAATCTAATTGTGAAATTTTAACATAGACCCCATCGAAGATGAGGAAGAAAGATTGCTATAATCCTGCCGCCAGATCTAACCACATTAGCATTTCAATGTATTGTTTTAGTTTCTTATGCATATTGTTTTAATAGAATTTAGTTTTTCGAGCAGCTTAAGGCTAGAGCACCGTCGAGGGGGAGGTGTGGATCCTTCCTGTACACCCCCTCCCGGCCCGTGCACGGTCTTCCCCACTATCAACACCCCCACCAGAAGGGACATTTGTTACAACTGATGCACCTATGTCCATACATCATGACCCACAGTCCACAGTTTATGTTAAAATTCACTCTGGGTGTTGTACATTCTATGGGTTTGGACAGATGTGTAATGACACGTGTCCACCATCATGGGGTCATACGGAGTGTTTTCACTGCCGTAAACATCCTCTGTGCTCCCCCTGCATCTCCCCCCCTCCCCCAGCCCCCAGCACCACTGATCTGCTCCCCGGGTCCACAGTTTTGTCTTTTCCAGAATGTCCCGTAGTTGGACACACAGTGCTCAGCCGTGTCATATGGGCTTTTTCCACTTAGCAACACGCGTTTACGTCTCCTCGTCTCCTCCATGTCTTTTCATCGTCGATATCCAGCATGCAAAAGGCAGGCTGCTGGAGGCTCCGTGAGACAACCTGGCTTCTTCTAAAGATAATTAGCGAGAAAAGCAGAAGAGATGGAGGGGAACCTATTGATTAAAGACAAGCACGCCCGCCAATCGCAGCGCGTGGGCTTGTTTGGGTCCTAATTCACACAAACTGAAAGTAACAGACACAGCGTGACAACAGGCAGTTTAAACGTGAACACACGTGTGACATCAATGAATATTGTTCAGTTACTTTAGGTGAAGTGTAGCTCTTTTAGGAGCCCCCTTTTTAAGAGGATGTACTGAAAGATTTATGATGGAATGGCATGATGTCGGGGGTTTGCACTGGAACAGTACGAGGCACAGCGGGCGGGCTGAGGCTTGGAGGGGAGCAAGGTCAGTGCAGTTTTCACTGGAGAAGCTTGAGTCCTGCCTACTTTGTATGTGTTTGGAATTTTCTGTAATAAAAAGTGACAACAACATGAATAAAGTCTCTCGGTCTGAGTTTTAAAGATGCACAGAACAAGGCCAGTTGCTTTGTAGTGAAAGGACGGTTCGGTTGGTCCCACACCCCAGGCTGCAGACCCAGGCCCCAATCGTCCCAGACCCCAGGTGGGCAGCTGGGCTGGCCCCCGTTGTCGGCTTTCCTCCCAAGGGTCCCCTGGGGCCTGAGGTCAGCAATGTCTGTGGCCCACGCTGGACCTGCTGTAGTGCTCGCTTAGCCCTGCTGAGCGTATGACCCCCCCAGGCACACGCACACGTACATGTGGGAGCACATGTGTGCACACGGTGTGCGTGCACGCACACGCCACCGTTCAGGGTTGACTGGTGCCGCATCCACGGGAGATGGTCTCCCGCGGGCTCTGACCTCTCTAACAGCTGAGCGCCCGCCGCGTCCTGGCACCAACCAGGGACCATCTGTGCGGAGACGAAGGCCCCTAAGGACCTGGCCTTAGAGTCTGAGCTCCAAGCAGCAACACGAGTTGACAAGGTCACCATGTGTCGTGTCACCCGAGAGGCTGGACCGAGTTCCACAGCACTCTCTGGGCAGCTGCTTCCAGGCTCTCTGTCTCCCCCAAGACGACAGTGCTCCAGAAAAGTCGGCCTGGATTCGAGGTTGGAGACGTCCTGGCTTCCTGTGTGTGCTGCAGAGATCACGGTCAGGACCCCCGGCTCACGCCACGGGGGACGAGGGGCCGCGACAGGTTGGGTCAGCCCTGCAGAGAGAGCCCCCCGTGAAGTCTGGGGCCCGGCCTGCTCGCCCTGTGAGGGGCCCCCTCAGAGCCCGTGAGGGTCTCGGCCTCTCCCCTGCCCTCTGCAGAGGCTCCGGTCGCTGGGGAGAGGCTCAGAGGCAGGTCCCGTCCAGCTGCATCTCAGGGGGCGGAGCTGCCACCCAGCACTCGGCCGCCATCGCCATCGTCACGCCTGCTGAGAAGGAAACAGGTCAAAGCCGATGGGCGCCATCCTGCTTGCCCTCGGGGAGGCGGGAGCCGCCTCTGGACCAGGGTCTCCAGGGGCCACCCCGGACTCTGCGGGCAGCTCCGCCTCTGACCCCTGGAGGGTCCCGGGGTAAAGACCCGGGGCTGCGGAGCCGGCAGCCCCTCCTTGCCCACGGTGATGCCCCCCAAGCACCCCAGGGTTTCCTCGTGGACTTCGTGAGAAGAGGCAGCCCCCCGCCTCTGGGCTGAGATTAACGTGTGGCCCTGGTTCCTCTCTGTCCCAAGAGAGTCGCCACCTCGACCGGCACGGCGAGCACCGAATCCCGCTGCTCCGAGATTCACTCCGACAGCAAGTATGTCGTGGATTCTGTTCCCTCGGGACGAGGGGGGCCAGTCCACAGCCAATTTATCGTTAGAAACGAAGTGAAGCCACGGGCCCCCGGGGATGAAAGGAGCCCAGCTCCCGGAAGCGGCTCCACCCGTGTCCCCGGATGAAGTGATGCGGGAGCCCCCGTCTGAGCCCTGAGTGGCGCCCGCCGGGGCCCAGGCAGCACCCCATGACCTTCTGCTGCTCCAAACCCAGCGGGTTCCCGGCAGCAAAGAGCATCTGTATTCTCCCCCCGCCCCCCACGGCTCCCGGGCCCCTGTGCCGCCCCATGGCGCCTCCGCGAGCACCTGGCGGGCACAGTGGCTGCTCCCTGTCTGTCGAGTGTCTGAGAATGGCAGCGACGGCAAAAAGGGAGCCTCTGGCTTCGGGGAGGGTGTCGGCTGGACCGATGGGTCCTGGACGGCGCCTTGCTGGGACCCCAGAGGAGGCCCGGCTTGTGCCCTTCCGGAAAGGACCCGCTGCCCTTCTGTCGGCTCACGTGCAGGTCTGCACCCAGGACCCAGTGCGAGGAAAGGGCTTCCTGCTAAATAAATAAGTGATCAGAACAACAACGGGAATAGCAATGCTTGAAACGTCACTGACTTAATGCCCTCACAGGTACTTTCAGCACCGAAAAAAAAACGAGAGACACCACCTTTTCCTTTGCTGAAAAAGTCACTTGATGTGAAAATGCAAACCCAGGGGAGACCAGCACTCAGCATAACGGGTGTTGGTCTTGACGAGCGTTTCTGGTCAATGCAGTGTCGTAAGTGGGTCGTCCGTCCAGAGTGTCACGACCTGCACTCAGTGACTGGAGAGAAAACAGCGCCCACACCCAGAGCGCCTACAAGGAGCACCTCGCAAAGAAAACAAACCCTCACCTGGGCCCACACAGAGCCGACCTCGCCGGGCGGTGCAAGGACGTGAACTCTGGGATTGAAAGCCTGGGAGGGCGGGTCGAGTTCGATCACCACCCCCAGCCGACGTGATCCACTCGGAAGAACCAGGCCGGGTGTGGGCAGCGGGCTGTGTCCCCAGCTACCACCACCTACTCGTGCTGTCCCCGCGGGGCCCTGGCGGCCCATGGCTGTGTGTCACCGGGGTCAGTGGGTGAGGAGCTCGTGCCAGCGGCCCGGCCGCCTGACACCCTGGGGACAAGCTTGTCCCCTAGGGTCCCCTGTATGCCCCCTGGTCCGGCCCGGCTCCGGCGTTTCCTCGGTCGTCAGGCCCCCTCATCCCCTCCAGGTCCTCAGTCTTTTGCTGTCACGACCCAGACCTTTTGACGAGCACAGCCAGGGGTTCCCGGACAGTCCCTCAAGGTGGGCTTTTCTCAGGTTCCCGGGACCACGCCTGGGGGGTCCGGTCAGCCTGTGTCGGGACTGCAGTCAGGGCAGCGGCAGCCAGCTTTCTACTCTGCTTTCAACAGTTTCTGAGACCTGCAGTTACCCTGCCCATCGCGGAGCTTCTGCGCTAATTTTTGCTGCCGTGGATGGTCTTAACAACAGTTACTGCTCTGGTTTTTGCCACATAGGGGACCTTGAGGCCCAGCCCACTGTCCGGGGGCCTCTAGCAGCCACGGGCCCCTGAGGCCCTGCCCACCCAAGGTCTGGGCACACTCGGGGGTGGGCTGGGCCGCGGCGCGGCCGGCTGGTGGTGGTTACCACAGCAACACACAGGCTAAAAGACAGTGCTGGCCTCCAGCACCCAGGAGAGCCTCAGAAATACCGTCCAAGTGAAGGAACGAGCGGTCGTATTTGCTTTGATCAGGGAAAACTAGACTTACACCTCCTAATAGCTGAGCTACATAGAGGAGGTTTTAAATTCTTTCTTGGTTTGTCTGTGTTGTTTTAACCCTCGCCCCTCGGTGAGCGGCATTAGTGAACAAGCAAGCCGTACACTGCAAGATCTCCTGAACGTCGGGCCAGGCCCTCCATCCGCAAGGCGGGTCCAGCTGTCCGCGTGGTGGGCGCCCGAGGGACCCTGGAACCGGCAGCACCTGCTCTAGGCAGGAGGCAAGCTCCGCGGCTGTGAGGACCAGTCCCGGGTGAAGACGCTAAAGACGCAATGCCGCGAAAGTGCAGAGATCTGTCCCACACGCCGCGCCCCGGAGAAAGAGAGCCCGTGCGATGTGACGAGGTGAGCCCTGACAACTGCGCCTTTGAGAATTCCAGGGCGTGCTCGGAACCACGGAGGACTCGGCCACGAGGAGGACCTCCCGGGCGATGACGGCAAGAATCAGCGGGGCCTCGGGACACCCAGAGCGGGGGAGACACGGGCTTCTCACTCACCTACAAGAGCCCTCACTGCTGGGACAGACGGCCTGGGCCCGGCTTCGCCCCATGTGCCTTAGTGGTGAGAGCAAAGTGGGCGGAATATACTGAACGAGATTAAGGCGGGATTAAAATCGGGGCCTGCGAGGCCAAGGCGTGCGAGGGCTTGAAAACTGGCGGCCCCGGTGGACGCCCCTCCCCGAGGACGGACATGGCAACCTCAGAGTCTGGTCCCTGCACAGCCGGCTCTGGAAACAGGATCATCAAAGGAGTAACAAGGGGGCCCTGAAATTTCCAGAAGGATAGGCAGGCACACAGGACGCAGAGTCAGACCAGTGCCTGGTGACCAGCATCAGACACGCCGTCGAGCCTCTAACGCCTTTGGGGGGGTGTCCTGAGGACACAAAAATATTCAGCTATGCTGGAGAGAAAACCCAGCGAAGCCTGCACCCCAGAGGTCAGAGCCCACTCTGCCCGCCTCTCCGTGCTGACCGCTTCCTGTGGGCCCTCCCCTCCTGGCTGACCTCTCCGCAGGCCGCCCCTCACGCCCCGTTCCTTGGCCTCCGCCCGTAGCCGACCTCCTGGTCGTGGTCCCCACCGCAGAAGCCAGGCCACACTTCTAGAGGGACATGTGTGTGGTGTCCAGAAGGGCCGGGGGAGCCTCCACTTCTCTTAGCGTGATCTGGGGTCTCTGCAGCCGGCGGGGGGTGAGGGCTGCCCCCTGGACGGCAGCCTCCATGCCCTGGAGCCTCGCCGGCCCCTCCTGTCTGCGCCCGGCTTCCAGGAGACCCGCTGGCTCATTTCACAAGCCTGTACTTCTCTGTTTCGCTTCCACTGACAGTTACTCAGCTGCCCGTTGGGCCCAGAGGACTTCCTTGTCACCTTGACGTGGAGCCTGCGCTTTCCCATTTAAGAGGCTTTGTAGGGACAGCAGCTTTTACTGACCTCCACCTTCTCTGATCTGTGAGCCGCAGACCCGGTGCGGCAGCCCCTCGGGCCCCTTGGACTCCGCCTGACCCGGGAGCAGCCTGTCCCGCAACGGGGCCTCAGCTGCCCAGCGATGCTCAGGGGAAATCTCTACACAGAGCACACGAGGAAAAAGGAAAATCCGACCCTGAGCTCTAGAAGAACCACCGTAGGGGTTCCTTCCTGTCCACTGTTCAAACATCAATGTTGTCTGAAGTATATTAAAAAGATAAAATATAAAAATACGCTGGAGACAACACAATCCGTGCGTTTATGATTTATTTATCTATATGTACGTATAACACATTTAGCAGGAGTTTCATTTCTGCAACAGAAAAATATAAACATGGAACCCACACGCGCATGAACTGAACTTTTGTTTGCGTTTCTTCCACTGTAAACACATATGTGCATCGAAAGGAGAACGGTGCCTGGACCCGGCCCAAACGCAGAGCCTGGGGGGCGGGCCCCCCCATCCCAGTCAATGAACCTTCCTCCGCGGTGCGAAGCGGGTCCTGGTCAGACCCTCTGGGCCTCTGAGTCATCCCACCGCCTCCGAGTGATAGGCGGGGGGACAAGCGGGCCCTGAAAACGGGCATGAGGCTTGGCTTTGAGCTCTCGCCGAAGATTCCTCCGACGCCCGTCAGCTGCGCCAGCCCACGGAGCATCCGTGGACGCCCGCTGCTCAGCCAACAGCACGCCCTTTGACACGCGTGTCAGAAGGCGCCAGCGAGCCGGCGACAGGACAGGACAGCCCCTCCCGCGGGGTTGCTTTCTTTTTCATTCGCACATTTAACACGTATTTACTTGGTGCTGGTCAGTGCGCCGGACACTGGAGGTGCAGCCACGAAGCGCGGCAGGATGGTTCCAGGGAAGGAACGCTGCAGTGGTCATCACTCAGCTGGCCGGGCCTGGTGGAGGGCAAGGTGCGGCCCAGCAGGAGCGGCTCCGCCTGCCCCAGGGCGACGCGGCCATCTCCCAGCTCCGCAGCCAGCGTCCTGCAGCTCCTGCTGAGGCACGGCGAGCCCCCTTTGGCTTCTGGTGCAAAAGTCAATCACATCCAAGTAAAAAGGTGCACACGCAGAGCCCCGGGCTGCTCCCAAGGGATCCCGTGACCCCGCTCGCCTTCTGTCTGAGACCAGGCACTGGAGTTCCCACATCTCGCTGGAAGCAGCCTTCTCCTTCCACTCACAGCGAGACTGTGGACAGACAGACGCCCGGCGCTGGGAACGGGTCAGGATCCACTGGGGCTGGTCTGTGGCATCTGCCGTCTCCGTGCTGCAAGTACTCCCACTTGGGGCTGGTTTCAGACCCAACGCAAGTGACCCAAGAGACAAAGCAGGACAGCAGTCAGGAACTGATGCGTTTTGCTCTGTGATACGTTATTTCATGGTCAGGCTGCGAACGTTAAATGGTCAATTCACAAACGTTAATTTTACTGACAGCACCGCTGCACGGGGCCACCTGCGCTTCCCCTGCACGAACACTAAACACGAGGGTTCTTCAGCAGCGCTGGGCTGCTGCCCTTCGGCGAGAGGTTCTGTCTCCGCTGGTCCCTTTATGGCCTCTTCAGAGCCTTCCTTCTTTCCAGAGAATCAAATAACGCAGAGCTGGACGGACTTCAGAGATGGGGAGGCCCAGCCTCCGGCACGTGCTTGCGCGCGGATGAGCGGCCTGAGACCTTAGAAAACGGAGATTCTGACCCGTGGTCGGGCCGGAGCCTGAGCCTGAACCTCCAACAGGCTCCGGGGGTGCAGGCCTACCCTGTGCAGACCACACGTGGGCGGCTGCAGTCCATTCGTTTCACATCCAGAGAGAGTCCAGAACTTCCCCCAAATCGTACTGCTAGCTGCTTGGACTGCCTGCCTGCCTTTCCTCTAACTTATTACAGATTTTCGGCTATTTTCAGTTCACTCACCTACACACACACACACACACAAAGCAAACCTCAAGAATGATCAGAAATCCCTCTGTAAACAGAACCTCCCGGGGAAATTTGGCTACGTAATAACACAGCGTGAGATGTGCAGCCCCACACCGCGGAGCCTGCAGACACTTGCTCTCCAGGGTTTCACCCCCCAGCAATGATCTGGGGAAACGTAGGTGTCTGGACTGTGCTGTCAGGACAGTTCGGGAACAGCCACCATTGGGCCTGAACTGTGCTGGCCTTTCTGGCCCCGTTTCTCACAATCACCACGAGGCAATAACCCGGCCTGCGGTTTATCAAACGGCAAATGTCCCCGTTCTGGAGCTGAGCGGACCACCCCCCGCCCCTCGCTGAACGCAGCACGGGCACTGCTCCAGGCTCGGATTGCAGCCACCTTCTTGGCCCTGCCGCTGCCCACAGCCACCGATCCGTCCTGGCCCAGAGGCCCCGAGCACCAGGGCCTCCCCCGAGGACCCCGCTGCATGAGTTTCCCCGTGTGCAGCCCTCTGGGTCCAAGCTAACGCTCTGCGATTGGCTGAGCTGCCCCTCGCAGGCTCTGCGTCCACTCCTGACACTGGCCTCTGGCTGCACACCGTCCAGGCCAGAGCAGGCTCCGTCCGCTGGGGAAGCTGAGACCCACACCCTCCCCTTGGTCTCCTTGGGGCATGAGGGCAGGACCAGCCAGGTACGATCTCTGTCTCAGAGCCTCAGCTGCGGGTGAGTGGATGTGTCGTCCTCCAGGGAAGCCTGTGGAGGCCTCCGGGCGTGAGGACTCCCCACCAAGCTCTTGTCTCGTAGGGGCGTGGACTCCGGGCACATCTGCTGTTGTGATGAAGGTAATAACGCTGGGAAGTTGTTAAATTACGCGCTGCTTATATGTGGAAACAGCGCAGGGTACGATTCCTAATGAGGGATCTTTCTCTCTGCATGTGTTTCATAACATTTGTCTTCTGCAAGACCTGGTATCACTCTTGAACCCGTGGGCTGTTGCGTTTCTTTCTAAAATCTAAATGTTCAGCTTTATAAAGTGGCCAGAGTCCAATCTGATAAAAAGAAGGATTTCAAGCGAGCAGCATTTGGTACTTTTCCCCCAACAGCAACTGTCTCTCTAATTGCTTGGCTGTCTTGGAGCCCCTGATGGGGCCGGTGGAGGAGGCCTGGGGGAGCCTTCAATCACCTCGCTGCTCCTCTTTGAAAAGCTGTGGGTATCTTTTTATTTTTGGTTCTGGTAATCTCTGGCTCGTAGGCGTTGAGGGATGGGGAATTTTCCAGTCACTCCACGGCAAATACAGGAAAATAAGCGAGCGGGGTAACCATTCAAGTACCGGGCCTCTGCCTTCCGAGCCTCTGCAGGGCCGTGATTGTTCCCGAATTGTGTTGCCAGAGCTGCGTACCAACCAAGGTGGGGTCAACCACAGACGCCCCAGCGCCGTAGACCCCTGAAGGCGGGGGTCTGTCTTTCAGCCGCTGAATCAGTCCCAGCGAGCAGCCCTGGATGGGTCCCTGGAAACTGCCTTAGAGAATAAACGAGGGGACAGCGAGTGTTCACGGTCAACCTGAACAAAGCGACGCTCTCCTAGAAAAGCCCCTTTCAGAACGCCTTCACGCGCTGGACAGCTGGGTTTAGGGACCCCCGGGCCGCATGGCTGCAGGCGGGAGGGGCTGGCCTCTCTCTCCTCTTTGGTCCCTCGTCTCTTCGAGCCCTGGTCACCCCTCCTGTGACACTGACCCCGATTCCTGCCCGTGAGGTCGCTGTGGGAGACTCACTGCTCTGTGCTTGGGCCAGCGGGGGTTGGGGGCGCCCGGGGCTCCATCTCAGGCACCTGGGAGCTGCAGGCTGAACCCAGAGCTGGGCCCCGATGCCACACCTGCTCCCCCGCACTCAGCAGACCCCCCAGGTCATGTGCAGCGACACGCCTTGCAGGAAGGGAGGCGTGCCCAGGGCATCACTCGCCTGGCTGTTAGAGCCCGTCCATTCCGCCCGGAGCTGGACAGAGAGTCGGGGGCCAGCTGAGAGCCGGTGGAAACATCTAGAAAGCCTTTCCAATGTTCTTCAAATAGGTCTTTCCAAAAAGTGATGTCCTGTCAACGCTTGTCATCTTGCTGCCAAACAAGTAAAACTTTCTACCCAAAGCAAACTTGTAACCAGCACCCTTGTCTGTTACCTATGATCCCTCGCCTGGTAATTATCTTTCCCACTTCTGATAATAAGTAGGAATCCACCCCACTGGGGGAGGGAGGGTGCGCGTGGGCAGAGAGCGAATCCAAGGGCAGTAGAAACAGCGTGCAGCCAGCCTAAGGCTAACTTGCCCCCTGCCCCGCCCCCGGCAGCACCGCCCATTTACAGCGTGCCTGTTCCGCTTGTGACATCACGTGGGTGATGATGTCACACTTGACGTCCCACAGTGACAGGTCCATTGCCTGCCCCTTAGACCACCAGTCCAGCACTCTGCAGAGAGCTGCAGGGGGAGATGTGACCTCAGCGTCTGAGTCACCAGGTCCCTCCTTTCCACGAGGGTCCCAGAGCCACCTCCGCTGCTCTGTCCTGCAGACTCGGCCTCCCCCAAGGACACCGCCCCCCAGACACCCGGGGCCCATCGGGCTCCGTCCTGTCGTGTCGTGAAATGACCCTTCTGACCCTTCATCCAAATACACAGCCCACCACCACTGGGTGTGCCCTACATGTGTCCTCATAGCAGAGGATGGGGGGACGAGAGGTGCCAGGGCCAGAGGCCTTCTCAGCGTCCGACGGTGTCCCAGCTGGGAGCTCGGGGGTGGGGGGATGCATCCACAGAAGACCACCCGCAGGCCGGACTCGAGCCCACAGAAGGCTGTCACGCTCGGGGTTGTGCTTCATCCCAGAGAAAGGACACAGACGCAGCAGGCAGCGGGGGAGCCCGTGGCAGAACCTGGGGGGCACTAACCTCGGGGCCTCCATGGTCCCGGCCCTCGGAAGTGGGCAGTGTCACCGTCCTGAATCTGTGCGCGGCAGCTGCCCAGGGCGTGTCCCCCAGGAGGCAAGCCGAGCCCGGCGCCCACTCTTACACGTGGCTCGGCTGGGGCCGTCCCCCCCGGGCCGAGTTCTTCCCTGTGGATGCACGAACTGCTCTCCACCGAGGAAGCCCAGCCCAGAGAGGGTCTGGGCCTTGCGCTCTGCACCCCAGCGCCGTGACCATGAGCATCACACCCTGTGATGTCCCCGCCTGCAGCCCAGGACCAGGGGCCTGGGGCTCAGTCTGTGTCTGCTGCCAGCTGAGAACATTCTAGCATCTCTGCTTCCTGGGGCCATCTGTAAGGAAAACCATAGCTCTTGTTTTGTTTTGTTTTCTGTGGACCCTGCTTTTTCAGACCACACGTGCTCCTCTGAGAGTGGAAGCTGGGAGGGGCCCCGGGCCCTGCAGGCACCCGAGTTTCTGTGAGACCTGGGGTGCTGAGCGGGGGAGGGACTCGCCCGCCCGGGAGGGCTTCGTCCTGGGATCTTCGGGACCCGGCGACCCCTGTCAGGTGGCCACAGGGACTTGGTGTGATGACTTGGTGCGGCGGCCGGAACTGAGAGGCCTCGAGCCCATTCACACGTTCACAAAGGCCCTGAAAATGCCTGGTGCAGAGAGGAGCACCCAGTCCCGCCCGGGTCCAAACAGCGTCCAAGGAGCACTCTACCGACAGTGGCACATCTGACCCCGGACAGCCTGTCTCCTTGGACTCTGGGATGCTGAGGACGCAGGAGGAGCCCCGCTTGCAGCAAGTTGTTGCTTCGGAACTGGGGCAGAGGCTGGGAGAGGGACCGCTGTACTGGGCATCGCCCAGAAACTTCTGAGAGCGTGAAGCAAGGGGCACAGGACCGTCAGAAATCATGAGGCAGCTGCGGAAAGATGTGGACGTGCAGAGAGAGGTGCATTCGGAAAGCAGGCCAGAGCAGCGTCAGCAAGGCGGGGGTGAGGGCTGGAGCAGGAGGGTGCCCCTTCCCCTCCCCCCTATGGCCCCGCCCAAATGAAAGGGAAGCCGCACTGCTCGCTGCTTGTAAACTCAAAGGCCCTCCGGACATTCCTCAAAGAGCTTCCTGCCTGGCCAGGGGCCAGCTCTCCCAGGGGTCGGCTAACAGATGTCTTTCCCCGCCCTGGAGGAGAGACACTGAACCAAGGCCTGCGTGTGACAAAGGCGGGGGCATCCCGGTGGTCCGAATGTCTGCACAGTCACACCTGACTACCCACATGGTCACACCGGTTTACCTGCGCATCACACCTGGCCACCTGCAATGTCACACATGTCGTCTACCTGCACCATAACATCGGACACCTGTCTACAGGTCTGTCTCCCTGACAAGAGCAGAAGCTCCTTGGTCACAGGAACCCTTTGCATGACAAGCGTCTGGCACAGACCCAGCGCCGAGAGGGTAATTAAGGAAAGTTCATAAATGAGAGAGAAAAAATTACAAGAATGGAAAATACAACTAAGGACAGTGTCCACGCACACCAACAGGTGCTTCCACTGTGGATCCAACGGTCAGTTGCATAGGAAATGGGAGCCTCCCAGGTAAGGGCGTCGCTGTTGGTAAAGGGCGTGTGGGCTGCGGCCGCAGGACTGGCACCGCGCCCCCTGCCACGCCGCGCAGGGCAAGTTCCCCTCGAGACGCTCAGCTACAGCTCCTGGATGCTACACGCTCTCTGCCTCCCGGGGCCTCGAGCCGACTGGACCCACTTCGGGGGCTGGCTCAGCCCTGGACTCCCACAGCTTGGGAGCCAGAGGGAGGACTTGGGGCCATTTCATCCAGAGCCGCACACGCGGGTACCTGGCGGCGGAGAGGGCTTATGAAACATTGTAACAGAGCTGGGATATTTAGCTGGAAGAAGGAAGGAGACAGGCTGCATTTGTTACCGGAACCTGTCTATTTTTAGCTCCTGCAACTCCCATTTTTGAGGTTTGGGGCTTTGGAAAACTATGGGGGGCTGTGAGTAGCCGGGAGGGGCACACAGGGCAGCTCCTGATGTGGCCACACATTCTGCCCCTATTTTCTCGTGTGCTCACATCCATTCGTTGCAGTGAATAGTCAGCCCTGAAACAATGAAAATAAACCAGGGTTTGCCTTATCTGTTCCTCTAAGTTGTATCTGAGACATTAGTAACCTTTCCTCACCTGTAAGTGAGAGCAGGCCCAAACGACCTCAGACATTAGTAACCTTTCCGCACCTATAAGTGAGAGCAGGCCCAAACGACCTCTGACATTAGTAACCTTTCCTCACCTGTAAGTGAGAGCAGGCCCAAACGACCTCTGAGATCAAGTCCAAGCCAACTCAGAACCGACTGCAGCTCTGAAACAGCGATTTCCTCGCTTCATTCTAACAGAGAATTCGCGATGGCTCTCACCTGGGGCGACTCTGCCGCCCCTCCGCGGGCACACTCGGCAGCAGCTGGAGAGCCTGGGTGACACGATGGGGTGGGGGGCGCTGCATCTCGCGCCGGGGGCGGGGATGTGCTGAACCTCAGCCACAGGACCCCGGGGATGACCCGCCCCGGAAGCTGAGGGAGCGAGGCCCTGGCCCGCACCTCCCCATGGTCCCGGCCTGATGTGCCAGGAATCCATGCCTCTGGACGCAGTGACCCGAGCTTAACCACCCAGATCCCTCCTGGAAGTGTTGCCAGAACCTTCCCTCCCCTTGGAGCCAACAGGGCCTTGTCTCAGGTGCAGTCCTGCCAGGAGCAGACCGAGGGCACAGACCAGAGAGACACGTGGGCCCCGAGACACCGTCTGAAGCCTCGGCTCACGTCCTTTGCTGAGAGGAAGTGAGGTGCGGGGCTCGCGCCAGCCCACTTACCTATATAACAACTGTTTCCAGTAAGGAGGCAAATGGGATTCTCCACCAGAATTAGTTTTCTTTCCTTCTTCCCTTTTTAATGTGAGGCAGTCAACACATTCGGTTTTTCTCTGTTGAACATTTTTTTCTTCGCTCGGCTGGTCTATGGTTAGAAAAAGCACTTTCGATCCTCAGTTTTTACCTAATTGTTGTCAAAGCAGGGCTAGGCCTTCCCAGAGTAAACCTTGGGGAATCCTCCGGTTTTCCAGGTTAAAGCACAGGCTTTTCACACTGAGGGAGGACCCCTACGTGCTGTTCATTTCCCACCGTTTATGGTTATGAAAGTTACCCAAATTCTTTGCAGGAAACAAGGAAAATGCATAAAAGTCCCACAAACGCAGGACGCAGCAGGGGCGCCGAGGTTTCCATCCTCTGTTCTCCGGAGCAGACGCCCCGCCTCGCGTCCACTCCACACAGTTTCACATCCTGGCCCGAAAACAGGTGCTCTCAAACGCCGACGCGCGTTCCACGAGCTGGGATCCTCGGGGCAATCTGAGCTTGACGCTGAGTAAATCCCCGTTTCCCGATATTATGAATGTGTCTCCTGTAAACACTCTTAGACCCCAACCTTTCCATCTCCAGCCAGTTTCCTTCAGAGGGGTTTTTCAGGACAGGATGACTGGGACCATTGGAAGATATTTCTTTTCATAAGGAAAAGCGGCATCTTTTCAACTTGCAGTTTTTACTTATAAGTGAGCTTAAACAGTTCTTCCAAATGTTTGTTGACATTTTTATTTTTTGTCACTTTCATTTTGGTCCCTTGGGAAGGAGCCGCTATTCCCAGGAAGCAAACAAACCGGATGAAAACATCCCCTGGACCCTGAGCGGACGGCTGCCCCTGCAGGGGAAGCAGCCCCGTGAGGTGCGAGGAGGTCGCAGTCTCCACGGGATGGGGCTGAGCTGTCCCCTGATCCCCCGTCCCCGTGTCCCTCCCCCACCTGCACAGAGGACCCTGCTGGAAGGGCTCTCTCGTCCCCGAAACCAAACGCGACCCGAGGTCGCCATCAAGCCGGTCACAGGACATAGGGTCGGGACCTGCTACTTCTAGAAATTCACACTAAAGATCTGTCTGCCTTGAGAGGTAAGTAATGCAGCCCTTCTGGTGAACAGAGAGCTGGTTTACTACTTTTCAGTGGGAAACTGGGGGTGAAGAGCCACCACCTCGACTCTCAGAGAAGCTGGGAGCAGGGGCCACCAGCACCGGGGCCACGGCCAGGAGCCCGGTCCAGTCCGAGGGCGCCAGAGGCCGGCCAGTCCGTTAACCAGTGCAGGAAAAGCTCTCCAGACGGCTGGGGCTGTTCCTTGGGCCACCACGTGGGCCCTCCTCCGCGACTGGCGACATCCGTGCTCCACGGGGGGAGGACAGACCGAACTCTGCCCAGAGGCTGACCCCCCCTCGCCGCCCTAGAGCCACAGCCCTGGTAGCCCCCACCTGTGTCCCCGCTCCTTCGCCACGAGGCCCCGGGGGGCCCCCGAGCCGGAGGGGCAGATGCAGACTTTCCCCGGAAGCAGGGGAACTCCACCGCCCTCCCGCCTGGCCCACCTCTGCTCCTTACGGGGTCCACGTGGGGCCGTCCTTCCGGAGGGCTCGTCCCATCTCAGCCGCTCCCGGACAGGAGGTCCGCGGTGTGCTCACGCTCCAGGGGCCCGCCCTGCACCCCACACCAGGCCCAGCATCCCTGAATCCCGGAGGCTTCCTCCCCCAGGACTGGGAAGGGGCGCGGAGGGGCGGGGGACGGAGGGGAGCGGCTGCCGTCAGGACAGAAGGAACCCCGGCATTTCCCACGTGAAGCTCCGTGTTCTTCCCTGAGCGCGTGCACCTAGCGCCTGCCACGGCACGGCGCACACACGCCTCAGGGGTGCACACACGGGCTGGCTGCCCAGGGCCCTCATCTTGTCCGAGGGGGGCGTGACCAGACTCCCAGCCCCGCTAGGAAGCCCGGAAATCCTAGATGACTTGGCTGTTTCGTAACCAGGGCAGGAGCTCCGCCTCGCGCGTGTAACCACCGTGGGCGTTCTGTTCTCTTGCGGCAGATGCGAGCAGGACGGCCACAGATGGAAGTGTTGTCAGAACTGTGGGGACTCCTTGTAATTAGGATCGGGCCTTGTTATTCCTCAGCAAAGAAAAACCCCAAAGCCAGCATGGGAGCACGGAGCTTGCAGCCCTGCCAAGGCCATCAAACGCCCCAGGGCCACGGCGCTCGGGCGATAATTAACGACCAGGCGGACTGAGGCACCCACCCTAGATGTCGTGAGGATGAAGGTGGACGAGGGAACTGTTAGCACGGGTGCGAGGATGAAAACTTACCCAGGAAAAAGGCCAACAAACAGGCATTTCTGCCTGAAATGCAACACGCTCTTACAAGCAATGGTCTTGCTGTGTGCTGGGGGGAGATGGACCCGAGTTTTTAAAAGGCAAGTACAGGAAGAACGTGCGTGATGAATGGCAGTCCGTCGTCCGAAGGAGGGAGTGAGCGTCATGAGTGAGGACCATGGACGGACGGGATCTGCGGCGAGGCCACCGGCAGGTCTGACCTTGGCGCCTGGACAGCCGGGCACCTGAGTGGACTCGGGGGGACCAGCTTAGGCCCTGATAGCAGCATGTACGGGCAGGCAAGGGTCACAGCGCCGAGGGAGGCTGGATTTTATGTATTTGTTTGCCTGCCTTTTAGTTAGGAAGCTCTAACCACCACCCCAGTGAGAAGAGGTGGCTGACCGGCCAGGGCAGCGTGGGGGGCGGGGAGGCAGCCCTGCTCCGCGCTTGGGCCTGACGGGGACGGTCACCCTCCTTCTGAGGGACGGAGGAAAGTGCGGTCAAGGGCGGCTGGGATGTCACTGCTCGGCGTCTGTGTTTATTTTTGTCGCACCCATTCTGCTAACCCTTTTCCGAGCGTCTCCTGCACCGCTTTTATTATCACTTGCAGGAAATCCTTCCGTGCGCCTCCTCTGATTCATTCATCATTATCTGAGGAAGGCGCCTACCTCCGGCACAGGCCATCAAGGGCCTGCTGCTTGCTACTGCTTTGTCCAGAGCCCAGAACGGCTCTTCGCTCTGTCTGGGCTTGTGCGTGGGTGCCGTGGGTGCGGGGCAGGCTGTAGCTTCTCCCTGTGTCTCTCTGTTTCTTTCTCAGCACTGTCCTGGCCTCTGTGATCTGAGACACCACTGTTCGGCAGAGCTTGCCGGTGGAGCGCAGTGGGTTCCCGTTTGTGGGGGAGAAATTTAAAGCTCATTTATAGGCTGAGCCAGGATGGAAAAGCCCTGCGTGTCAACATTCAGGTTCTTCCCACCCGCCCACCGCACAGCTACCGCAGAGCAAGGTTTTTCTGGCTGGTTCCAGTGCATCCTTCGGGCTGCAGTGCCCAGCACTCCCGGCACCGATCGGGTGTGAAGGAGAATTTACTGAACTGGATGAGGGTGACTGGCCTGTCCCGTGACACTGGAGCCGCCGAGGGCTCTGCCCTATTCACAAAGGCAAGAGAAGTATTTCTCTTCAAAGTGTCGCTGATGCCAAGTAACTCGGGAAAAAGCAAGTCCCAATCAGCCAGACCCTTACTCAGTATTCTGTACAGGATTAGGCAATTCAAACAATTTAAAATGTTACTGCGTCAAATTTGAGGCCGCTTTCGAGAAGCGCGACACGAGTGAGACCGCACGAAACCGAGAGAGGCAGCGAGAGCCTTGCATCCCACCGTAGGCTTAAATTAAATGATGAGCGGCTCCTGTAGAAACCCTGCTGCGCTTCTGGGATCACGAACATCTCGTAATAACAAAAGCCATGTTGAGAAGTGTTGCACGAGCCGCCCACTGAGGCACAGATTCTGAAGCTCACAGATCAAAAGCAGCAGAGCCGGGCCCACGGGCCTGGACCACAAGTGTGTCTGCTCGTTAGGACGAGGGGAGGACCCAGTCCCGGGAAGAGCCTCGCTCCTTAGATGCGTGGGGTTAAGAGAATTCAAACGTGTGCGCCGCCCACCCCCCAACCGCGGAGACAAGCTAGTTGCTTACACTTGGCAAGAGTCCACCGCAGGCCCCTGTCCTCAGAGCCCACCCTAAAGTGATGTACACGTTTCAGAAGGACATCTCTCTCCTGAGTGAAACACCGTCCTGTTCTTGAACCACAGGCACGAGGAGAAGGCCCAGGGCCTCCTGGACGACACGCTGAGGCAAACGATCTACCTTTTAGTAGGTGGTGTCCCTGTGTGGAGCTCAAAGTAGGATGAGGAAATGGAAGAAGAGAAATGCAGAGCAGGGGAGTGGGGGTGGACGATGAAAGGGATGAACAAAGGGGGAATTCTGGGGAAGCTCAAAGGCCCGGCCTCCCGTGACGGGGTGGGGGTGGGGGGCGTGTGATCCACCAAAGCGGGAAGATGGGGTGGACACAGGGTGGGACAGCCACCAGTGGCCTGGGGGTGGGGGGAGCACAGATCATGGGCATCTGCGGGAACTACAAAGTGACCAGAACACGTGAAATGCTGCAAACGCTCCTGAGAAAGAAAAATCAGAGAACAGAAAGGCAGAAAGAGGAATGTTCTCAAGTAGCAGCTGAGTGAGCCACTGACAGGGAGACGGCTGGTTCCCCGCAGCACTCAGAGATGAAGGGTGACACACGTCAGAAACGGACATGAACAAGAAGAGACAGCAAAAAAGAAAGCCAAGAACAGGCAGATAAACAAACAAAAGAATGCAAGTGTCTGAAAGGCCGACAGACTCTTGAACGGAGCTCTGAGCACCTTGCACGCAAAAGGGACAGGTGGACAGACAGACAGATGGACAGAAAGTGGGTTCACGTCACCAGGGTCCGGGGTTCTTTACGTGGAGGTGAAAGTGCTCTGTCACTGACTGTGACGGTTGTACAGCTCTGTGCGCCTCCTAAAATCCACTGAATCACACACCTGAAGGGCACGAATTGTGCGGTACCTGAATTCTTTCTCAGTAAAGCTGTCGCCAAAGAAAGAGGAGGGAATGTATCATCTCGTCTCAAAAAGGAACCAATTCATGAAAATTTTAGTTAAGTACCCAGAATAAAAGTACTTACTTGGAAAATGCTGGTGAAGAATGTAATCAGACGCGTGCGTTCATAAGAGTATTCACGCCCTTGCACACTTGACACTCACAGTAAACACCCTCCAAGCACGCACATGGGCGCCAGGTCCCATCTACGCTAAGGACAAAGAAGCGGAAATAGAAATGTCCCTGCACACGGGGACTGCTATCTGCTAAGGGAGAGAGAGATAAGTGCATGTGCAAACTTTCTATTTCTTCAAGAAAAGGATTTCACTCACAGCAAGGATTTTCCACTAATAACACGTCAGTCAGTATTTACTAATATGCTACTATAGTCAAGAAAGCGGGTTAAGATATATCTAGAAAGCTGTTTTGGCAGAAGTATTTTATAATTAGTGGAAAACTGGAGAAAACATAGATGTCAAACAACAGAGTCTCAGTGACAGTTTGGTACCAGCCACAAGAAGGAATCCCGTGCAATCACTTAAAATGATGTTGGAGCCTGGAAAACACTGGAGATGTTCATTTGCTATTAAATCCAGTGAAAACCCAGGAGCTACTATGATGCTATTTTTGTATAGAAACAAACAAAAATATATTCTTACATTAAAAAAGTCCAAAATGTTTTGGTACCAAAACGGGTCCTAAACAGTAACAGTGGTCAAGTTTGAATGGTGGAGATGGGAAGTACAGGGATTTCTTATTTTCTCCTTTGTATTCTTCACAGAAGGTTTACTGATTTTCAACAATAAGCACGTATTACGTTCAAAAAACATGTTGTAAATGTTTGCTCCTTTCTTAAAACAGAAGCTACACGAAAAATGCAAATGCATCAAACATCAATGAATTTAATATTATTCAGAAAGAGCAATGACGAGTCTACTGGGGCTGATGGTACTGTCTTTTGCAACCCTGTCCCTGGCTCCCGTCCTGTGGACCAGCAGTGAATTTATAAAATCCCTGCAGTGCTGGACCCCCAGGCACATGGCTGCCAGAGGGTCCAACACCCGCAGCGTTCGCTCCTCACTGACGCTGCCTAACAGTGGCTTCAAAACGATCAGAAATACAGAGCAAAACCTTCAGAAGTCCAGAAACAAAGCAGTGAAAATAATAAAGGGGAATGAAGGAAGTTAAGGGGCTTAGAGAGACGAGAAGAGTACTTAAAAAGGAAGTTTGAGAATGGTCTGTCCCTCTCCGACATGCTGAACTATTTGCTTTGCTTTAGGGAGAGGAGTTGGCCCACGTGGAAGGATGCCCACAGTGCCCATCGCATCTGCGGGTGCCAGGCAGCCCATGGGCGGAGGTTGGACTGCGTGTCCTCCCCAAGGGTCCCTGGGCCCGGAGTTCAAAGCTCCTCGGTTTGCAGACGTGCTCAGTCTCTTGTTTCAGCATTCCTACCACATTCTAGATGGTTACTGCTCTGTAAGCGCCTAAAATAATGATGATAATTGGTTTTGTTTGCTATGGCCTAGATGTGTCCTAGCGCTAACTCATTTAAGCATCAAAACAGTGAAGGAGGTTCTACTGTTATTTCCACTTTATAGACAAGGAAAGTGACCCACAGAGAGCTAAGTGATTTGGCCAAAGATGCACTGAGGCTACTAAGTGATGGACAGGATTTGCACCCGCCGCCAGCAAGTTCACAGTGCACTGCTTCTAAAACAAAGTGCTGACGGTTACTCCATCACGACCAAGTGAAATTAAGCAGACCATGCGTGTTATCCTTTCTTTTTCGTTTTTGTAAAATTGGTAGACTTAGCAGTTCAGATGCCTAATGAGTTTTGCTTCTATCTCAGAAAGGCATTCAATTAAGTCTCCCAAAGAAAAACAGAAAATGTGCATTGCTAGAACAGTCTAGAGGGGGGTAGGGTGTCCCTGGCACCACGATAGGCAAGTTGATTGCAGTCGGCACCAGAGGCACAGCTCAGTGGAGGCCCCGGGCCCTGGGTGTCCTCCTCTTTGGAGAACGTTGAGTTACCGCTTTTCCACCAGCTCAAGGTGAGGACAGAGCTAAGGCACTGTATGATAGAATTCGGCTTCTGAAATACCTGACAGGCTCACCAAAGAGGTTAGTGAAAATGAACACACACAATTTAATAGAAACAAATACACTGCATCTAGATTTTAAAGAACCAAATAGCTAAAAACCGCAGATCAGGAGAAACCAAGAACAACGGCACCAGTAGAGACTGGGGGAGATGGAGAGATTTTTGCGGACTGAAAATGCAGGGTTGACTGAGAACGTGACGTGGTGCCAGGAAAGGCTAGTGAGTGCTTCGGCCGGATACACAGAGGTATGGTGTCTGGAGAGGGGAGGGGGATGGGCTCGTGCCACTCTGCACATCACAACCACGGCACAAGCTCTGAAGGGGCAGCCGCGGTGGAGCTGGGGCTGGAAATTTCCTCCCACGAAGGGTTAGGGGCTGGGGAGTATTTAGCCTGAGAAATCATACATACCCATCCACACTCAGACCTATGTAACCCAGAGGCTGGGCACTCGCTGTGGGCCAGAGATTTCCATAAGCCGCCTTGTTTACTCACTTATTGTTCAGTGTTTCCTAGAGTTGGAGGGCTTCTGTGTTAAAGGGATCCTCCACCTAGTTCTGCCGCAGCAGCTACAATATCCATCCCCAGGGGGCAAATGCCCCACCACCCATAACAGGTTCTGCTCAGCCTAGGACAGACTCTGTCCGGAAAACACGGGACGGCCAGCACCAAGAAGCCATCGCCTCCTGGGGGAGAGGTGGCCTTTCAGGGACAGAGAGGTGGCCAGGCCTCTCCGGCTCTGATATTCAGTGAGTGTTTCTATGAAGAAAAAAGCCTTCTTTCCAAGGTTTAGGTGTCCAGGCTCAAGCTGGAGAGGAACACGTTCTTCGTGTAAATGCACGTGGTGAAACAGCCCCTCACAGAGGCCTTCAGCATTCAAGACACACTACACACGCATCTGGCAGTGCCAGCCCGCAAAGCGCAGGCTCTCCTGGTGACCGGCCGAGCGTCTCCAGACCCCTCAAGTGCCCTTCCTCCGGGCTCTCGCGACCGCGCTCACTGGAGAGCCCCTCGCCTGCCCCTTTTCCGCAAGGGCCGCTTCCGCGTGTGGTTATGGAGGGGGCGAGGGTCTCTGCGCCTCTGGAGCCGACCCTGCGTCGGTGGGCCCGGGGCGCAGATCGGGGTCCGCGCCTCGTGCGCCCCCGAGAGTTCGCCCTGAGTGGACACGTCCCTGGGCTCCCGGCCGGACCGCCGCGCCCAGGGGTCCGCTCGCCCTAAGGACCCGCGGACGGGCGCGAGGGGGCGCCGCGCCACAGCA
>NW_020174135.1:399097-431194 GCF_003031525.2 Neophocaena asiaeorientalis asiaeorientalis | reverse complement strand
CGCGGGCTCCGCCAGCTTCGTGCGCTTTCATGGAGGTCTGGGCGGCCTTGGCCGGAGCCTGGTTCCAGCTGCCGCCCCGTCTGTCTGTGTCGGATCTGCAGGAGCCCAGGTGAGGGGACGGAGGGGTGGGACAAAGCGGCGTCCGCGACCGGGAGCGGGGCGGTGACCTAAGCGGAGATCGGGGTGGGGGCACCAGAGTGGGAAGACCAGGGATCTCCCAGGCACCCTCCCTGGCTGGCTGTGGGCGCACCCGGCTCCGCGAAGAGGGCACGGGACGTGGGCGAGTCCCCGGCGCGCGGGTGCCCTTTCCTCGCCCCTTCCTGCCTGCCCCTGCTGTGCAGAGGGGAACGTCGCCCCGTATACACAGCGGTGCGCGCAAGGGTAGCCTTACACACACACACACACACACACGCACGCACGCACGCACGCACGGCCGCCCTCCCAGCCTTGCCTTCTCTGGCCCGGGCGCGGAGCCGGGGCGCGGACCTGAACCCAGGAGAGGGTCTGCGAATTCTGCCAGCTAGGATCCCAAGCGCTCCTTGCGCCCTCCCCATCCGAGCCGAGCCCAGGGGTCTCCCACACTCGCCCTCTGAGCCCAGATCGGGCGCCGGGGCTGGGGGGCTCAGAGAGCAGCCCGGGGTCCGGATAGTGGCTCCAGAAATGAGGGGGGGCGGGTGCTCAGGGGGCCCTGGGCTTCGGCAGGGATGACAAGGACGTCCAGAAGGGCGAGCTGGGGTCTCTCTGCGCCCCTAATGCTCCCCCAAGCTCCCGAGTCCCTGGGGACCCTGCCGTGTCCCTGCGCCCGCGCGGGTTTGCTCTCCAGGGGTTTCGGGTGACCGGTGGAGCCCCCTCCCAGCCCGCTGGTCCCAGCAGACTCAGTTTCTGATTTCCGACTCTCTGGGCAGGGCTCTGATCGTGGGCTGTGTCTCCTTTTGTCACGGTTTGTCACCTTATCCGGAACTCCAGCCCAGAGCTGGGTTTGGCCTCGGTGGATTCTACTTGGCCTTTGGAATTCCCTGCCTGGGCCTCCCCTTCTCCTCCCTCTTGCTGGGCTGCAAAGATGCCAGTTTCCTGAGTCCTGTACTTAAGGCCAAGATTTGGAGCCAGTGGCGGTGACCCCGCTGGGAGGTGGCCTCGCGGAGGCGGCGGTGGCAGCTGGTTTGCCCCCACTCGTTCCCCGGGGCAGCTGCCGAGGGGGTCAGTTAGGAGAACCCCCAAGGTCTCCCTGTCCACCAGGGGTGAGAGCACAGAGACCCTCCGTCTCTGCGGCGACCTCCAGGGCGATCCCACAACCCAGGCAGTTTAAGCAGAAGAGGGCGCCGTCCTTCCCCCACCCCTAATCTCTAGATCGTGCCGTGTATATACAGCAGGCCTCCCGAGGCTTCACCACATCTATGATTCCCCGTTAGTCAATGGATGGACTCATTCTGGCTTCCCTTAAACTGAATGCGGGGGGAGCGTGGTGGCTCATTTGGGGCTGGAATCCCCTTGCTGTGGATCCCCGTTGCTTAACAGCCACACACACACTAAGGATTACACAGTATTGCCAATGAAACGCTAGTGTATCTGCACCTTCACCGGGGATAAGTTAGGAGAAAACTCCCAGACCCCTTCCAAGGCCAGTGCCAAGTGTCTTGATCCTTTTCATCTTACAATTTGTGTATTTCCACTTTGCAAAAGTTTTTTTTTAATACCTTGAGATTTCCATAATTTAAGGAAACAATTGGATGTTTTTGTAGACATGAGAGGAAAGGAGGGACACGAGTTCTCGCCAGGCACTGAGGCCTGCGCACGCCAGATGCTCAGAAAATATGTGCTGGTTGATTCATTGTTTGAGTTTAATTAAGAGTTTCCACCCAGGGTATGGCTGGGACCTACACTATCGTAATTACAGGTGTGTGCGATGATTAATAGGTTGTGTGGAACACGTGGGTTGGTAGGAAATGATAACATGTTGGGTTTTGCCCTGGCAAAAGCAGGTGGGCTCTGTGTCCCTGGAGGGTTTGACAGCCACGGGTGCGGGCAGCCCCGCTCCTACCCCAGCTCTCCCACCCGGGCACCAGGAGGGCAGGGCGGGCTGAGGGGCGTTTGGAGCAGGGGGCAGCCTCTCAGCTTCCGCGGCAGCGTGGACGCGAGGGGTGGGAGTGAAGGGGAGCAGATGAGGCGGTGCCAGATGTGAGGGCCCAGGGGGTCCGGGGAGAATGGCCACGTGCGTCTGAATATCTGAGCACCATGTCCTAACGGGCAATTTCCCGAGGAACAGGGACATTTTAGGACTGAGACGCAGAGCCCGCACTGCCCGCGAGGTCACTCAGGGTCAGACTGAAGAGGGCGTCACTGGGTAGCTCCAGGCCGAGGTGGAGGAGGGTGCCGGGTGAGAGCCACTCACACCCCAGCACCCTGGCAACCCCTCCCTCGCTGCCCCACGACGGCCTGGAGCCTGCAGCATCACCCCCAGAGCTGGTCAGGGCTCAGGCGCTGGCCCCAGCCGGCCTTTCAGTGGGTGATTACTCTGCATGTCACAGCTGAAAGGGGGTCCGCTTGGGCGTTCAAGAAACAGCCGTGTCATATATACAATGGAATATTACTCGGCCATAAAAAAGAAACGAAATTGAGTTATTTGTAGTGAGGTGGATGGACCTAGAGTCTGTCATACAGAGTGAAGAAAGTCAGAAAGAGAAAAACAAATACCATATGCTAACACATATATATGGAATCTAAAAAGAAAAAAAAAGGCATGAAGAACCTAGAGGTAAGATGTGAATAAAGACACAGACCTACTAGAGAACGGACTTGAGGATACGGGGAGGCGGAAGGGTGAGCTGTGACAAAGTGAGAGAGTGGCATGGACATATATACACTACCAAATGTAAAATAGATAGCTAGTGGGAAGCAGCCACATAGCACAGGGAGATCAGCTCGGTGCTTTGTGACCACCTAGAGCGGTGGGATAGGGAGGGTGGGAGGGAGACGCCAGAGGGAGGAGATATGGGGACATACGTATACGTATAGCCGATTCACTTTGTTATACAGCAGAAACTAACACACCATTGTAAAGAAATTATACTCCAATAAAAATGTTAAAAAAAAAAAAAAAGAAAGAAAGAAACAGCCGTGTCTCTGTCACCTCCCAGTGGCTCTCCTGAGAGCTTCAGCACTTCTCAGCCGAAGCAGATGAGACAGAGGCCCGCTCCCCACTCGGCGTCGCACCTGTGGGCACCTGCCAGGTACAGACGGTTACTCGGTGCCCCGTGCCATTAACGCACCCAAGCAGGAACGGGTGCGCGTCGCTGTGAGGCCAGACACACGCGTACTGGGCCTCCTCGATCGTAGCCGCAGGGCAAACGTTTCAGCTGCTGCTGCTTTATCTTTCCTGATCCCTCCCGTGTCAGACCAGAAGGCTGCACTGAACCATGCCAGCTCTCTGACTTTCAGGGGAAAACTCGTTTCTCTGAAACAGAGCCGGGCATACATTCACGCAGAAACTCCCAACACTTTAATTTGATTGTCTGTTTAGAAAGAAGACAAATTGAAATGTCACGTATAAATAGTACAGGAGACATTACGTTGTTTTTTAAATTAATGAAGCTAAGAGGCAAGAGCAGACCGCGTACACCGAGGGGCAGACGGCGCCCTGGGCCCCCGACGCCCTCGCTGCTCCCGAGGGGCTCCGGCTGGGCCACGGCGCTCTGCCCCCGCCTCACCCACCCGACACCTGCTCTGCCCGCCCGCCTTGGCCTCCCTCCTCCCTAGACAAGCCTCCCGGGGAGGGAGCAGATAAGCTCCAGTGGTGGCAGAGCCAGAACCCTGGGCTGCAGTTCCCAGAATTTAATGACCTTCCTGGATATTTTTAACCTTCTCAGATATTTAAACGATGGAGTTTAAACCTCAGATTAGACTTGGGAAGTGTTGGGCGCATGAAAAGCGAGGCTAGGATTATGGGGCCCAGCAGAGCCTCAGAAACCCTCAGGCTGATACGAATGTTGGGTTTTTACTAAATTCTAGCTTGAAGACGCAGATTTATTTTTGTAAAGGATTAGCCTTTTCCGGTGGGAAAGGCTGTGATCTCCGTGTTTCTGACTCAGCCCTCACCGGCCTGCAGCCACCCGGCCCAAACAGGACTCAGGGAGGGTGTGTGTGGACGGAGGGTCTGCCCCCCGCTGGCGTGGCTTCCTGGGGCCTGTGCACTCCCAGCCGGGGGTCTCCACATGCACCCTCACCCCTCCCATCCCCAGAGGGTGCCTGCCTCCGTCCCGGGTTCTCTCCGGGGGTTGGCATGGGGCCTGGGCTTCGGAGCCTCAGCCGGAGTCCAGGTGATTCCCGTCACTGGGGCAGTGGGAAGCTGGTGTGTGGGCTCTGACTGGCGTCTTTGTAGCAGGAGTGAAACAGAAAGTACCGGCATGTCACCTATTATGAGTGCAGTTCTCTGTGTTCTGGGTCACAACGTTAAACGGGTTCAAAATAACGGAAAGGCCCTGCCCAGAATGTGTGTCTAGAAGCCGGATCTCCCCGCTGAGTTCAGCGTAGCCGGGCAGCCGGACGGCCAGGCTCACAGCAGAGCGCAGGTCTGCGCACTGGGGTGGGGCCGGCCCGGGGGGGCGGGGCGCTGGCTCAGGCCCCGCCCCGTGCTAAGCAGGCACCTGCCGGACTCCCTGGTCCCGGAGTCCCACCCGCACAAGGGTACCGCCGCCGGCTCCTGGGGCAGAGTCCCCGTGCGCTGTCTGAGCCCCCGACCTCCAGGCCAAGCTGATTTCAGATCGTCTCCCTGAACAAACAGCGGCCCAATGGAGTCTGGTAACAGCCGGGAAGAGGGTTCCTTTCCTTTCCGGGGGTCGAGGAGGCGTGTAGATTAACATGGGGAAAAGTGCATGACAAGTGTTAAATCCGAATGTTTTATGTAACATCATAGCAATTAATGCAATGGAGTGTAACGCTTCAGTGAAATAAAACGCATTAAAAATTAATGCCCGTTATGTAGATTAGCTACTTAGTCTTGGGAAGGGAACGGTCTTGCTTCTCAGCCTCTGATGTTTGATTGGGGTGCTGTACTGTTGTGAGGCCCCTTTCTGGAGAATTTAGCTAGTTCACAGTTGCTTCAAGAAAATGACCGCTTCTGACTGTGAACAAATTTCCTTGATTTTTTTTCCACCAAAAGAAAAAAAAAGACATATTTTAGATGAAGAAAGATAGGAAATATGTATCGTTGGCTTCTTGAATACTCACCAAATTGGAAGTAGAAAAATTCTAGAGTCTCAAGAAAATGCAGAGGTGTGCGGGGCAACAAGCACGACGAACAAGGTGGCTTTTCATCTCCTGGAATCCTGACGTGTTGTTTTAACAAGAAACCTACAACTGGGGGGCGGAGGCTTGGCAAGTAAGAGGCTTCCGAGGGGCTGTCACTCCCGGCAAACACCTGCCGGCCGGCTGGGGGCCGCGACGCATCTGAGCCCACACCTGGTCCCCGGGGAGGGGGGTGCCCGGTGCGTCCACCGGAGCAGAGCTGCAGGCAGACAGGCGGTTGGGAGGGAGAAGGGCCCGCTCTGCTCAGCGGCGTCATGGGTGGGTCACATCTGGGCTGACGTCCTTTTATGTGAAGAGATTATTTAACACCGAAGGGAACGCGACCAAAAAGAAGCCCGCTCCACGCCCGGGGAGCAAGTGGAAAGGTGGCACCTCACGTTTCCAGATACGACAAATGCAACTGAAAATACCTGCTATTTCACCATGAAAGAAGTACATTTTTATCATAGAGGAACTGGAAACATAGATTAAAGAGAAGCGTAAGTTTAAGAAAAAGCTTGTGTAATTCCACTCCTAGAGGAACGGCTACTGATTTGTTAGGATATGTCCTTCTTTCAGGGTTTATATACAGAATTACCACCCACAGTCCCATGTACACACACTCTCACACAAGCATTTGGGATCATTTTATGTCTTCATGTTTTCACTTGTTAAATTGAATATTTTTGGGTGGATTTGTCAAAATGTGTTTGTGTTTCCTTCTATTGTTGGCCATGTGGGTTGTTCCTCGTTTCTCAATATTCTATAATAGACACATCTTTATCGTGAGAAGGCGTTTCATTTGGTCACAGTGCATGAGCTCTCAGGCTTTTCATACATGACGCCAGATGGTTTCTCGGGAAAGTTGTACTGGAGTTCCCTGCACATCACCTTGACTCTCATCACATTTCGAATCTTAATCTCTGCGTTTCCAATGCCAAGGTCTTTCTGTCGGAAGGTACCACGGGGTCGTTACAAAACACTCGCGCAGGAGAAAGTGTGAATCGGGACGTGTGTTGCCACCGAGCTGGCCGGCTCCTGGGCTGTTTGTCACGCATGTCCCTGCATGTCCCGCACCGGGAGACGCCTGGTTTCCTGCGTGTGTTTTCAGGGGTCATTGCTGCCTCGGTTGTCCCATCTGTCTCCCGGGAAGGCTGTGCTTCTTCCCCCGCTGCCTTTTCCTCCTGTCCTCTGCTTCTCTGTGCTTCGTCCCCCGCCGCCTTTTCCTCCTGTCCTCTGCTTCTCTGTGCTTCTTCCCCCGCCGCCTTTTCCTCCTGTCCTCTGCTTCTCTGTGCTTCTTCCCCCGCCGCCTTTTCCTCCTGTCCTCTGCTTCTCTGTGCTTCTTCCCCCGCCGCCTTTTCCTCCTGTCCTCTGCTTCTCTGTGGCGGCCTCGCTTCTCCCGTTTTTGGCATGTTCTTCTTCCCGGACCACCGTTTGCCCACACTGTTTGCATTTCCCTCCAGCCCTGCAGTGGGCCACCAGCCGTGCGAGCACCGGCACTTGGGCGCCCGCCCTCTGGCCTTGGCCACGTGGCTGTGTCTGTGCTGCAGGGCCCGCAGACGTCTCTGAGTGTTCACGGTGAGCTGGGTTCTGTGCTGAGCAGCAGAAAGTAATATCCTGGGCCTCTAAAATCTGGAGTCCAGTTGTGGAGGAGGAGATGTATACAGATACAGGAGGATGGACGCAGCTACACACACATGCACATCCATACACACGTGTACACACCCACATATACACCTACACGCATGCACATCGACACACACGTATACGTGTATACACACATACCCACCCACATGCGTACACACCCACATAGACACACACACACGCATGCACAAGCCTGGCGGGCAGGGGAGACCCTTAGAGAAATCTCCAGGCAACGCCCCGTGAGCCACGCGGCCTGGAGACCTGGAGCGGCGCCCGGGGGTTGGGGGCTCTGAGCTGGGTGGCCCATGTGCGCTTGTGTGGCTCACAGACCTCTTCTTGGTGTCGGTACGTGGGGGGAATGTAGGCGACTTTGAGACGTGTCCCCACTGAGCGGCATGCGGCCGTCTTCAGACCACACACCTGCCCTGGGGCTGCCCCCCGTCCCCCTCCACTCCGCACCCCCAGTGCAGGGAGGCTGCCCAGCGAGGCCCTTTGTCCGCGCTCGGTACTCAGTCGGCCTCTCACTGCACCTGCCCTGCAGCCCGTGCGGCCCTGGGCCAGGTGCGGCCTGCCCTCCTGCCGCCGCGGCCCCGGGGAACAGGAATCATTCTGTCCCCACACACACAACGCGCCGCCTAACTCGGCCTGGAGAAGAAGGACCCCAGAATCGGACGTCAGTTGGCGCCATTCCCGGCTGCGGGGAGGAGGCCTTGGCACGCAGTTCCCCCACTGCCCCGGCCTGGGAAGGGACGTCCCGCTGTCCCTTTGGTGGTGAGACCAGAATAAGGGCTTACAAGCCTCGTTTCAGGCAGGTGAAGGCTATGTTAATGGAGAGCAAACAGGACAGTGTGGGCATCTGTTTGCAAAACTGTCATTGGCTCGGGGCAGAATTAGAAGTTACTGACTTGAGCTTTGCAGCATTTTCTTTCTTCACCCTCCCCATGGGTCTAGGCTCCGTGTAGAGTCTCAAGGCTGAACTCCCTCACCTTTTTTCATGTTTAAATATTAGAATTAGCCCCAAACCTGGGCCACTTGAGACTCCCAGGTGTTGAGCTGGAAAGAACTCGGGGAGACTCACCCCAAGGACAAGGAAGCTGACCTGCCCGCGATCAGTCACAGCCCTGGGCTCAGACCTTGAGCTTGGGTCGGCACCTGGGGTCTGCAGGCAGGCGGGCGGCCGTTCTCTGCTCCCCCAACAGCGGGGCCTCTGGGGGTGTGTTTTGAGAGGTCTGTGCCCGCCGGGGCTTGTCTGTCCTCACTGTCCATGTGACTCCTGCGTCTCGGGGCTCCATCTCCCTGGGGATGTCATCACCCAGATGTCCTCTTGCTGGGGGGACAAGCCCTGCCGCCAGAGGTCCTTGGGCAGGTCGTTTGCTCCATTGGATGGTGAGAAACATCTGAGTGATGAGCTCAAGGCCACACAGCTCCCGACTGAGGGGCCAAGGCTCACATTTTCTGACTCACAATCCTTTCTAGCGTCCGTGGTTGCGAGGCCCCAGACCCGGGCTGGAGTCTGCACTTGAGAGCCTGGTGTGCGGCCCCAGCCCCACGCAGACACCCCGGCACATGGGCACCTGACGGGGCATCCCTGCCATCCCTCCCTCACAGCAGGGTGGGCACTCGGACCCACCGATGACACCTCCAGATGGCACTTCTAGACGTCCCAGCCTAGAGCAGAAGCCTTCACTTCTCCCAGGCACTGTTAACAGGAGTCTTGCCGAATGCCCGCCGACTTGGGGCCCAGCCTCCCTGCCTCTGTGACTCACTGCTGTGGTGTCCAACCCCTCCTCCTGCATCATGGGTGCCCAGCCTCCAGGGGTCGTGAGGTCGCTGAGCTGGTGGCCAGTGTCCATGTCACTCAGGCACCTGTGGCCGGGTTCAGTCTGGTCCCACACTGCTCACACGACTGCTGTCCCTGTCTGTGGCATGGAAACAACCCCTATGGCCTTGCAGGGAGGAGAGCAGGCAGGAAGCGCTGTCGGCACCCAGTGTGGAGCTTCTTAGGTAAAAGGCCTTTCTGTCTTAGGGCAGAAGCTGGTATTTCAAAAAGAGGAGGAACTTGGAAATAGTCTAAAAGAAAAAAATCAAAGTAAAGAGGGACAAAAAGAGAAACTTAGAAAAAGGAAGCGTTGGGAAAGAGACAGGAGAGGCTGGAGAAAGATGCCCATGTCGGGAATGTGGCACTCGTGATGGGGCACAGGCTCTCCTGGGACATGGGATGGGGCACCATGGCACTGAGGGAGGCTCATCCTAGCACTCCAGGGAGCAGGGCAGGCTGACCAGGATGCTGGGGGTGTGGCTCAACCAGTAAGAGGAGACAGACTTCGATGTCACCCAATACCAGATACTGAGTAGAGGCAGTACATACAGAAAGCAAACATTTTAAAACAAACTAGAAAAATCTAGAAGTTACTATTTAAAGTCTCTGGAGGGACAGGACTTTCCAACCTCAGAAGCGGTGGGTGATATCCGTCAGCAATGACTGTTATAAAAACAAACCAGAACTTAAACAACACTCAAAAGCTGGTTGTGTTTCTATACGCTAGCAGTGAACAATCTGAAAAGGAAATTAAGAAAACAACTCCATTTATAACAGCATCAAAGAGAATAAAATACGTAGGAATACATTTAACCAAGGAAGTACTTGTACACTGAAAAATACAAAGAAATTAAAGACCTAAATAAATGGAGAGACATCTTGTGTACATGGATTGGAAGGCTTAATATTGTCAAAGTGTCAGTACTCCCCAAACTGCCCTACAGATTCAGTATGCTCCCTGTCAAAATCACTGCTTCCTGTTTGCAGAAATTGCTGGTCCTAAAATTCATATGGAATTGCAAAGGGCCCAGGTAAGTCAAAAAATCTTGAAAAAGAAGAACAAGGTTGGAGGACTCACACTTACTACTTATTGAAACTTACTTCAAAGCAACAGTAATCAAAATGGTGTGGTCTTGGCATAAGAAGAGATGTATAGATTAATGGAATAGAGTGGGGAGTCCGGAAATGAACCCCAAAATCTGTGGAGGTTGATTTTCAACAGAGGAGCCAAGACCTTTTAGTGGGGAAAGAATAGTTTCTTCAACAAATGGAGCTGGAACAATAGGATTCAACATGCAAAAGAATGTCCAAAAGTATCTCTGATACAAAAAAAAAAAAAAATCACTCATCATACCAGCAACCAGAAATATCAAAACCTGACTGAAAAAAGACCATCAATAAATGCTGAGATGAATCAGATGTTGGAATTATCTGACTAGCCTTCTAAAGCAGCCTTCACAAAAATGCTTCACCAAGCAATTATGGGTTTTCCTGAAACAAACAAACAAACAAAAAACAGAAAATTTCAGCAAAGAAATGCAAGTTATAAAACAAATACAAAGAAATTATAGAAGTGAAAAATACAATAATTGAATTTAAAAACTTGCTGCATGGGGTCAAAAGTAGAGAGGACATAACAGAGGATAAAATCAGTGCACCTGAGATTAATCAAAACTGACCAGTCTCAACAACAGAGAGAAAAAAAAGACTGAAAAAAAAAATGAACAGAGTCATAGCACCTGTGGGAAAATAACAAAAATATCAACATTTTTATCATCAGGCCTCAGAAGGAGAGAAGAAAGGGAATGGGACTGAAAAAGTGTTTGAATAAAGAATGCCTGAAAACCTCTCAAACTTGGCAAAAAATACAAACCTACAGACTCAAGGAGCAGAGCAGAAAAACGACAGAAAAATCTCTAAATTCTTCAGAAATAATAACACACACAAACAATTCATATGTCAAAAAGGAAGTCTCAAATTTTAAAATATATAGCACTGAAAGGAAATGAAGACACAACAAATCAAAATATGTGGAATGCAGCCAAAGCAGTGCTGAGGAAAATTGATAGCACTAAAATGCTTATATTAGAAAAGAGGAAAGATCGCTATATATGATACTATATCAGTCATATAACTTTAAAAATTGTGTTAATTCTTTAAGAACTCCTAAAAAAAAGAAATCTCCAGGTCCTGGGGGTTTCACTGGAAAATTCTACCAAACATTCAAAAAAGAATTAATCCTACCAAACATTTAACAAAAAGGAGGGAACACTTTCTACATCTCTTTGAGGTTAGCATTACCTGGAGACCACATTAGACAAAGACAACACACAAAAAAGAGAACTACAGATCAATACCATTCATGAACTTGGACACAAAATCCTGAACAAAATATTGGCACTTTGGGTCTAGTGATGCATAAAGTTCCTGGACCAAGTGAGATTTAACCCAGGTATGCAAGTCTGGGTCAACATTCAAAAATCAGTCCGTATAATCCACCTTATCAACAGAACAGATATATAATCACATCAACTGATGCAGAAAAAGCATTTGATAAAATACAACACCCACGAATAATGAAAACTCTCAGAAAAGTAGAGATAGATCCTCAATTTGATGAAGACCACCTGAAAAAAACATACAGCTAACATCATACTTAATGGTGAAAGGCTGAATGTTTTCCCCCTCAGATCAGGAACAAGGCAAGGGCGTCCCCTCTCAACCTAGTACTGAAAGTTAAATAAAGCAAGAAAAGGAAATAAAAGGCACACAGTTCAGAAAGGAAGAAATATAACTACCCCTCTTTGCAGGTGCCATGATTATCTGTGTAGAAAATTCCAAGGAATGTACCAAGAATGCTCCTAGAACCAGTAAGTGAATACAGCAAGGTCACAGGGTAAGATATTAAGACACAAAAATCTCTCACGTTTCTGTATACCAACAATTAACATGTGAAACCAGTTCAAAACACAAGACCATTACAGTCACTTGAAAGAAAATTAAATACTTAGGTATGAATAATGCAAAACACTTACAGGGTCCATATGCTACAATTTATAAAATGCGGATGAAAGATATCAAAGAAGACCTGAACAATAGAGCGACATACCATGTCCACGGATTAGAAGGCTCTACACAGTACAGTTGTCTATTCTCCTCAAACTGATCTATGGGTTTAATACGATTTCTATCAAAATCCCAACAAGAATTTTTGTAGACATGTACAGCTTATTCTAAAATTCATACGGAAAGGCACAGGTTCTAACATAGCTAAAACAATCTTGAAAAAGAAGGATAAAGTGGATAATTACTCTACCCAATATTAATGCTCACTGTATAGCTCCAGTAATAAGACAATGTGATGCTGGCAGAGGGACAGACAGGTGCGTAGAACACGGAACCCAGTAGTGGACCCACACAGGTACACCTAACTGATCTTCAACGAAGTTACAAAACCAGTTCAGTGGAGGAAGCGTAGCCTTTTCAACAAATGGCAGTTCAGTTGGTCATCCACAGGAGAAAAAAAGAACTCATCCTTAACTTCACACCTTCTATAAAAATCAACTCAAACAGGGGCTTCCCTGGTGGCGCAGTGGTTGAGAGTCCGCCTGCCGATGCAGGGGACGCGGGTTCGTGCCCCGGTCCGGGAAGATCCCACATGCCACGGAGCAGCTGGGCCCGTGAGCCGCTGGGCCTGTGCGTCCGGAGCCTGTGCTCCGCAACGAGAGAGGCCAAAACAGTGAGAGGCCCGCGTACCGCAAAAAGAAAAAAAAAAAATCAACTCAAACACAACACCGTAAATCAGTTATATTTCAATAAAATATATGTTTTAAAAAGTAACTCAAAAATGGATCACAGACTTTAATGTAAAATGTAAAACTGTAAGACTTTTAGAAAAAAATAGGAGAGAATCATCTGGATTTAGGGTTAGGCAAAAAGTTATTAGACTTGACACCAAAAGCATGGTCTGTAGAAGGTAGACTTGATAACTTGGACCTCGTCAGAATTAAAAACTGCTTTTCCAAAGACCCTTTGAAGAGCATGAAAGGAAAAGCTACAGAGTGGGAGACAATGTTTGCAAACCACACATCCAATAGAGGACCCAAATCTGTAGTATATAAAGGATTCTCAGAACTCAATAGCCAACAACAAAACCAAAAATATCCAATTGAAAATGAGCAAAATACATGAACAGTTATTTCACTGAAGAGGATATAAAGATGGTAAATAAGCACATGAAAGGTGTTCACCATCGTTAGCCATTAGAGAAAAGCAAATTAAAGCCACAAAAGGATTTCACTACACACTTAACAAAATAAATTTAAAATATACACCAAATGCCGACAAGGACGTAGAGGAATGGTCTCTCATACATCGCTGGTGGGAATGTAAAATGGTACAATCACCGTGGAAATTTGTTTGGCGGTTTTTTATGAAATCGATTATGCAACGACAATATGACCCAGCAGTTGCACTCCTGGGCATTTATCCCAGAGAAATGACAACTTCTGTTCACATAAAAGCCTGTACACGACAGTTTATTGCAGTTCTGTTTGTGGTCATCAAAAACTGGGTACAACCCAGATTCTCTCTGCGGGTGAATGGTTAACCACGGTCCATCCTCACCATGAAATGCTACTTGCAATAAAACAGGAGTGACCTATTGATACACGCGTAGCTTGGATGAATCTCCGGGGAATTTGCTGAGTAAGAACACTTTTTACAATGAAAAATCTATATATGTGTTAGTTAGAAATATACTTTAATATAGATTTCTATTGGGGGTAGGGAAGTCTTCTCAGAGAAAATGACTTTAATATGCAAAGGGGTGTTCTCTGCAGCCTTCATACGAGTGTCTAGCTGCAAAGTACCAGTGAAATAGTGTCCAGTGATAGGGCAGTGCTGAGGGAGAGTAATGGCCCATTACCCCTCCCCAGTGTCCACCCACACGCTTACAGGCAGTCAGGAGAGCTTAGGTAGGACTTGGAGTGGCATCAAAGGAGAGCCAACGTCCTATTTCCATGGGGTTCCCGGTGCCAAGGAGAGAACCACGATTTAGCGAAAATGTGGGCATTTCCCTACAGCCCTCGCTGCCCACCGACCCCGTCCCACCAGCCAGACCCCTGCGTGGAAGCCTTGCTCAGCCTTCCTGTCTGACTGGGAGGGAGCAAAGAGGAGAACCGTGGAGTCTGAGGACGTGTGAGCTCCAGTGCTCCCCCGGGGGCCCTCTTGCCTCTCCTGCTGTGGATGCAGGGCCTGCAGGCACCCACCCGTCCATCTCCCTCCCCACCGGGCACCATGCCCACTGCAGCTGCCAGCAGCCGGAGGTCAACTCAGCCACCTGTGTCAGAATACGGAAAGAACGTGGGGGCGGACCCCCAGCTCTATGACGGCTGTCAGTTGTGATGGGATTAAAGGTAGTTCTTCCTTCTATGTTATCGCACTGTCCAATTTTCCACTTTTGCCATGGCTTAGTTTTATACTTGGAACATTATTCTTTATGAAGATGAACTTCTAAGACTCATTTATGCAAATTAATGTAGAGATGAATAAGAAACATCAAAACATATCCTCCCTGTGGCTGAAAAGAAAAGTGTTGCGTCCGTGGTGGGAAGTCTCGTCCCACGCCTTTCTGACAAAGCCCCTCCTCTGCATCCAGCAGCTGACCGGTGACACCTGGGGCTTTTGCAGGGTGGACGGGAACAGCTGCCTCCCTCATTGCTGGGAGCTGGATCGCAGTGGGATCGTAGGCTCTGTTTGGGCGAAATTAACCTTCTAGTCCCGTCGAAGCAGCTGGAACGCATGGGGTGGGTTGGGCGGGGGCTCAGGGGCGGGGCGTGTCGTCTTGGGGACCGGGATGCTGGGAACCACGTACATTCACATCCTCCCGTGAAAAGTCCGGAACCTCCTTAGGACCCTGCAATGCCCAGGATACCACATACCCGAGACAGGGTCCGGCAGCCCTGCGTGTCCCCTGGAAGGCGGTCACTGGAAAGGCCCAGTGCCGGAAGGGCTGCCAGGAAGCCGCTAGGATCAGGCTGTGGGCTCTTCCCTGAAGGAAGGTTCTGGCAGGAGCGGCCCCCAGCCCCCTGCCCCCTCCTGACTGCGGCTGCTCCGAGAGACCTGCTCGCTGCCTCTGCCACACACCCCCAGGAAGACTCGGCCGCTCCTTGGCTGTCATCCCAGTCGTGAGTGCGAGGGGCAGTGGACCCCCATTTGTTCTCCCACCCCAGGTCCATCCGGGCCACCCTACGGAGGTGCCGACGGAACCCGCTGGGTGGGACCCACAGGTGAGGCGCCCGGGTCGTGGAGTCCCGTCCCTCGGGGCTGCCCTGGGCCTGTTAAGCCACGCCCTGCTTCCTCTTCATCCCCGCCCCCCAACCAGCTCTCCCGACCTCTGAGAACAAGTGTGCGTTGGTAAGGTAAGAAACTATTTGGGGGCTTCCCTTCCCTGGTGGTGCAGTGGTTACGAATCCGCCTGTCAATGCAGGGGACACGGGTTCGAGCCCTGGTCTGGGAAGACCCCACATGCCGCGGAGCAACTAAGCCCGTGCGCCACAACTTGCCCGCGTGCCACAACTACTGAGCCCGCACGCCTAGAGCCCGTGCTCCGCAACAAGAGAAGCCACCGCAATGAGAAGCCTGCCCACCACAACGAAGAGTAGCCCCCGCTCGCCGCAACTAGAGAAAGCCTGCACAGCAACCAAGACCCAACGCAGCCAAAAATAAATAAATTATATATATATATATATTTTAAAAGAAACTATTTGAACCAAAAAGAGAAAATGTTCTTGAACAAGTGGCACAACTGTTTATTTTGGGGCCTCTGTTAACAGCAAGCTGTATAAAAATTAAATGATACCAGTCACCCCAAGTAGATCATCGTGTGCGGCAGCCCCTCCCCAGTCAACGGAGTTTCCTGCTGTGCTTCCACACAAGCCTCTCCTGATCTGGACGCCTCATGCAGAACTGGCCCGAGGGCCTGGGTACCCCTGGGCCATCGGAGAGCGGCTGCCCGTTGGTAGGACCTGCCTGCAGTCTCACAGGCAAACACGTGGGCTTTGTTGTCATCGTAGAAATGGTCACATCTGGGCTGCAGGAAGGTGATGGCACTGCCTGAAAGGAACAGCAATGGCCTCGCTGGTTCCCTACCCGGTGATACGGGCGCCGTCACTGCCACTCGCCGTCGCGGGTGGAGAAACGGACACAGGGTAGGCAGTTGACTTGCGAATGTCACATAGCTCTCGAGGAACAGGCCTCGACCCTCGGACCCCGGGCTGGAGGCAAGAGCCCTTAAGTCTTTCTTGGCTGGGTTTCCGGAACCGAGCGGCAGGTGTTGACCTTGATGGGAGGAACAGCAGGTGTGACGCCTGCGGAGCCGTGGCGGCCCAGCTTTGGGAGCAGACGGAGGGTGGAGACTCGGGGCCTCTGGTTTCTGTGGCTTTATCAGCTGCACTCCTTTATTATTTACCCTGAATAATTTCAGAAGAGGGTGCTTGTGGTCTCGTCACTGATTAGTTATTCAGACTGTAGGGATCGTGGTGAAGGGGCTGACACGTTCATCTGTGGATAATCCCACAGGTTAAAGCTCAAGTATCTGGGCAGGTGCCCGACCCTGGCAATTCCCCAAGGGCCCCTGAGCACAGCCTCAATGGGAGCAGGAGTGTGACCTGGGGAGGGGGACACAGCCGGGAGGGGAAGGAGGGGGTCTCGGGGTGCAGGCCAAGGAGGACCGGAGCTGAACCTGTCGGCAGGCTGACCCATGCGGGAGACCCTGAGGCCTCCCAGAATAGCCTCCTCTGTGCTGAGTCCAGGTCAGCCTCCAGCCCCGGTTCCCACTGCCTCCTGGGAGAAGTGGCCCAGCTGCCAGCTGTGGTCCCACGGGGACACCCTCGCGCCCCTCAGACGCCGCAAGCTTGCGAGGCCCCCAGGAGAGCAGTGGGGCGGCCCCCTGGGAAGGGGGTAGTTGTCAGTTTCTGGGAAGGCTGAGAGTCCCTGCTTGTGACCTCACAACACAAGACAGCGGGTTTTTCCAGGAATCTAGTGCCCATCACTGAGAACGTGAACTGTGCAGTCTGCTCCGGGGGTTCCGAAGCAGTCTTCTGAGAGGGACATTTCAGCTGAGGAAAAAGAGTGGAAATAGGAAAGCGTGAGGGACCACCGGGTGTACCAAAAGGAAAGTACAGGTGCCACGGCCAGGGTTCCTTAAACATGACCGAAGTTTCATGTTTTAGGCGTCTAAGCAGTGCTTTCTTCATGATCCCTGCAATCTGAAAACTAATGAGTGATAAGATCTAGGCAACTGCGTGGCTCATTGCAGTAAACTATACGTAACGTAAAATGTACCGTTTTAACAATCTTTAAGTGCACAGTTCAGTGGCATTAGATGCATTTGAATTCTTGTGTAACCATCCCCGTCTCCGTCTCCAGAACTTCCTCATTTTCCAGGTGACGCCGTCCCCGTGAAGCACTCACTCCTCCCCTCCCCCAGCCCCCGTCCCCTCCTGCTTTCGGTCCCTGAATTTAACTCCTCAAGGGACCTCCTACAATGTTTGCCCTTTTGTGACTGGCTTCTCTCACTTAGCACGGTGTTCTCAAGGTTGGTCCACGTTGTAGCGGAATTTCTTTCCTTTTTATAACGTTCCCTGTGTCTATCACCACCTGCAGCTGATCCACCCGTCGGCTGATGGACACCTGGGTTGCTTCCACCTTTGGCTGTTGTGAACCGCGCTGCTGTGAACGTGGGCACACAAGTATCTGTTCGAGTCCCTGCTTTCAATTCTTCTGGGTAGATACACAGAACTGGCATTATTGGATCATACAGTGACTCTATTTTTAATTTTTTTTTTTTTTTGCGGTACGCGGGCCTCTCGCTGTCGTGGCCTCTCCCGTTGCGGAGCACAGGCTCCGGACGCGCAGTGTCCATGGCTCACGGGCCCAGCCGCTCCGCGGCATGTGGGATCTTCCTGGACCGGGGCACGAACCCGCGTCCCCTGCATCGGCAGGCGGACTCCCAACCACTGTGCCACCAGAGAAGGCCCTATTTTTAATTTTTTGAGGGATCCCTGTACTGTTTTCCACAGTGATTGCACCATTTTATATTCCCACCTCCAGTGCCCAAAGGTTCAAATTTCCCCACATCGTCGCCAATGCTCTTTCTGCTTGTTTTCCTTTATGATAGCCACCCTACTGGATGTGAGGTGACGTCTCATCGTGGTTTCGATTTTCATTTCTGTAATGATCAGTGTTGTTACAGCATCTTTTCATGTGCTTATTGGCCATTTATATTTTTTTTCTTTGGAGAAATATCTATTCAAGTCCTTTGTCCATTTTTAAAATAGGTTTTTTAAGTTGTCATTGAGCTGTAGGAGTTCTCCATATATTCTAGATACCAGTCCTTTATCAGATATATGGCTTGAAAATATTTTCTCCTTATCATCTGGTCTGTGGGCTGTCTTCCCACTCTGTTGATAGTGTTCTTTGGTGAACAAAATTATTTAATGTTGACGAAATCCAGTTAATCTACTTTTCCTTTCTTTACTTGAGCTTTTGATGTCATATCCAAGAAATCATTACCAAATCCAATGTCATGAAGCTTAGAAGAAAAGCTCCATTTTCTTCTAAGAGTTTTATGGTTTTAGCTCTTACGTTTAGGTCTTTGATCCATTTTGAGCTAATTTTTTTATATGGTGTAAGGTAAGGATCCAACTTCCTTTTTTTTTTTTTGCATACAGATATCCAGTTTTCCCAACACCATTTGTTGCAAAGATGGTCTTCCGCATTGAATGGTCTTGGCACCATTTAAGCGTGTATTCGAGGGTTGATTTCAGGGTTCTCGATTCATTCTGTTGGTCATAAACCGTCTTTGTGCCAGTGATGTACTGTTTTGTTGGCTACAGCTTTGTAGTAAGTTTTGAAATCAGGACGGGTGAGCCCTCCACCTTTGTTCCTTTTCAAGATTGTTTTGTCTATTTCGGGGCCCTTGAGGTTCCACGTGAACTTCAGGATGGCTCTCCTATTTCTGCAAAAAACCTCATTGGGATTTGACAGGGATTGCACTGAAGCTGCAGATCGCTTTGGGTAGTGTAGATATCATAATCATATTGTGTCTTTCAGTCCATGAACATGGGATATATTTCCAATTATTTGTGTCTTCTTTCATTCCCTTTAACAACCTTTTGTAGTTCTCAGGGAACGGGCTTTTACCTCCTTGGTCGGGTGTATCCCTAAGTATCTTGTACATGGAAGTTTCTTTCATTTACAACGGCCGGGCCTGGATACAGCCCAGCTTGTAAAGCAGGGGCCACACCAGCAGCCCTTTCAGGCACTGTGCCCCCGCCCATGCCCCCATCCCCGGCCCTCCCCACACACGCCCCACCTCCTGGGGCCCTGCTGCCGAGCCCCCGCCTGCTGCTTCTGTCTGGAGGTCCTCTGGGCTTCCACTGAGGATGGAGCCCCGCTTCGCCTCTGGTCCAGCCATGTCCCCGGTGAACCCTGTCCAGTGAGGTGGGACCACGACTGGGACACATCCTTACTGCTAGTGCCGTTTGCCTCCGAGGAACTGACTTCCCAGAGGAGAAAATGTAACCAACACAGATGTTTCCCAGGAAGGGGTCTCCCATCACTGACTGATGCCTGGTCCCTTCAGGAGCCTCATGGCTGGCGCCCCATTGAAGGGGGCGCACAGGGCCTCCACGCGGCAGGGGCCTCCACGCGGCAGGGGTCTCCACGCGGCAGGGGGCCCTCGTGACTGCAGGAGCAGGATGTCAGTTTTTACTTATTTTGACCCATTTTTATCTATAGCAGCTGTGGATAAAGGAGAAGGGGGAAAAAGTCTTCCCATTGCTGACAGGAAGCAGCATTTCTTCTAAAAATGTTGTTTTCTGAAGCCTGAAGTCACAGCGGGGGCTCCCCCTCAAAATCGCTTAAGAGCTGCGAAGGCGTCTCCTAAGGGGTCCTAATTACGGAGAATGTGGGCTGTTGCCAGAGCAGCTAAATCATCGCCTCTGGGGACGTGCGATGCTGAGCCAGCCCGAACCTGCCGAGCCTCTGTGTACCCAGACGGAACCTTGTCCTGGAGACTCCGGAGGGCTGGCGCGGTGCTCTCCGTGCCACTTGCAGGGCGAGCCGCTCCCAGGGAGCAGGGGTGGGCGTCCAGCAGCCCGAGGTCTGGCCAGGCTGCTGGGATCACCTGTGACTCTCGGTCCAGCCCCTCGGAGCCCAGGGCCCAGCCCAGTGCCTGGCGATATAGCACCTCAGTGACCGTGTGTCAAACAAGAAACTGAGGCGTCTGCAAATACTCAAGAGATGAAAGAAGCAAAGCAAGCAGAGCAGAGAGGTTACAGCCGTGGCGGAGAGAGGGGTAGGGGAGACCCCCTTGACCCGAGCCCAGCGAGGGGCAGCGGCCACGTGGGAGGCCAGCGGACGAGGCCACATACCCACAGGGCACTGGCTATGGGAGGAGCTGGCAGAGGGACGCCGGGCAGGACAAGGCAGGCAGGACCCCGCGGGCCATGGCCGCCCGGGACAGCTCCGCTGCCGGCACCGCCTGGCTGTCCCGGGCACCTGCCCTGGGGCAGGACACTCGGCCTCACTGTCCTGGGAACTTCCCTGCTGGCCGATCGGGTACAGCTGGGGCTCAGGCCACAGCGTGTGAGCAGATGGGGAGGGCTCCTCCATACACACCCCAGGCCCCGTCACTCACGGATGTGGGTCCGCACCGGGTGCCACGCTGAGCACACGGTCCACACAGCAATCTGCAGCTGGTACCTGCTGTCTGCTCTGGCTGGGCCGCGTCGGGGCCGTGTCACCGGTCCGGGTCACGAGTCAGCTCAGGCCGCAGCTGGAGGCCCCCCACGTGTAAACCGTAGAGTTGGCTGTTTCAACCATTTTAAATCGTACTGTTGTGGCATTAACTACACTCACCGTGTGTGTGGCCATCACCACTATTTTCAGGATCTTTTCATCACCCCAAACAGACCCTGTGCCCATTAAGCAATAATTCCCTGTTTCCCTTCTTCAGCCCCTGGTAGCTTCTTTTTTAATTTATTTTTATTTTATTTATTTTTGGTTGCGTTGGGTCTTCGTTGCTGTGTGCAGGCTTTCTCTAGTTGTACTCTTCGTTGCAGTGCACGGGCTTCTCTTGTTGTGGATCACGGGCTCTACACGCTCGGGCTCAGTAGTTGTGGTTCACGGGCTCTAGAGCGCAGGCTCAGTAGTTGTGGCGCACAGGCTTAGTTGCTCCGCAGAACGTGGGATCTTCCCGGACCAGGACTCGAACCCGTGTCCCCTGCGTTGGCAGGCGGATTCTTAACCACTGTGCCACCAGGGAAACCCCATCCCCTGGTAACTTCTAGTCTACTTTCTGTCTATACAAATTTGCCTCTTCTAGCTGTTTCATACAATATTGGTCCTTTTGTGTCTGCCTTATTTCGCTTAGCACAACGATTTCAAGACTTATCCATGTTGTAGCAGGTGTAGGTACTTCATGTCTTTCTGTGGCTGAGAAATATCCCCTTGCGTGGATGGACGACATTGTTTATTTGTTCCTCTGTTGAGGGTTGCTCCCAATTTGGCTATTGGGAATAATGCTGCTGCAGACATTGGCTGACATATAACTGTTGGAGTCCCTTCTTTCGATTATTTTGGTATATACTTAGGAGTGGAATTGCCGGGTCATATGGTAATTCTGTGTTTACTTTTTTGAGAAACCATCAAACTGTTTTCCACCGAGGCTGCACCATTTTACATTCCCACCAGTGCTGTGTGGGCGTCCAGTTTCTCCACATTCCAGTCAGTGCTTGCCACTGTCTGTCTGTCTGACTAAAGTCATCCCCATAGAATCTCACTGTGGGTTTGGTTTGCATTTCCCCAGGGACTAAGGATGTGTGGCATCTTTTCATGTGCTTTTTGGCTGTTTGCCTTCTTTGGAGAAATGTCTATTCAAGTGCTTTGTCCGTTTTAAAACTGGGTTGTTTCTCTTTTTGTTGTTGAGTTGTAAGAACTCTTTATATATTCTCGATATTAAACCCTGATGAGGTATGTGATTTGCAAATATTTTCTCCTGTTCTGTGAGTTGTCTTTTCACTCTGCTGATAGAGTCTTTCAATGCACCAAATTCTAATTTTAATCAGGTCCAATTGATCTATTTTTAGATTTTGTTGTGTATGCTTTTCGTGTTATATTTAAGCATTGCCAGATTTAAGATCGTGAAGATTTGACCCCATTCTTATTTAATTTTTATAGTTTTAGCTCTTAAACGTAGATCACTGACCCATTTTGAGTGAAGTGTTACATGTGGTGTAAGGTAGGGGTTCAAGTTCATCCTTTTGCACGTGACTGTCCGGTGTTCCCAGCACCATTTGTTAACAAGACTGTCCTTTCCACATTGAGTGGACCCGGCACCCGTGTCTAAATCAACTGACTGTGATCGTGAGGCTTTGTCTTGGGTTCTCGATGATGCCCGTGTGCCAGGACCACCCTCTTAGTTACTGCAGTTTTGTGGTATGTTCTGAAATTGGAGCGTGAGTCCTCCAACTTTGTTCTTCTTTTGTAAGATTGGCTGTTCGAGTCTCTGGTGTTTCATGGGAATTTTAGATGGTTTTTGGTTTCTGCAGAAAGCGTCGGAGGCCACACTAAAGTGGGCTGAGTGTCTGGGGGTTTTGCCTTTGAGGAAATCCCAGCGCTGATACCTGGGGAGGGGGTGTGAAGGCTGAAGTGAAACTCATCAAATTCAGACTCAAGGTGCTCTTCATTCCAGTGCCTCAGGGTTTAAACAGAAAAAATTAGATTAAAAAAAACCTTCTTATTTGAACTATTTTAAACTTCCAGAACGGCTGAAAAATTAGCACAGAGTTCTCCTGTATCCCCACCGAGCTTCCCCTCCTGTTAAGATCTTCTGCAAAAACACAGGGAATCAACGCTGGTCCTGCGTGGTGACCGCGCTGAAGCCTCCCATCTCCTGAGTCTGCAAGTTCTGGTTTTTCTTTGCATATCGAGCTGCTGACGCTGCAGAAGGATGTTCTCAGCCTGAGAGTTTACCTACTCGGCACAGCCATGCACGCCCAGCTCTTCTGTCTGTGGGCTCACAGCCATCAGTGCTGTTTCCCACGGCTTCTCGGGCGGGTTCTCTCTTCCTCCCACCCCTACGGTGAGGCTCGTACTGTTTTCTCTCCCACCTGGCTGTTGGTCATTGGTGGCAAAGGGGACGTGGAGCCTGCGGCTCCGGGAGCTCAGGGGAGGCCCCGCCCTGTCCTCCCCACCCGCCCAGCCGGGGACCAGTCCCTGTGGTTTCCGCTTCTCCTTCCTAAATGCCGCCTGCACAGGCAGGCCCTGTGCGTGTTATATGCCCCTGCCTCACTGGACTGTGCGTCTCCAGATGTGCCTCTGAGCACACGTCCGGGAAGTCGTCACGCCCGGCTGCAGACATCTTCCTCGTTCTCCTTGCAGCGGCTGGTCGCTCACCGTGTGGACCGTGGTAGTTGCTCGGTCGCTCTCCTCTACGTGGGCAGTTAGTTGGGGTGTTTCTGATAATTTGCAGAGACACCGCACCAAACTGGAGAGAGAATTTCTGGTGCGTGAGGTCTTCACAGTGAGGCAGTCGCTTCAGACTTGGGTTGAAGACTTATTCCTGCAGAGAGTAGGCAGCACCCCCTCTCCTGAGGCACGCGGCTCCTTCCGTGAGGGGTTCGGGGTGCACAGGAGTCCCCTGCTGTCAGGACTCCCTGGAGAAGGTGACGGCACAGCGGTGCCCCGCAGCCTCGCAGGGGCTCCCACGGAGGTCCAGTTACGTGCATCAAATCCTGTTGCAGAAGGTGTGGGAATGATTACTTGTTTAATAAAATTGATTTGAAAAAGGAATTACCAGTTAAGAATTGTCCTGACTAAAAAGTAAAAATTCAATTATCTAGAAACTTTGCTTTGTTCACTTCCTGCACAGGGAGCTGAGATCTGATGTTTGGAGCCTGTGAGGAGGCCACCTGCTCTTACTGGGATCACTGGGGGCCTCTCGTCTTTTATGGGGATGCGGTGGAGGCCTTGGGCCTCCTTCTGGGGACCAGCCTGGGGACCCTCACTTAAGGCCCCAGAGAGTCCAGGGGCCCCGGAGCTGGAGTTGGAGGGTCTGGGGGCTGGTCCGGGCCAGCCCTGTGCCCTCAAGCTGCAGCCCCTCCTCTCGGGTGCCGGGGATACTGGTCCACACAGGGACGCCCCCCCCCCGACCCCTGTGTGATGAGCAGAGGCGGTAGCGGGTAGCGGCCGTGACCCACGAGAATTTCAAACCACCATCTTTCCATTCACTGCAGTTTCGGTAGCTCCGTCCTGTACAAACATCCGCTCTGGGGTCGGCGTCCAGGGCCAGGCTGGACCGCAGACTCAGCCTCTTAGCTCAGGAAGCGCCCCGGGGCCCAGCGAGAGCTCAGGCCCCCACCAGCTGGGCAGGGCCAGGGGGCTCGCTAGCTCAGGACAGCGGCTCTCAAACTCTGCAGTCTATTTTAGACCATTCAAGGGCTTTTATTATGTGGGTTTAGAAATTGATAGGGGTGGGGACAAACCCACTGGGGGCCCCTTGACACACTGAGGGTGCATCCACCATCCCCGAGAGATGCTCAGGATGGATTTGGGAAATGCTGCAGAGAGACAGAATGCCAGTGTGAACCCCTCCCTTGGGGCGATGTTTCCTCCAAATCCCAGGCTGGAAACCAGGAATCCACGCGTAAGGGATGGGGCGACTCCCTTCCCCCCGCTGGTGCCGCAGCTCCGAGGCTGGGTGGAAGCCCCTCTCCTCTGGGCTCCAGAAGCAAAAGCACCTATGCAAATAGCTATTTCAGAGAAAACAATGGATGTAACAGACATCTGCATACAGGTGTGCTAATTATAATCCTCTCAGCTATACCCTGAAGCAGACTTAGCAGTTACGATTGTCCTGGAACGCAAGATGCTTCTTCCAGCCCGTAGGCTTACGGGCACAGGGAGATGCACTGAAGCCCATAAGGAGGTTCGTGCTGAGGATCCAGAGGCCCTAACCCTGCGGAGGGTGAGGCCCAGGCGCCTCTGAAGTGATCATTTGTCCTGTGAATCACGCAACAGAGCCCGGGGCCTGGGCGCGCCCGGAGGCCGGGCCACGGGCAGGTGCTGCAGTGCACACATGGGTCAGCTGGGCTCCGGGCGGCCGGGAGTGGTGGCCGGGTGGCCTGAGCCCTGGTGACCCCTGGGCTTCTGCCCCAGCGGCTCCTCCACTCGGGGACAGCTCACTTACGACGCGCAAGGGCATACCTCACGGTCGTCCAGGAGGGCGTCGGGCCTGTGGGGGCAGCAGGGTGAGCCGGGGAGCCCCGGGTGGGCCCAGAGAGGGGAGGCCTCCAGAGGGACGCGCTGTTCATCCCCCGAGCGCTCTGTGGGGCCGGGGCAGGTGCGCGCGGTGGAGACTCTCGCCCAGCAGGGAGGGCCGGAAGCGGCTAGCACTGGGGGCAGGGGTGTCCCTCTGTGAATTGCTCTTCTGCTGATTAGAAAGAGCCCACGGGGGGCTTGGAAGAGGGAATAATTGGGGAGACGAGGCGGGATGAGGGCACAGGACACACACTGGCCTCCGGAAAGAATCCTCTCCCTGAAACAGGGAAGACGTGGTCAGGGGCCTTGCGTTTGAGCCTGGAGGTGACAGTTCTTACATTTTTAGAGTGATACGCCGAGTGTCTGTCTAGGTCGCTGATGGGAGACCGAGAGGAGATAAGAAAAGAACAAGTTCTGAGAAGCTATTACGTTTCCATCTGTCTTGTCAAAGCCCTGCACTCAGAGCATGTGCGCACCTTGGAGACGCGAGTGAGAACGTTGATTGGGGCAAAGTGCAATGACCATCACAATGTCATTAAGCGGGTAATTGGAATAAACATGGACATTCCCCCGGGACCGTGGGGCCCCGTGACCACGGCAGACTTCAGAGGGTCCTCAGACCCCCAGACCGACCGTGTGCTTTATGAGGCAGTGAACCGTGTTTCCCAGATTCTGTAAGAAGTCCGTGACCAACCAACGTCCAGACACGGCGCCCTGAAGGAGGGCCGACCTGTCGTTTCAGGGGTTGGAGAAGCACCGCCAGACGGCCTGGGAGACAGCAGCTCTGGAAGAGGGCTCCCTGGGATGAGCCCTGACGTGGGGAAACCAGCCAACGGTAAGAGGGTCCTGCGTGTGGCCCAGACGCCCGCGGGGAGAATGGGCTCATCGAATTAAAACCATCGCCTAAAGAGTCTCAACACGTGGACACCTGAAAACAGCGATTTCCTCAGAGGTTAATGCACGAGAGGGAGGAGGATAGAGCTTTGGGGAAAGAACCAGCGGCATGGACTAGCCACTCGGACGCCTGTCCCCACCGGACAGCTCCCCGGAGCCTGAGGCTGTGCTGGGGAGGAAGGAGGGAGACAGAGACAGAGAGAGAAAGACAGAGGAGACAGAGACAAAGACAAAGAGAGATGGCCACGAGGAGCTCTGAGTAGAGAAGAGTGGGGTGGTGGCAAAATGAAGAACTCGGGGCCCCCAGAGAGCCTGTGTCCACTGTCCCCTCCCATCCTTGTCCCCTGGGTGCCCCAGGCTCCAGCCGACCTCATTCTCCTCGGGGCTGCCTCACCCCAGGACACGGAGGCCACAGAGGAAACATCATTTCGTCCCAGGACCCGGACTGAAAGTTGGGCTGGTGGTCGAGGGTGCTAACCCCCCGGTGGAACTGTGTCTACCTGCCGCCAGGTGTCCCCCACCTGCCCAGGTCTCTCTCTTCTTCAGGCTTTGCTGCTACTGCCCCCCTCCATCTTCCCGCTCTCTTTGGCTTTTTTCCAAGAGGCCAGGCTTTCCATCTCTTCCACTCTTATCTGGTATTTATGGACCTTGAGTCTGGAAGAGGCCTAGGGATCATCTCATCCAATTCCTTGATTCACCGACCAGACCCTGAGACCCTGAGAGATTTTAAGTAACTTTTAAGTAACTGGCCCAGGCACCTGGCTTCTGGCTCCGTCCCGGGTTTTCCCGCCTACGTGCGGGAATCTCGCTGTGTGCAGCACCTGGCAGGCTTACAAGGTGTTCACACATTTACGTGTGTTGTTTTCAAAGAAACACAGTCTTGGCTTTGTCCCCTCATTGCAGCACATGCCGGCCCTGCGAGAGCTGGGACGGTTCCGCCTCACCTGCTCTCCTGCCAGCTGGCACCTCCCCGTCGGTGTGGCAGGCAGAGGCCCGATTTCCCTTAAGAACTGGCCGGGATGTTGTATAACTTTTCTCAGTGTTTCTCAAGCTTATAATGAATGGAGGCTCTCTCGCCACGTAACCTAAATCTCTCCTGCTGCTGTTGGATGTGACTGTTACGGTCCTTGGGAATTTCCGTTGTGATTCTAATTGCTTTTCTTTCGACACCTACGGTGTGAGTGATGTTTGCAAAGTGAGAAATTAGTAAGGACGAGTTTATAGAACAAAACCCAAATCTGTGGCCACAGTATCTTAAAAGAAACAAACTTTTGCAGAACTCCCCACGGATGGACAGGAGCCATTGGGAGTAGGTCAAAGTGTGCTGTAAAAGTGAATGAATGATGGACAAGTCAATATGTATAAAAGAGTCATTTGGCCCATGTGGTCAAGACCAGTGTGGTCGGTTCTGAGTGATGGTTCTGACTGAAACAGCACAAAGGCAGATCCACACAAGCAAAGCTGAGTCCTTGACCGGGGCCTCTGTGTCAGAGGGTGTGTGGGCTCTGTCCTAGCGCAGTTGGCAGACGCCAGGAAGGGAAAGGAAGGTGGGGTGACCCACAGCCGACGTAAGCTGCCAGCCCAGAAACGCCACCAGCAGCAGGGGCAGGGACCCGGCGTCGGCCGTCGGTGGAGGCGGGAGAGGGGACCTTGCAGGGCCGAGAGGCAGCGGGCTTGGCTACATAGCAGGGTTTGTATCTTTAAAAACCTTCACGCTAAGACATAAGATGTAAGACACCCACGTCAGGGAGGGCAGTCTGCTTTACTCTACAGATTAGATGTTAATCTCATTCAAAAACGCCTCGGCGGAAACACCCAGAAAAGTGTTTGACCAAATATCTGGGCAGCCCGTGGCCCAGCCTAGCTGACACAGCATAACCATTATTAATGTTTCCTTCAATAAAAGTGGAGGCGTATGTTGCTCTGCATCCTGCTTTGTGAGGAGAAAAGTGACGTCATTAGAATCACGTTTAGTTGGTTTTGGCAGGGGGCTGCTTTTTCCTAGCTCCTTTTTAAATTTTATTTATTTTATTTTATTTTTGGCTGCGTTGGGTCTTCGTTGCTGCACGCGGGCTTTCTCTGGTTACCGCGAGCAGGGGCTACTGTTCGTTGCGGCGCGCGGGCTTCTCACTGCAGTGGCTTCTCTTGTTGCAGAGCACGGGCTCTAGGCGCGCGGGCTTCAGTAGTTGTGGCGCACGGGCTTAGCTGCTCCGCGGCATGTGGGATCTTCCCCGACCAGGTCTCGAACCCGTGTCCGCTGCATTGGCAGGCGGATTCCCAACCACAGCGCCACCAGGGAAGCCCCTTTCCTATAGCTCTTTCTAAGTGAAAAATTTCAAGCATACGAAGAAGTTGAAAGAGTAGTGCAGTGAAAACCTAGCCATCTGTGTGGAAGTGTGTATATATATATATATATGAAATGTGTGTATATATATATGTGTGTGTCCATATATATATGAAATGTATGAACCATTTGGAAGTAGTTTACAGAAACCAAGACAATTATCCCTGAATAGTTAAGCATACATCTACTAAAAATAAGGTCATTCTCTTCTGTAACCAAATTCCACTGTAACACCTAAGAAAGTTAACCATAATGAATATTTCAGGTCCAAATTCAGATGTCCCCAGTTGTCCCAAAACTGTGTCTTGTAGGTTTTTTGGATAAAATCTAATCAAGGTTTATGTACTTCATTTGGTTATGTCTCTTGATCTCCTTTACCCCACATTCTAGAACATCCCTCCCACCTTTTATTTTCCCTGGTCATTGACTCTGAAGACCCCAGTTGTCTCTCCCTCTTCCCGTATCCTCCGGATGCAGGGACTTGGGTCTGGACACCTGTTGGAGCTCGTCCTCGCCCAGGGCAGAGCCGGATGGCTGCTGGAGACTCTGACCGCTGCACCTTCACCACAGCCCAGACCCTTGGCACCAAGTTCGGCTGCGAGATTAGGGGTGGACATGGTTCGCACCCGTCGTGAAGCCCGCCTCCCTCTCGATGACCTGGTAGCCAGCTCCGTGCGGATGTCTTGTTTTCCGACGGTGAGTTGATTTTTCTCTTTCTTCCTCTCTTTGTCACTGTGTATATTGTATGTACCATAGACTTAAGGGCTTTACTTACTCGTGTGTTAAGTCCAGTCACTATGTATTTAGACTTTCAAAGTCTGCCTGAAGGAGCCCTTCTGCGCCACCCTCGACCTTCCACACATGCCCTTTGACACTGGAGCTCTGCTTTGCTTTCTGGCACACGGTGCCTGATCTCACGTTGGACCTGGCCTGCTCCCATCGGAAATGAGCCGCTTCTGGTGAGAAACGGCTCTTCAGTGGGAAGATGTGGTCCCAGGTGGTGAAGTGGATTGCAGTAGAAAGAGAAAGCGTTTAGCTGTACGAACCTACAAGCTATGCTGGGCGTGTTCGTGTCCACGCTCTGAGCAGATCGGATATTTCTTTCCTATTTATTCAGCAGAACTCTCTGAAGCTTAATAAACACTTAGAGGTAAATTAACCCAGTCTAGGCTTATGATTTCAAATCCCCAAAAGGCAAAGGTTGAACAGAGGGGTTTGAGAGAACTGGCACATTTCTGCCACCGGGCACCGGTACAAGGTGGGTGGTGGGTGTCACAAGCTGCTGGAACCAAGGCCAGGTGTTCCCTCAGAATTGGGTGGAATGTAGGTGAAGATTGCTATTAAAATTCTGAGTCATCCTGGGGAGACTAGAGCCACTTTCAGTGACTGCTATTCTAAGAATAATTTTAGAAAAACTATTTGTTTAGAAATCAGAGTCAATGGACACCTGAAACATCCGTTTACATATTTATATGTAGATACAGCTTCCAAAAAATTTGTAAGATACTGAGCAGCTAGAACGTGAAGACACACTAGATGCTCCAAGCATATCATTTAAGTAAATTGTAAAATTTTAGAGGAAAAATTACATTGGTTTTATTTTATTGTAACTTGTTTCCAGAGCCGGCAGAATTCCTTGTAAATGACTCTATTATAAGTCACAAGATTAGCGAACGTTTTATAGCTTGATTTCAAAATCTTTGGGGACTTCCACTTCCGGGAAGATGGTGTAGACGTATTTTCCTGCTGAGCACCTAAGTCCCACACCTTATACAAAAATTAAGTCAGACTTAAATGTAAGTCAAATTAAGTCCGACTTAAATGTAAAATGCAAAACTATTAACTTTAGAAAAATAACAGTAGAAAATCTTTGGGATGTTGGATCATACACATCATTCTTGATACCAAAAGCACAGTGAGGAAAAAAAGAAATGTAAATTAGACTTTATCAAAAGTAAAAACTTTTGGGGCTTCCCTGGTGGCGCAGCGGTTGAGAGTCCGCCTGCCGATGCAGGGGACACGGGTTCGTGCCCCGGTCCGGGAAGATCCCACATGCCGCGGAGCGGCTGGGCCCGTGAGCCGTGGCCGCTGAGCCTGCGCGTCCGGAGCCTGTGCTCCGCAGCGGGAGAGGCCACAACATTGAGAGGCCCGCGTACCGCAAAAATAAACAAATAAATAAAATAAAAAAGTAAAATCTTTTGCTCCACTGGCTATTTAACCCAGAGAGGGGAAAAAACCTTTATGGAAATGTTTATAGCAGCTTTGCTCATAACAGCCAAATCGTAGAAGGAACCCAGCTGTCCTTCACCTCGTGGGCGGTTAAAGAGCTGTGAGCATCGTCACCACGAGAGCTCGTGGAGTGAACTGTTGATACGGCAACAACCCGGTGAATCTTCCGAGAATTATGCTGAGTGGAAAGAGCCAATCCTCAAAGGTTACATAACAGCGCAGGTCCTTTTATACACCATTCTCGGGATGACAGGAGTACGGGGACAGAGAACAGACCAGTGGTGGCCGGGTTAGGTTTGGGGGTGGGGCCGGGAGGGCTGGAGGTGGGTTGCGGGGGCCGTGGTGGTGACGGATGCTCTGTGTCTGGACTGTGTCGGTGTCTGCACCCTGCGGTTTTGCGAGATGCTACCACTGGACGAATTGGGTAAAAGGATCTCTTCAAGCTCAAAATTGAAAGTTTAATTTAAGAAAAATCTTCAGGGCCATTATATGCAGCTCTGCTGTATATATCCATCATGCTTTGTGAATAAGAGTTATTAGTTACCAAATGTCAATGTGTCTTACAGATTTGGAGATTATATGTGGTTCTCATAAATCATAACTGAAAAGTAATCATCAGTCTTTCTGTCAACAACATGGCTAAAAATTAGATAGATCTGATCAGCAAGTTTTGAGTTCTGTTCATATATACACTTTAGAAGCCTTTTGTAATTTGTGTAACGTTGACATATAGAATATAAATGCATTTCGAAACAAAATAGTTGAACACACTGGAGTTTAACAACTGGAAAGAAATTATAGGAATGATCCTAATAGTACTTACCTTTAAGGCTGAAGCTTCCTAAGGATCATGTTTTATTTAAAATTAGTTCTTTGCCTTTGGATCTTTGTTTTTAACCCATAGATGATGTTTATCTTAATTCATATGATGTTTGTCTTGGTAGGACACTAAGAATTGAAAAACAAAAAATGCAGTGGCTCACGAAATATTAACCTCTGCTCTCTTTATTGTCAGGAGGTTAGATGCATTTTTATTTTAAACTAGCTCAGCCGCAGTCATCTGCTAGTTGGCTGGTTGGAGAAAAGCATTTCTTATTTAGATCACTTTTTCCATACTGTCACATGGCCTGTTTTACGTGTTCGTTCTCGTGAACCTGTGTCAGCTCAGAGGTCAAGCATTTCAGCTGTAAAGCAAAGCAGGTACCTGGAAGGAGAGACCTGCCGAGAGGCTGGAATGGTCTTTGTGGAAGGGCCGGGTCACGGCCCCCTTTTCCCGCAAACCACCGGGCGGCTGAGGGCGAGAAGAGGTGAGGGAGGAGGTGGCGTGTGAACTGAACTTGTAAAGATTCCGAACCAGAACTGAGGCAGGGAACAGTTTATCAGAGCCTTTAATCACTGGATTAACTATCTGGCAACATTTACGGTGTGAAATAATGTTTTAGATCCTAAAGCCACTGGCTTTTAAGCTGAGATCAAACGCCCACCTTTTGGACGCATCTGGGGGCCTCCTGTGCCCTCGGGGTGCCTGGTCCCCCCACCCTCCCCCCGTCCCTCACCCTAC
>NW_020174135.1:390864-398720 GCF_003031525.2 Neophocaena asiaeorientalis asiaeorientalis | reverse complement strand
GGGCCACAGGGGGGTGCGGGGTGCCCAACGGCATGGATCCCTCGTCCCAGGTACAGCCAGGGGTCTCATTTTAAAGGTCACCTTCTCCAAGTAAGAAGCTGTCTGTTTTGTACAAGGAAAGAAATCTCTCCTAGAGAATACTTTGCTTGGTGACACCAAAAACTTTATCTCTGCTAAAGAGGTTTTAGTCTGTTCCAGTTCATGTTTTTAAGCCTAAATTGGTAAATTCAGCTACAGAATAAATATTTCTTCCACCGTGGGTTGACCTGGTATTTGAGAACCTCTTCCTAATCATGTGTGTTTTTCCCCCTTTTCATTTTCATTCACACACGCCCCTCTGCCGCGCTCCCTTGCAGGCCCCCCAGGAGATGCATCCCTAACCGGCCCCCCTCCTGCCCGCAGCTCCAAGGGCCCAGGGACGGAATGCGGGGGTGCCAGCTGGGGCAGGACCCGACGGGCGCACAGCATGATGGGCAGACGCTCCCTCTCCTCTGGCCACGGCTGCCTTGGAGGCAGTGGACCAGGCCCCTGGCCCTTTCTGCGGTGACCGCTGAGTGTGTCCAGCCCCAGTTACAGTGTCACGGGGCTTTGAGCTGAGGGAGAGGGAGGGAGGCTGTGCCGGACACGGGGGCGTCTTTCCCCAGAGTAGCTACGAAACCAAGTCCCACAGCACACATTCCTTTTGAGGACTAAAGCCCCCAGGTCTCCCTGTAAAGCGCCAGGTGTGGAATCTCCTCGTCCTGTTGCGCACTGAGCCTTTGCAGCTGGATGTCTTCCATCTTCACCACATTTTCGTCACTTGGTTTATTTTCACCTCTTCTCCTGGGATTCCTGTAAACAGAATTGATCATTTTCCTTTCTCCTTTGCTTGCTTTATGTGTCCTTGTCTGTGACGTCTGTCTTCCATTGACCCCTTTTGGAGGGTTCCTGGGAGAGAATGCCTCCACCTGACCCAGCCTGACCTCAAGCTGACCCAACCTGACCTCAACCTGACCTCAAGCTGACCTAACCTGACCCGACCTGACCTAACCTGATCTCAGCCTGACCCAACTTGACCTCAGCCTGACCTCACCCTGACCCCAACCTGACCTCACCCCGACCCTAACCCGACAGACTCTGCTTTTAGTCTCATCTGTTCACCTCTGGAAACTGTCTTTCTCATTCAGATCCTCCTGGACTTTGTGATAATGTCTTTCTTCCTCTGGGGTTTTAATTCCTTCTTTGATGTCTGTAAAGATTTTTGAAAATCCTATCATCTCAAGTTCCCAGGAGCCTGATCCTCTTATTCCTGTGTCTGCAGGTGTTTGCTCGGGTGGGGCTTTGCCCTGTGTATTTTATAATTTCGGTTTGTAAATTCATCTCGGTCGAGGCTTCATCAGCGGGAAGCTATGAGGCTTGAGTGGCGAGTCGTCCCTCTAGACCAGGGGTGCTGATGGCATTGGGCTGGGTCTGCCCTTGTTCTGGGGTGTCCTGCACGTGCGCTGTAGGGTTTCATGGCACCCCTGGCTCCTTCCCACCAATGCCAGTCACACCCAATCACGACAACCAAAAATGTCCCGGGCCTTGCCAGGTGTCCCGGGGGCAGAGTCACCCCAGTTGATTATGTGTGTCTCCAGGATATTGCCAAGCTGGGACCACCTTTCACGGGGGATAATTCCCTAGCTTTGAGTTTCAGAGACAAAAGTTTCAACCTCAAATCCATTGTGCAGGTAGGCTTTTCGACACATATTCTTGTAGAGCCAGGCAGAGAAATCTTGTAATCCTCCTATCCCATAGGCAGATTTTTTTCTAGTTTACCCTTTCACTAGGGTGTAAGGACAAACATCAGTGCTTCCTGTAGGATTAGTTCAAACCCTCCACCTCCTGTCATGATGGTTTACCAGTTTACTATCTATCAGAAATGAACACGTCCGAGAGACCCCACATCCTTGGCAATAAAGTGTGTCATCAAACCTTCCCACATTACAATGTAGTAATTTGAGATGTTTATTTTTGCTATTAGAAATGAACTGGAGGGACTTCCCTGGTGGTCCAGGGGTCAAGAGTCCACCTTCCAATGCAGGGGACGCGGGTTCGATCCCTGGTCGGGGAACTAAGATCCCACATGCCGTGGAGCAACTAAGCCCACACGCCGCAACTACTGAGCCTGCGCTCCTCAACTAGAGAGAGAGAAAACCCACGCGCCACAACTAGAGAGCCCATGCACCACAATAAAGCCCTCTCGCCGCAACGAAAGGTCCTGCGCGCCGCAACTAACCCCCGAGGCAGCCAAATAAATTAATAAATTAAAAAAAAAAGAAATGAACTGCAGCATCTTTTCATATATTTAAAGTCTGTGTTTTCCCTTTACTGTAAACTCTGTGACAATCTGCCCATTTTTTCTATTGAGCTGTCCGTTTTTTTCTTAAAATCCACGGCACTTGAATGCCTCTTATGCCCCACACAGCGGATAGGGACGCACTTCAGGGCTCTCAGCAGTGACTGTCAGTCTCTTAAGAGAGAACGTGACTTAAAAACACTTAGTAACATGTAAGTTATGTTTATGTTTGTAAATGTATATTCCGGGGAAGAAAACCCTTCACAGGAAAGTTGTAGGGTCTGTCTGATTACCCGTTATTTTAATGACCAGTCACCCCTACCTACAAAGAATTCGGAGCACACATTTGATGTGGGTACAAAAGGACTTGATTAACCTGTGCTACGGATTTGTCACTGGCTCCACGGGGACAGGAAGACGTGGAGGACCCCAGCCTAGCGTAGGCAAGGTGGGCTTTCCCACTCCATACTTGTCTCTGCCCCTCACGGTATTCCAGGCAGAAGCTGCCGTCAGCTCTGGTTCTGACAGTTACGGGAAAAGGACGTGAGGTCACGTGGCACTTTCCCTCGGGCACACCTCGGCCTCAGCCCAGAAACTTGTGAGCCTGCCCTGGAGGCTCCATCCTTCCCGGTGGCCTCGCACGGCTCCAGAGAGTGGGGCGCCTCCCGTGAGGACCCCCGCCCGCCTCCTGGGCAGATGCTGAGTCCTCCTCCGAGCTGCCCGGGAAGGAGGTCGGCTGTGAGCCGCTGGCATCCTTGATGTGGAACTCCGAGCCGCTGTCCCTGGGTCCTTGATGAGAAGCGGCAGCTTGGGGGATCTCTGCAACAAGTGTCCGCGACCTAAACAACTGACTGCGTTTGAGGAAAGTAGGATCTTCTTCCTCAGCATAACCTCCTCAGATTTCCCCAACCTCCTGCCGGGTCGGCGAGCCTGCAAAGCCCTCAGGGCAGCCTCTCCTCTGCGCAGAGCCAGCCTCGCGCCCCCGGCTCCGCCCCCCACCCCCACCGCCATGAGCTCCAGCATCACGTGTCTAGCACCAGCCGATGCTACTGACGTTTGCTGCACGAAACGCCGACCCCGAGGCATCAGCAACACAGCTGAGCCCGGAGCGCCTTCGCCCTCAAATCCTGCAGTGACTGGGCAGGCACGCTGGCTCTCTCCCCACGGCCCCTTCTATTTGGTTTTCTCCCCCTCCCAAATCTCAGGGTCAGTGAGGCATCCGGGCTGCATGCCGAACACCCCTCGGGCGCCCCCCCGCTTTACGGTTCGTGAGTGGCCCTGGTGGTAGGTTTGCCTGGTTAGAGCAGCAAATCCTTAACAACGAAAGGTCTTGATTTTGGCAGTTGAAGCAGTGGTTCTCGGGCTTTAGTGCACTACACCTGCTCATTGACATGCACAGAACCAGATGTCAATTTTTTTTAATTGAAATAATAATGTCCATTTTAATGTGTACAATTCAGTGTTTTTAGTATTTTAGCCCTCACCACTACCTAATGCCAGAGCATCCTCATGACGACAAGAAACCCTGTCACCATTAATCGGTCACTCCTCCACCCCCAGCCCCCAGCCCCTGGCAACCGCTAACCTACCTTCTGTCTCCGCAGATTTGCCTGCTCCGGACAGTTCCTTTCTGTCCGGCCTCTTCCACTTACACCATGTTTTCAGCATCCATCCGTGCTGTGTCCTGTGTCAGCACTTCATTCCTTTTTGTGGTTGCTTGTGTCCTGGTGTGTAGATGGAGCACATTTACTTATCCATTGGTCAGCTGATGGGCGGTTGTGTTGTTCCCACATTTTGGCTGCTGTAAATAATGCTGCTCTGAATATTCACGTACACGTTTTTGCGTGAACCTAGGCTTTCATTTCTCTTGGAGTAACATTGCTGGATCCCATGGTAAGTCTATGTTTAACTTTTTGAGGAACTGCCCAGCTGTTCTCCACAGCAGCTGCACTATTTCTCATTCCCACCAGCAGAGTACGGGGGTCCTGAGTTCTCCACGCCCTTGCCGACACTCCTTTTTCCATTTGTTTGGTCGCAGCCCAGCTAATGGACGTAAAGTGGTACCAAGTCGTTTTGATTAGCGTTTTCCTGATGACCGATCACACTGAGCATCTTTTCAAGTGTCTATTAGCCATTTTTGTATCTTTTTTGGAGAAGTCCTTCAAATCCTTTGCCCATGTTTTAATTGGGTTGTTTGTCTTTTTGTTTTTGAGTTGTAGGAGCTCTTTATATATTCTGGACACTAGACCCTTGTCAGATATATGGTTTGTAAATTTTTTCTCATCCCATGAGCTATCATTTCATTCTCTTGATAATGTCCTTTAATGCACAGAAGAGTTTAAGTATGACAAAGCCCAGTTTATTTATTTTCCTTTTGTTGCTTATGCTTCTGTTGTATTTCAGAAACCACTGCCTACTCCAAGGCCATGAAGATTTACTCCTGCGTTCTTCTAATCAGATTCTTCCGCTCCCCAGGGTTTGTTGTAATTGCTGTTGTTTGTTTGACTTTTCTGGACGAATTAGGCAAAGTCTGTATGTTTTTGTCTTGTGTGGCCACTGATATCTCTGTCCCATTAGCTTAATGGTCAGCAAGTGACTGGACAGAGATTCTCACATGCCTGGAACAAAAACAAAAACAGACCAGTCTTTGCAGACGGGCCCTGTGTGTCAGGGCACCCTCAACACCCAGCAGGCCTGTCCCTTGCCTCCCCCTTTCGCCTCCTGCTTGTGCAGTCTGCTGGGGGCGGGGCGGGGGGAGAGCATAGGGCCTTCTCAGGTCTCTCCTGAGCGCGCACATGGCCCCAGGAGCGAAATCTAGAGCATTCTAGATTTCGAGCAGTGTGTTGGAGCATTTCCAAAGAGTCTCACTCCCCAGCCTCTTCTCCCAAGCTTTCTGGTTAGTCTATTTTTTGCCCCAACAATAATATTCATCCATTGCCTCAGCAAACATTTTCGTGGAAGTGATTTCCACAAACTGCCCGGGTGGCCACTTTAGCCCTGGGAGAGTCCCGAGTTAGGGGAGGTACAGGCAAGCCTTCTGACGGGTCTTTCGGGGGAGCCACCAGAAGGGTCCAAATAATTACGGTTCCTCCTGAATCGGGTCCACTCTCCTCTTCCAGTACCAGTCCTGGTACCAGGAACGCAGGCTGTCATCTTCAAGGCAAACGCTGAGCTGAGAAGCAGGTTAAATAAAATGCTAAGAGCTCACTTTTTTCTTGGCGGTACGCGGGCCTCTCGCTGTTGTGGCCTCTCCCGCTGCGGAGCACAGGCTCCGGACGCGCAGGCTCAGCGGCCATGGCTCACGGGCCCAGCCGCTCCGCGGCACGTGGGATCCTCCCGGACCGGGGCACGGACCCGCGACCCCTGCATCGGCAGGCGGACTCTCAACCACTGCGCCACCAAGGAAGCCCTCAGCTGTTTTTACTCAAGTGTTCCCCTGGCTGCTGCTACCCTTTGGTTACTGTCCAGAGTTCCAAAAAAAGTTGATTCTGATGGTTTTTGCCGGTTTTCTCATTGCTTTAATGGGGGGATGTTTGGGGGTCCTTACTGTGCAGTTTTCCAGTCCCTCAGAATTTTAAGTGTAGAGCCAGGAATATACTTTTTTTTGCAGGTTCTTTTGATAATTTTGGTGCTGTTGGCCCTCAGTCTACACTTTGAGAACCAAACTGGGACTGTCCCTCCCCTGCAGATTACTGCCTAGCCAATGTCTAAGATATACTCCCTGGTAAATGGGACCTTTGGAGTTTATGTCCCCGGATTGGTATCTGCCTGTTTTCTCTGCTCTGTCACTGTTGCCACGGTGTAGAGAAGTGCATGGTGCCGAAGCGCTGACCCCGTCGTGTTAACGAGTCAAGGGGGGCCATCCTGAGCAGGATCTGGAGGAACAGAACCGCCCTCCAGCGGCGTGGGAAAGAACCCACGCGAGTCTCTGCAAAGGACACAGTCATCAGTGTTACTTATGGACCCTTTCTGATGTGGTTCCTGAGTCAGGGACCCTGTTTCCAAACAGATACATAGACGTTAAGGGGTGACCCAGCTCTGGGCAGAGGAAGGAATGTCAGGTGCAATTGTGGGTAAATACGCCACAAAACTTTAAATGTCCACATTCAGGACAAAAATGATTTTGTCTCAGTAACATATTTTGTGACACGTCCTTTTAACAAGTGCCGAGTAAACCAACACATTTAGGAATTCTGGTTGCTGGTCTACGCACGAGCTATGATGAGATGCTCACTGAGAAGAATATGATTTCTTTTGTGAGTTTCTTGAACCCTGGTCAAAGAATAAAACAAGTAATCATTCATATAAGAAACTCACCTGGAATCTTACCCCTGCCCAAGCATTCTTAAGAAGGCATCCGACAACGAATGCCAAAGTGTACATGCCCACCAACTAGTGTGGGTGACCCACGTTCAAAGTATTTTAAAGGGGACCCAGGCTAGCAATCCCCACACTACAGAGATATCTCCCTCCCTTATATGTTTGGAGCTGGGAGCTTCATTAAGCTTTGAGGCCACAGATCCCTTTGAGAATCTGAGGATCCTCTATTAGAAAAATGTGTACACAGACAAGTTTGCATCTAATTTTAGAAGGCTTGTAGATCCCTGAAGAATTCCCATGGACAATAAATAAAGAACCTCTGGTTTAGAGAATCAAGGCAACCGAAGCATCGTGAGTTTCTCTACATCAGTGCCTCCCAAACCCCGCTGTGCAGCAGAATTATCTGGAAGCTTTTAAAAAGCAAAACAAACCTGTTTTTATTAGGGACGTTTGTAAATGTATGTAAAAGCAGAGAGAAAGTATAATGGCCCCAGTGTTCTCATCACCGGGCTCCAGCAGCAGGTGAAGTGTTTTCTGCACACCACCTTGAGAAAGATGTGCTTAATGAAGACCCAGACCTCATTTCACGCGAATACCTCACTGTGGGCCTCTACGGGGCCGAAACGCCCTGTTTTTCACGAGTGCAGTACTAGTCTCATGCCTTTAAGAAGGCTTTAAAATCGTAGGTAGTGCTGGGATTTTCTTAGTTACTCTTATATGTCTTTTTATAGTTGGTTCCCTCTAATCCGAATGCAAACAACGTCCACAGGCTGCTGTGGCAGCTTGGCTGACGCTTCTTAAGGATCAATACATCCGTAGCAGTCCGTCCCCCGGCCCCCACTTGTTAACCAGCCGGAAACCCCCCAGGTCTGGCCTTGCCATCATCTCCAGAGGCAGCATCTCCAGGGCGGCCCGCCCTCCTCCCTCGTGCTGCCCCGCGTTGGCCGTGTCCCTAGTCTCCAGGCAAGAAATTAAGGCGGGACCCTTGTAAGCGGGGCCTGCTGGAAAGCTGAGGGGCGAGCTCCTGGGACCACCTGCAGGCGTCAGGGATGCAGGAGAGGAGAACCGAGCGACTGGGCCGATGGAGCCCTTGGTTTGGTTCGCTCCCCAAGCCCCAAGGTCATGCGAGGGCGGGGGTGTCCCAGAGCTCCCGGCCGGTCTACGGCCTAACGCGCGCTCCCTTCCTTCGCAGGCCCAGCCTCCGGACCCTGGTGTGGCG
>NW_020174135.1:381650-390842 GCF_003031525.2 Neophocaena asiaeorientalis asiaeorientalis | reverse complement strand
GACGTGCTGGACGACCCGCGCTCGGGCCCGGCCGGCAAGCTCTTCGCCTGCGTGTCCGTGGCCTTCGTGGCCGTCACGGCGGTCGGCCTCTGCCTCAGCACCATGCCCGACATCCGCGCCGAGGAGGAGAGGGGGAGCGCGGGGCCGGGGCGACTGGGCCGGGCAGGGCTGGGGGCGGCTGGGACGGAACTGGGGAGGGGCGGCGGCAGCTGGGCCGTGGGGCGCCCTCTGGGTGGTGGTCTTAGGCCCCGCGACCCCGTTGGTCGCTGAAACTGCAGGCCCTGGGCCCCCCTGCACCCGCCCAGGGCAGGTTCGCTGGGAGTGAGCCCCCGGCGCGGCTGCCCCCTCAGGCCGCCCGCTGCGCTGCCTGCAGAGGCTCCGAATTCCAGCCGATTGCAAGAACTCGGCGAGGCTGCCGGGCCAGCGGGCCTTCTCGCTGAACCGCTCTGACGGCCAGGCCTTGAGGCTTGGACAGCTTGGAGTTAAAACACCCAGTCTAGAGAGTGCTGTGTCCTAAACTCAAGTCCCGTCGTCCTGGACCACAGGGACAGGACCTCTGAATTCTTCCAGGCGCCCAGCTCTGGCACACCCAGGGCCGGCTTTGTGGAGGCGCTGGGGCTTGTTCCTGCCCCCTCTGTTGTCCCGTGCGGCAGTGGGCAGAAGTGACATCCTGGGGTCAGGATGTCACCCGGAGCTCAGCAGCGTTACGGAATGTCTCGGAAACACTCGGGGAAGGCCTGAGTGGGTGTCGTGCGGGTCGGGCTTAGACGAGAGGAGGTGCTGCGGTATTTGAAGGATGTGGCTTCGTGTTGCCCTCAAAGCATTGCCTGTGTTTTCTCACGGGGTGGCAGGGGCGTCCTGCCTTAACCTCCCCAGCTCCAGCTTCCAGGGGTGGCAGAGGCTCGGACTTGAACCCCACGGCCCCAGGCAGAGCAGGGCAGAGCTCATGTCAGCCTCTCGGTCAGAGCCCCTCCGCAGTCCGGGGTAGAGCCCGAGCTCGCCCGCTGCCGCCAGCTCATTATTCAGAGACACGGAGCTCTGTTCTCCTGGAACATTAGCTGTGAGCGGTCTTGACCACGAGCCTGGGGATCCTGATTGCAGATTAGATTTAAATGTAAATTTTAGGAAATTGGTTTGGCTTCTCCTTCATCGTTTGGGTGTCTGACTCCTGAGCTGTCATTTCCAGTTGTCTTAATCAGGCCCCAGCTGGGGATTCTGCTTGTAAAGACACTCGACATGTTTGGACTTCCTCAGTAGCAGTAACTCCATACAATCCGAGGGGGGAAATCACTTCCACAGGGATCAGGGAACAGAAGTTCCCTATGTCAACCAATGACAGCGTCACCGGAGGTCGAGCTGACCCTGAGAATCCTCTAGGCGTCATCTGGTCCCCACGTCACCCACCATTCACATCCGTCACCCACCTCTTCCCCATTTCCAGAAACACTGCTTCACACCACCCGGGTGCCGTCTCACCAAACCAGTCGTCAGATTAGGAAGTAAGGACCCCAGTGTCGGTGAGCACATGGTGAGTGTGGCCTTGTGCTCGTGAGGGGTGCTTACGAAGCCCCGGCCCACTGCACACAGTAGGTGCTGTCACTGCCACAGGAAGGAAGAAGTTTTATGTTTCATCAACTGTGTGTGTGTGGTAAAAAAAAAACCCATAAAATCCACCATCTTAGCCATTTTTATGTGCAGTTCAGTGGCATCAAGTACGTCCACAGAGCTGGGCAATCATCACCACCCTCTGTCCCTAGAAATCTTCATCTTCCCAAACTGAAACTTTGTCCCCATTAAACACTAACTCCCCAGCCCCTGGAACCCAGCCTGTACCTTCTGCCTCTGTGGATTCAGCTACTTCAGGGGCTCATTTAAGTGGACTCACACAGGCAGCATCTTTCTGTGACTGTCTTGTTTCACTGAGCACAGTGTCCTCTGGGTGCATCCGTGATGCAGCAGGTGTCAGACCCCTTCCTGTTTAGGGGCTGAGTAACACTCCCGCGTATGTATCGCCTCACTTTGTTCATCCGTCATCCGCCCGTGGACACGTGGGGCGCTTCCTCCTTTTGCTGTCGGCAATAACGCTGCCGTGGACACGGCACAAACATCTGGTGAGTCCCTGCTCTCGGCTCTTTGGGGTTTATCCCAGGAGTGCACTAGCTGGATTCTGTGGTGATTCTGTGTTTACGTTTGCGGGGAGCCTCCCTGCTGTCCCCTGCAGCTGCACCCTTGACGGTCCGACCACGGAAGTTTCCAGGCACGAGGCATCAGGGATGGAGGGCATGGAATCCTTCATTATTTTCTTGTTTGTTGGGGTTTTGCCAGTAGAAATTTTTATTTTATTTTATTTACTTATTTATTGGCTGTATTGGGTCTTCGTTGCTGCACATGGGCTTTCCGTAGTTGCCACGAGCAGGGGCTACTCTTCATTGCGGTGCACAGGCTTCTCATTGCAGTGGCTTCTCTTGTAGCGCAGCACGGGCTCTAGAGCGCAGGCTCAGTAGTTGTGGCGCACGGGCTTAGTTGCTCTGCGGCATGTGGGATCTTCCCGGACCAGGGATTGAACCTGTGTCTCCTGCACTGGCAGGCGGATTCTTAACCACTGCGCCACCGGGGAAGCCCTCCAGTAGAACTTAGCTTGAAAGTCACAAGGCTGAAGTATTATCTCTGTGTGATCTCTGATTTAATTAAGTGGCTAAAGAACTTCTTTGTGAGATTTCACGTCTTCTCTTGAAGGCTCCAGAAAGCATCCTCTGAGAGGCACAGCACCGACAGCTCCGTGGGCCTGAGGTCCTCATCCTCCATCAGTGACAAGCAGGGATGCTTCCCCAATGCACCCACGTTCTAGTTAGCACTCCATTTAAATGCACCCAATTCCCTCCTGAAAAACGATCTTGGGGGAGCAGGGAGCGTCATGAAGAATCAGGGGTGAGCTGGTACGGCTCCCTTGTCATTAGTCTGTCTGGTGACATCTCTTGTCATCTCTGGCAGCACTGGCATTGGTGGTTATTTTTGTGTGTAGGTGCAGAAAAGCATCAAGGGAGAAAAAAGATTATTATCCTCCATTATTCAGGGACTCAGAGGAAAGTTGATTCCTGCTGCCAATCCATGAAATACCCCTTGAGTGGCCAGGCCCCCGCCTGGGCTGGAAGGAGGCCCCCACTGCATAGAAATCCCAGCCCCCGGCTCCAGTGTGGCCAGGACGCGGCCTTTGGGCACAGGGACCAGCTCCCTTTGCCTTCTTGTCTTGGCCCCAGGACAGACTCTGCAGCCAGACGTCCAGGTCCCCTCTGGCTGGTGACGTGGCCTGAGCCCGAGGGTGGCGGGCAGAGCTGTGCAAAGTCCCTGTGCCCCTGAGGCCGCGCAGGCACCGTGTGCTTGGGGGTGGGCGTCCCTGCGGTCCGCCCTCCCCTAGAATCCAGGCTCTTGCTGTGTCCCCTGTGTCTCCTCGGTGCCCTGGTAGTCCCTGTGCCCGGTGGTGGCTCCGTCCAGAATTTGCTCTCACGCATTGTAACTGAGTGAGACCTAGGTCTCTGCTTTTCACGGTTTATAGGAAGAAGGATGGTAAAAGCATACCCGCGGGACGAATCTTGAGGACGTTTTGCCGAATGAAACAAGCCAACTGACAGTTCAGTAGGACAAATCCTGTCTGATTCCACTCATATGAGGCACTTAGAGCCATCAGATCCGTGGAGTCGGAGTGTGGACGGGCCGGGTGGGGGCCGCAGTGATCCGCAGGGCGCAGCCCGTCCCAAGTCAAAGCAGCTGGGGCTCCGGTGCGTCCGACCGACTCAGGAGGCCCTGAGGACCCTCGGCCAGGCGGGTCCCAGGACCCCCCTCCCCCCACGCTTAGCGAGAGCAGGGCAGCCCCGGGCCGGGCAGACCCGGCATGGCTGCAGCAGGAAAGGCCACAGGGCCCACAGCCACACCGGGACTCCTTGCTGCCTCTTGTGCCCCCGTCGAGGTTTGGGGGGCGCCCCGGGCAGAGCCGCCCCTCCGACTCCATGGCCGTTCGGTGTCCAGGTCAGTGCGCGGGTGGGGGCCAGGTCCCCAGGAACGTCTGTGGGGCAGCCCAGGGCTGGGCTCGGCCTCGGGGTGGGACCCGCGGGACCCTCACGGCCCGTCCTCTGGCTCCTGCCGTTCTGAAGGTGACACGGTGAGCAGTTAGGCCTGCTCCTTGTTCGCGGTGGGGCCTTGATGGCTCCGGCTCCGCCGTGGACTGCGTATGTCCCCTGCTGCCGTGAAATAAACCACCACGAACTGCCTCATGAAACGGCACGACTCGCCCTTGAGGTCCCGGTGGGACCCGGGCCTCACGTCCAGGGCTGGTTCCTGTGGAGGCTCCGGGGGACCTGTCCCCTTCCCTCATCCCTCGGCCCCTCCTCTGTCCTCCCAGCACGTCACCTGGTTCTCCTCTCCCACCACCGTCCCCTCCTCGTGATGGGCTGGAAGGACGCTGTGACGACGCTGGCCCCGTAAGCAGGTTGCTCCCGGCTCCAGCCTCGCCGTCATCCCACCCTCCATAGTCCCTTCTGCCATCAGAGGCGACGCAGCCATGGGCCTGAGGACCAGGACGTGGACGTCTTCCAGGCATTATGTGGCCGACCACCGTCATGAAAACACCCGAGGGCGAGACTCCTGCTGCGTGTCCCCAGGTCCCTGCCCCGGTCGGGGCCACGCCGGCGCTGCCAGGGAACTGTCTCCCTCCTGCACTGAGGTCTCAGCCAGGAGCCCCTTCCAGCGCTCAGCTCTGCCCTCGTGGACGCCTGTCCTCACCCTTCCGTGTCGTGTTCATAACCTCAGGCCCGGCAGACGTAAGGATCCCGCCCCTGTCTGAGGGCTTCCGAGGGTTCGAAACCCCAGGTGACATTGGAGTTGTCCATGCAAAATCTCCAGGCCCGGACGCTGGTTTTGCTTTGGAGATGAAGACAGGTGTTTGCAGGGCGAGAAGCTGGCCAGCGAGAGAAGAGGAGACCGCCACCTGGAAGCCCCGTGGAACGCACGCCAACCCTGAGTTATCTTAGCACAGCGTTCACTGTGTGTTGGCAACAGCTCTTAGGAGCGTTGCTGTGGCGTCTCGGGTGTTTACCGGGTCAGGAGCACGAAGAAGGAGCGGGGGCCCCCCCACTGCTGCACCAGTGTTCCCCCCAGACTTCTGGAGCCATGGCTGCTCTTGCCTCCGCCTGCAGGACCCAGGGGCAGGGGTTGGGGGCGTGCATGCGGGACCCGCTCTGTCCTGCCCCAGGAGGTCCCCGCGGAGTGGGCTCAGTCCCCAGTGTCTGGTCCACGGCGGGACCATCCATGCGGGAAGGAAAGGCTCCCTGGCATCCAGCGGGTCTCGTGGCCAGGCCTCAGGGCTGTCTGCTCGGCAGCCCCACCTTGTCTGCAGAGATGAAGATGAGTAATACCAAACCCCTAAACACCGTGGCCACAGAAAGTTACCGTGACTCCTCTGACCCCAAGAGTGCATTCTGAGCTAACGCACTGCCTGGTTCCTGGGAGAAACGATCACAGCGGTCACCACCCCAAGATGCCCCCCGTCTCCCCTTGGCACGCGAGCAGAAGTTTTAATGCCAGGCTCAGAAGGAGAGAGAGGGGTCTGTGCCCCCCGACCCGGTGAGGTGAGGCGGGGGGCCAGTGCTGGAGGGACGCCCCCCAGCTCCTGCGGACGGCGAGGCAGCCCCAGCTCCAAGGCTGACCCCAGACCCCACCTACAAGTCGCTTTGGGAGCCCCAAGCCAGACGGGAGGCGAGGTCCCCGACCCACTGCCTCGGGGCTCCAGTGGGCCTCTGGCCTCACTCCTAGGTTACTGGGGGCTCTGTGAAGGAGATAGAGTGTTTCTCCAGCCCTCCCCACCCCACCCCCCATCGGGCACCAGACCATCCCCGAGCCCACGATTGCTGCAGGGTAATCCATCCTCCTAAGGCTGTCGGGCGTGGTTAGGTGACCACGGGGACAGGTCGTGCCATCGGGGCCCTCCCCGTGCTGGAAGTCACGCCATGGCGCCTGCCCAGCCATCAGATGCTGAGGACAGGCCTTTGGAGCTGCTGGGAGGATGGGACAGGAGCCTCTGTTTCAGCAAACAGCTCGCAGATTCCTTCATGCGGTGGCGGCCGTCGTTGCCTGGAGACAGTGCAGAGCTTGGCTGCGTCGGGACGGGCTGCGAACCGGCCTGGGGGGAACAGCCCGTCCTCGCGCAGGCTGCGCTCAGAGCCAGCACTTCCTTTCCACGGAGGCTGGTGTTTGGCTTGCGAGTCGATTTTTTCCTTTAAGCTCATATGATTAAATCAAGACCCACATAATTAGTTATGGATTTCATGACTGGGACTTCAAGTATTGAATTCACTAAGACATTTGGCAACAGCATCGGAAGCTGGTGACAGAGCTTCTGCTGCGTGTGGGCACAGACACACACGTCGAGTTTGCCAGCCTGGAGCTGGGGTGAGAGCTTTGCTGCTTCCGAGCTGTGTCAGTCAGGGTTCCCGGGAGAAACAAACGGAACCAGCGCAGCGGGCTGTCTCTCCTTGGTTCTCGCCTGTGGGACCCCTGGCCCACCGTGGTGTGTGGAAGCACGGCACCGTCTGGTCACAGGCTCACAGCTGGAGGGATTTTGCCTCCGATGATTCGGCCTGGAGTCCCCCACCACCCGCCCCCGGCCTGCCTCGGATGATGTCAGGCCTTAGACTCTGGAGTTGATGCTGAAGTGATTTAGACTTTGGGGGCTGTTGGATGGAGTGCAGGGGAGAAGGACATGAACTGGCGGTGGTGGGGTGCAGAGTGCTACCGGCTGAATGTCATGTCCCCCAGATTCACATGCTGAATCCTAACGCCCAGCGTGCCGGGGCCGGGAGGCCTCTGGGGGCGACGAGGTCATGAGGGTGGAGCCCTCGCGATGGGATTAGTGTCCCCGTAACAGAGACCGCAGAGCTCCCCTGCCCCTTCGCCACGTGAGGACACAGTGAGAAGGTGCGTCCACGTACCAGGAGCAGGTCCTCAGCAGACACCGATTCTGCCTGGACCCCACGCGTCTGGCCCCAGAGCTGCGAAGGACGAACATGTGTTGTTTCAGCCCCGGCAGCAGCACTAACGGACTGCGCCAGCGGCAGAGGAGCCCCTGAGCCTGGGCTTCTTCCCAGCTCCTGGCAGAGCGCCTCCCGTCCACGACGCGTAAGAATGCTGCACTCGGGCCGCTGCCACAGGGCCGGACCATGGGGCTCTCCCACCAGCATCCGCTGGGCACTGGGGCTGCACGTGACCTCCACCTCGTCCCAGGAGGCTCCGGTCCCCACCCAGCAGGGGAAGGTGGCTTCCCTGTGGAAACGCGGCCCGTGACCCTCTGTGTCCCATCGTCACACGCATGCGAACGGACTGGTGGTGCTGTCCTGACCTGGTGGCCACAGGGCCCAGTGGAGCTGAAAGGAAAAAGGAAGGATGGAAACCGGCCAGCGGCCTCTGCTGGCACAGCTGCCCTGGGGCTGCAGGGAGGGCCCTTGTGACCCCAGGGCCCCCAGGGACTGAGCTGGGAACAGAGGCTCCCAGGACCACTGAAAACGGATAACAGGTTTGGCTGGTTTATTTTCTTGTTTGCAAAGATCTGATCCAGGAACCACCAAAATGTGGTGGCAGATATTCTGCTGTGGGCAGAACCTCATCTGAGAGCCAGACGTTCCTGGGTCAGGTGCTAACCCTGATCGTCGTTCTCTTCCGTAAAATGAGGATGATGGCTCCAAGGCTGCTGAGAAAGGCGAGGCTTCGGCCCCTCCCCCTGACGTGTCCCTTCTCCCCCCACCATGTCCCCACCACGCCACCCAGAATTGTAGTCCAAGGCCCCTAGCAGTCATTGACCGCCACGTTGGAGGGACCACTGCCTGTTTTCAAGGGAGACCCTCTTACGAGGCTCTTAGAGGCACTGGAAACCAAGCCAGATGTGCCAAGGGATAAACATGGAGCTCAGGACACTTCCCTCTACTTTCCATGTAAATTTGGCAGGAAAAACAGGGGATTTTTGTTTTGAATTTGTGCTTTAGTCTGAGGGGAAAAAAAGACTTGTGCTCAAATGCCTAGAATAGAAGCTACGAGACTCTTTTTGTTTTTTAAAGACAATTTTTTTAGAGCAGTTTAAAGTTCACAGCAAAATTGAGAGGAAGGTACAGAGATTTCCCATATGCCCCCTGCACCCCCCACCCCCAGATGCACAGCGTCTCCCAGCATCAGCATCCCCAGAGCGTGGACGTTTGTTACAAATGATGAACCTACGCTGACACGTCATAATCACTTAAAGCCCAGGGCTTACATGAGCGTCATTCTGGGTAGTGTACGTTCTGTGGGTTTGGACAAATGTAAAATGACATGAATCCACCATAATAGCATCACACAGAATCGTTCCACTGCCCTAAAAATCCTCTGTGCACCCCGCCCCCCACCGTATGCATCCCTCCCTCCCCTTCCCCAGGCCCTGGCACCGCTGATCTTTTTACTTTCTCCATAGTTTTGCCTTTTCCAGAAGGTCCTATAGTTGAAATCCTCTTCAGATTGGCTTTTTTGACTTAGTAATATGCATTTAAGGTTTCTGCATCTTTTTTTCATGGCTTGGTAGCTCATTTCTTTTTGGCCTTGAATAATGTTCCATTGTCTGAATGCACCATAGTTTATTCATCACTGAAGGACATCCTTTGGTTGCTTCCATTTGGCAGTCATGAATAAAGCTGCTGTACGCATCTCTGTGCAGGTTTTTGTGTGAACATGAGTTTTCGTTTCCTCTGGATAAATACCAAGGAGTGCGATTGCCGGATCGTCTGGTAAAACTATGTTTAGTTTTTTAAGGAAGCCCCAAAATGTCTTCCGAAGTGGCTGCACCATTTTTGCGTTCCCGCCAGCAGTGATGAGCGTTCCTGTAGCTCCACATCCTCGCCAGCCTTTCATGCTGTCAGTGCTCTGGGTTTTGGCCATGCTAATAGGTGTGGAGTGGTGTCTCCCATGCTAATAGGTGTGGAGTGGTGTCTCATTGTTGTTTTACCTTGCATTTCCCTGATGACATATGATGTGGAGCATGTTTTCACGTGCTTATTTGCCATTTGTATGTTTTCTTTTTTTTTGAATTTTATTTATTTTTTACACAGCAGGTTCTTATTATTTATCTATTTTATACACATCAGTGTATACATGTCAATCCCAATCTCCCAATTCGTCCCA
>NW_020174135.1:369444-381431 GCF_003031525.2 Neophocaena asiaeorientalis asiaeorientalis | reverse complement strand
GGTGTATCACATTGATTGATTTGCATATATTGAAGAGTCCTTGCATCCCTGGGATAAATCCCACTTGATCATAGTGTATGATACTTTTAATGTGTTGGATTCTGTTTGCTAGTTTGTTTTTTTTTTTGCAGTATGCGGGCCTCTCACTGTTGTGGCCTCTCCCGTTGCGGAGCACAGGCTCCGGACACGCAGGCTCAGCAGCCATGGCTCACGGGCCCAGCCACTCCGCGGCATGTGGGATCTTCCCGGACCGGGGCATGAACCCGTGTCCCCTGCATCGGCAGGCGGACTCTCAACCACTGCGCCACCAGGGAAGCCCTGTTTGGTAGTACTAGCTTGTGTTTCCTTATTAATTTTCTGTCTGGATGGTCTGTCCATTGGTGTAAGTGGGGTGTTAAAGTCCCCCACTATTACTGTGTTACTGTCGATTTCCTCTTTTACAGCTGTTAGCAGTTGCCGTATGTATTGAGGTGCTCCTGTGTCGGGTGCACATATATCTATACTTGTTATATCTTCTTGGATTGATCCCTTGATCGTTATGAAGTGTCCTTCCCTGTCTCTTGTAACATTCTTTATTTTAAGGTCTATTTTATCGGATATGAGTATTGCTACTCCAGCTTTCTTTTGATTTCCATTTGCATGGAATATCTTTTTCCATCCCCTCACTTTCAGTCTCTGTGTGTCCCTAGGTCTGAAGTGGGTCTCTTGCAGACAGCATATAGATGGGTCTTGTTTTTGTATCCATTCAGCGAGCCTGTGTCTTTTGGTTGGAGCATTTAATCCATTCACGTTTAAGGTAATAATTGATATGTATGTTCCTATTACCATTTTCTTAATTGTTATGGGTTTGTTTTTGTAGGTCCTTTTCTTCTCTTGTGTTTCCCACTTAGAGAAGTTCCTTTAGCATTTGTTGTAGAGCTGGTTTGGTGGTGCTGAATTCTCTTAGCTTTTGCTTGTCTGTAAAGCTTTTGATTTCTCCATCGAATCTGAATGAGATCCTTGCCAGGTAGAGTAATCTTGGTCGTAGTTTCTTCCCTTTCATCACTTTAAATATATCACGCCAGTTCCTTCTGGCTTGTAGAGTTTCTGCTGAGAAATCAGCTGTTAACCTTATGGGAGTTCCCTTGTATGATATTTGTCGTTTTTCCCTTGTTGTTTTCAATAATTTTTCTTTGTCTTTAAGTTTTGTCAATTTGATTACTATGTGTCTTGGCGTGTTTCTCCTTAGGTTTATCCTGCCTGGGACTCTGCACTTCCTGGACTTGGGTGGCTATTTCCTTTCCCATGTTAGGGAAGTTTTCGACTATAATCTCTTCAAATATTTTCTTGGGTCCTTTCTTTCTCTCTTCTCCTTCTGGGACCCCTGTAATGCGAATGTTGTTGCGTTTAATCTTGTCCCAGGGGTCTGTTAGGCTGTCTTCATTTGTTTTCATTCTTTTTTCTCTATTCTGTTCTGTGGCAGTGGATTCTACCATTCTGTCTTCCAGGTCACTTATCCGCTCTTTTGCCTCAGTTGTTCTGCTATTGATTCCTTCTAGTGTAGTTTTCATTTCAGTTACTGTGCTGTTCTTCTCTGTTTGTTTGTTCTTTAATTCTTCTAGGTCTTTGTTAAACATTTCTTGCATTTTCTCGATCTTCACCTCCATTCTTTTTCCGAGGTCCTGGATCACCTTCACTATCGTTACTCTGAATTCTTTTTCTGGAAGGTTGCCTATCTCCACTTCATTCAGTTGTTTTTCTGGGGCTTTATCTTGTTCCTTCGTCTGGTACGTAGCCTTCTGCCTTTTCATCTTGTCTATCTTTCTGTGAATGTGGTTTTCGTTCCACAGGCTGCAGGACTGTAGTTCTTGCTTCTGCTGTCTGCCCTCTGGTGGATGAGGCTGTCTAAGAGGCTTGTATAAGTTTCCTGATGGGAGGGACAGGTGGTGGGTAGAGCTGACTGTTGCTCTGGTGGGCAGAGCTCAGTGAAACTTTAATCCACTTGTCTGCTGATGGGTGGGGCTGGGTTCCCGCCCTGTTGGTTGTTTGGCCTGAGGCAACCCAACACTGGAGCCTACCCAGCTCTTTGGTGGGGCTAGTGGCAGACTCTGGGAGGGCTCACGCCAAGGAGTACTTCCCAGAACTTCTGCCGCCAGTGTCCTTGTCCCCAAGGTGAGCCACAGCCCCCCCCCGCCTCTGCAGGAGACCCTCCAACACTGGCAGGTAGGTCTGGTTCATTCTCCCCTGGGGTCACGGTTCCTTCCCCTGGGTCCCGATGCACACACTACTTTGTGTGTGCCCTCCAAGAGTGGAGTCTCTTTCCCCCAGTCCTGCTAAGTCCTGCAGTCAATTCCCACTAGGCTTCAAAGTCTGATTCTCTAGGAATTCCTCCTCCGGTTGCTGGACCCCCAGGTTGGGAAGCCTGACGTGGGGCTCAGAACCTTCCCTCCAGTGGGTGGACTCCTGTGGTCTAAGCGTTCTCCAGGCTGTGAGTCACCCACCAGCGGTTACGGGATTGGATTTTACTGTGATTGCGCCCCTCCTGCCGTCTCACTGTGGCCTCTCCTTTGTCTTGGACGTGGGGTGTCTCTTGGACCCCCAGGTTGGGAAGCCTGACGTGGGGCTCAGAACCTTCCCTCCAGTGGGTGGACTTCTGTGGTATAAGCGTTCTCCAGGCTGTGAGTCGCCCGCCCAGCGGTTACGGGATTTGCTTTTACTGTGATTGCGCCCCTCCTGCCGTCTCACTGTGGCCTCTCCTTTGTCTTGGACGTGGGGTGTCTCTTCTGGTGAGTTCCAGTGTCTTCCTGTCGATCACTGTTCAGCAGGTAGTTGTGATCCCCGTGTTCTCGCAAGAGGGACTGAGCACACGTCCTTCTACTCCGCCATCTTGAACCAATGCCCTGTATGTTTTCTCTGCTCCCATATTTACTGTGAGAACCTCATCGAGCTCCTGGTGGTTAATCTCACAGTATTGAGGGCCTCCCTGACAGGGTCCCCTGGAGCTTCTGACTCTCAGACTTGTTCACACTGAGCCTCCAGCAATTGAAAAATCACAGTCGGGTTTTCCTGCCTGGCACCGGTTCCCATGGCAGCTTCGAGTCTCTGCCCCAGGAAGCTGGACTCCCTGCGTTCACCCGTCTGTCTCTCCAGTCCTTGGGGGGCAGTGATTTGCCCTGTGACCTCACCTCTCTTACGGCCCAAGAAGAGGTGTTGACTCTTCAGTCTGTTCAGCTTTTCAGTTGTTGTTTGGAGGGAGCAGCGACTGCCAAGCTCTTGACGTGCAGAACTGGAAGCCGGTCCCAAGGTTCTCTGTGTCATAATCTAGCCAAGGCCTTTGGTTCACCTTCTCTGTCACCGGAAGAGGCAAAACTGGGTGTTGGTTAAGTTCTCAGACTTAAATGCAGACCAGGGCTCCCGCCCCAGCTCTGGTAACCCACTGCTGAAGACCTGACAACACTTCCATGTCCTTTCAGAGCCAAAGTTTCCTCGTCTGTGAAATGCAGACACATCAGAGCTGCTGAGGTTAAACTGAATAATGCTTGGAAACTGCTGTGGACGGTGCTTTGCACACAGAATTCAGTGACAGCTTTTTACCCTTTTGCAAACAAGATGCTAAAGCACGTGCGGGATACGGGGTGGGCGGCGGCGACGAGGCCGCGTCCAGGCACTGACTCTCCTTCTCCAGACACTGGTTTCTGTAAACGACATAGCGGGAGTTGTCGGTCCGCAGTGGGAGCAGAGGGAAAGCCAGGCCGAAGGGGCAGCTGGGGAATCAGACGACCGGCCCCTGCATGGCTGTCAGCAGGTGCCCCATCGCACTCAGGATGTGACCCGGGCCCAGGGCGGGGGCCTGCGTCTCCCCAGCTGGTGTGGAGACCACGGGGCAGGGCGACTGGGAAGCCGCTGTGCCAGGAAACAGCCCTCTGGTCGCTTCCCCACCCTCCCTCCTGGTGCCACCGGGGGTCCCCATGCCATCTCCGCACCCCAAGTCTGCACTGACCCCCTCCGACCTCCAGGGGAGAGACTGGCCACTGCCCTCGGCTTCAAGTGAGGAGGCCTGAGTCCTGGTCTCCCGACACAGCCACCTCGATCGGGCCCTCGGACAGTCTCTCGCTCCAGGACAGAGTGGGGAGAGAAGCGGACAGAGAAGAAAGCGGTGGAGCCCAGCGGGCCTCCCTGAGCCCGTCCCCCACCCAGCCCGTCCCCACTGAGGCCCCTCCCTGGACCCAGGCAGGGGGGATGGGCGTCACCTTGTGTTGCAGTCAGTGCCAGGGGACCCCATGCCCCGCTCCTCCACGGCAGCTGGTGTCGGGGCAGCTGTGAGAACATTGAACGTGCCTGGAAATGAGTGGGGATCAAGGGTGTCTCCCAGTGTACGTGAGGCCTTTTTAAAAGCTGTTTAAGGCAGCAGAATTCATCCAGCACCAGCCAGTTAGCGGGAACAGACCTGAGCACATAACATGAAGGAATTTTTTAATGAGAAGACGTTAACTGTTGTAATTCAGCAAACTGGCTGTTCTCAGAACCCCAAATTCTAATTTATCAACGCCCATAAGCTCTTCGGTGAGTGAGGGTCAGGGTTACTCCAGTGGGTCGGCTTTGTTTGTGAAATCCCCACAGTGGCAGCTCCTAGGGAAGCGGGCTGTGCCCCAAGGAGCAAGGTCTCAGTGGAGACTGGGGGGATTGGGAGAGCTGCTGTTTTCTGATGTGACCTGGCAATGAGCATCTTGAGAAATAAACCCTGAGGTCCTGTGAGAACGGCCACGTGGGCTCAGCTGGGTGCAGAGCTGGGAGAAAACAGCCACCACACCGCAGATCCTGCCCCGGACGCGGTCAGCCAGGCCCCTCGCCCGCCCAGCGCGCCTGCCCAGACGGCCTGTCCCTCTGCTCCCACCGGCCTGACGCGTACCCACGCTTCAGAGTGTTCTCCTGGTTGTAAACGTGCTGCTCCTTCTTTACGGAAGCGTGGCAGGTACAGAGCCGTGTACAGAACAAAGTGAAAATCAAATGAGAGGTGGCTGCTGAAGCCTGAATGCATTTCACTGCCTCTGTTCCCGAAGCCTCTTCATGAAACTGTAAACGTGGTGCAGTAGTGCATTGTAGCCACTTGGCTCCCGTAACAGTAACGTCAAAGCGGTCCTGTTATTTGGTCATTTTAAGCGCTCCCTCCCTGCAGCTCTCGTTTCCAGCCCTTCCTATCACATCTGCTAAAGGATCTCCCACCGCTCGACCACTCTGCTCATTAGGTCCTCAGCTGTACCCGTCGGGGGCGGGGCTGTGAGCCCACGCCCCGAACGCTGCCCCAAGGGGCCCTTGCGATGCCTTCGTGGGCTCCAGCCCCTGGACCCTGGGCCCGGCCAGTTCTGGGCGACCTGATAACAGTTTGCCTGGCTTTTTACGTTTGCATTCGCTCACTACAGGCTGTCCTCTCTTCACATCTCCACCTGCATCTGCGCTTCCGACGATTTCCTTCTTCATCCACCTGCCTTGGGTTGTTTGTTCTTGATTCGGTGTGTGCGTTGCGGACATTCACCCGGTGTGATGACACACATCTACTGCCCCCCTCCTGAGCGAGAGGGGCTGCCAGCCTCCGGCCGGGGTCCCCCGCCGTGCACGCCCCCGCTCAGCCTTCCCTGCCCGCCTGACCCTCCGTCCTCTGCCCCAAGGATGTCCGTGCAGTGTTGGCACGGCCCTGGGTCCTGCAGAAAACCTTGGCTGGTCCTGCGGGTCCACAGCACTGCCGCTGCTGCGGTGGCCATGATGGGCAGGGCCCCTGCCCCTGGCCCTGTGCATTTGTGCCTTTAGCTGCCAGATGGACGTGCTGAGGTCGGCAGGGAGGGGCTGCTTTCCCAGGAAAAATCACCTCCTGCTGAAGCCAGTCAGAAAGCGCACGGAAGCCAGGGCACGAGGGCCCTTCTGGTCGGCAACAGGAGCCGCCTCCTGCCCGGGTCACAGGAGCCGGAAAGCGTCGTGGGGCGAGCGCCCTGTGCGTAGCATCTCGGAGGGGCCGCGACTGAACCCAGCAGCCAGGAGGGTGCGATCAAGTCGCTGCTGCCAAGGGCTCTAAGGGGGATTCGCACAACTGTGCGTCAGGGGTGCCGCACGGACAGGTGGGACCAAGCCCGGCACGGGACAGAGAGGAGGAAGCACGCCTGTTTCCCTGGAAAGAGCACGCCCACCCCTGCAGGAGGGCTTCCCTAGGAACAAGGACTAAGCTTGGTGAGCAAACGAAGGGCAGCGCCTGCCCACTTCGTGCCGTTGCCTGTGACTCAGATGGAATTCCGGTTCCTGGCTGGGGACTGTTTTCCCCTGAGACGGACACCCTCTTCACTAATTCATGGGCGGCGGCGCTGTCTGTGACCATGTCGTTCGTTGTGTCTGTGGCTCACGTGGGTCGCTCCCGCGAGGATGGCGGGGCCCTGGGGGCAGGGTGCCCAGCGCTCACACTCAACGACCTGGTGGAAGGGATGAGTGAACACCCTGTAGCTCAGACATGCTCGCAGCTGTGAGCACTGAGCGACCTCACTCCTCGGGGCACCGAGTGTCAAGATGCTGGTGGCTGCGGTTCTGTCTGGTTCTTGAACCCCTCCAGCATTTGGGCCGGCACGTCGTTCCCAGGAGGGACCAGAAGATGCGGGTGGGTCCAACAGGAAGACAGGCTCATTCCAGCCAGGCAGAGGGTGGAGTACTTCGTAACCAAGGTGTCTTCATTTCTTTCCGTGGAACCCCACAAAACTGGTTCGTGGGCTGTTGCCAGGAAAGTGAACTGACAGCGCTGCTTCAGGGCAGACAATTCGAAATGAGTACATTCATTATTTCTATGTAAATGACTGTTTGATCTTTTTAACCATTGGTTCTCTTAAGTGGATTTAATATTCCTTCCCCTAATTATCCATTTGTACTACAAGAGCCTGTTACCGTAGGTAACCGGAAAAAATAAACCTCAGTTCAGCTCAAACTATTATAAATTTGGAGTTGGTGAAATGAGTTCATAAGTGTTTTCCTTAAGGTACTTACGGGCGGCACGAGGGAGATCCGCGCGCGAAGCTGTTAACGAGCGACCAGCTCAATGAGTGAGGACGAGCCCTTTACCCTTCCAAGTGTCCCGTCTGTGACGGGGTGGCTTCGTGACCCTGCTGGTGCCCCAGCTGCGGGCCACAGCTTGGCTTCGCTGTTTTGCCAGACACAAGGTCCGCGGTGGATGGATGGAGGGACGAGAATCTGTCCAGAGCACACACAGGCAGCAAAGGGACGTGAGCATTTTAAGGGTCTAATCGCACCCTAGATAAACACAGGGGGAGCCTGCAAGCCTCGGGGTCTTCGGTGGAACGCTCCCTGGGGTTGGATCCCTCAGGCTGGCGACAGCCGTTCAGGCCGAGCTCAGCGCTGCCCTCGCAGTTACGAGTCCCGCCCACCGCGGCCCAGCCCCTGTTCCTCTCCTCGCCCTCACACCTGGGTTTATCTACGGAGAGTGGTTGCACGCAGTCTAATAGGGGCAGCAGGCGCCTTAGCAGGACGAATGCCGCTGAATCTTTGATGCTCTGAAATGAGAACGAAGCAGGGGCTGGAGGTGCAGCCAGACCAGGCCTCTGCTGCCCCCCTGCCGGCCCACCGAGCCACTGGCCACCCCTCAGCCTCTGTTACTGAAGAAACCCGGCCGGCTGTTTATTTTCACTAGGAAATCAAAGCAGGGTCGGTGTTGAGTGAGGGCCGGGCCGTGGAGGCCGCACCTTCCGAGAACAGTTCCAAAACCACTTGGTGTCCAGAAGCCCCTGGTGTGGAGCCAGCCTGACCTGTCCCCTGTGCTCCCACTGTCCCGACGGTGCTGCTTCCGGCCGCCTGCCCCCCCCACAGAGCCCTGAGCCTGGGAGCGGGTTTGGGGTGCAGCCGCGTAGGGTGTGGGAGAGCCTGCCATGACCGACCTCAGCCATCCCGCACCCCGCCGCGGGCACCTGGACGAGCGCTCTCGACGGGTGGAGTCCCACCGGCTGGCATCGGGACCCCGACGCAGCCGCCGCTCCAGCTTTTCACCTGCAAAGCCTGGCGGCCGATGGGCCCATGGTGAGGGCAGCTTCCACATGGTGCCTCGGCCTTCGGAGGAGGAGAGGCCTGTTGGGAAAGGAAGCCCACGGCAAAGACGGGCAAAGGTGGAGCTTGAAGGAAACAGGAGACCCCAAGGGGCCTCACTGGTCCCTGTGGAGGCCCGAGGGGAAGGGCCACGTCCACAGAGCCAAGAGGGGTGAGAGCGGCCCTGAGATGTAATCGCAGCGCCTGGTTGGAAGGGTTGGCGCTCGTCTAGGGGGTGCTGAGAGACGACGTGGAGAGGTCGGGGGAGGGAAGGAGTCAGGGGTCGAGCCAGGAGGGCAGCTGTCACTGGGAGGAGATCACGATGAGCAGACAGAGAGGAGGACATGGGGACCCCCCGAGTCTCTGGGACGCGAGGGCCCGGGTCCTAGGTTGACCAGCCCCGAGAAGATAGCCGAGGACTTCCGCGAGACAGGGAATCGTGATGGGTGAACAGTCAGTCCCCACGGCGCCGGACCTCAGGCGAGGGAGCTTGGGGCAGACCTCGGGGTGGAGTGGGCCTGGGGGTGGCCCTCAGATGGACCTCGAGGAGGAACTCTGGGTGGCCTCGGGGTGGCAGGCTCGGGAGGCCCAGCTGGCCATGTTCGGGTTCCGACCTCTGCCAGCTACACGGTCCCTTCGGTTGGAAATGCATTGACTGAGGTTTAAGCACTTCTCCCTGTCAGTGCTAACTTCACCAGCAACACTGAAAGCTTGGACGTGATGGGGCAGCCCCGTCAAACTTCCGAGTGGAAATGGACTTTCTGCCCATCGCCTACATCAGGCCAGAGCAGTCAATCATGGAGGTGGAGTCAGGACTCTCCAGACATGCAAAGGCTCAAAGACGTACCCGCCGCGTACCTCCTCTCGGGGTACCAGAGGATGCGCTTTGGCAGGAAAATGGAGTAAACTTAGGAGGGCACACCGCGCATCAAGGTGGACGGAGAGCCCCAGAGAGGAGCTGAGAGCCGCTGCGGACCACAGGGCACAGCAGGAGGGCAGAGGCCCCTGCAAGGGGAGGCAGGCCTTGGAAAGGAAACAGGACCGTCCGGTGTGTTTTCAATCTGGAGAAAATACACCATGATTTACAGCAAGCTAAGCAACTTTAGAACGGGGCCATAAAACTTGAGGGAAAAAAGAAAACATTTTATGAGGGAAAAAGATGTAATGCAGTGTAGCCCACAACCTGGCTCGGCAGTGAAGCACCTCCACCTTATCTTAGTAGCTCCAGATTTTACCTCAAAGCGTGACAGCCCTGTTTCTAGAGGAAAGGGATCATGGATGTGGTGGGGATGGTGTCTGAGAACCGAATCCTCAGCTACACAAAGTCATAGAAATGTGTACAGTTACTCCATCAATAAGCCAGCTAAGCATGTTACTTAAAAGTATGGAAGTAACTGTAGCAGAAGGAACAGTTGAGAACTCCTGCCCCTGGGAGATGGGTCGTGGTAGGAATACTGTTTCTTCCTTTATAAGTCTATCTTTTTTGGTTCGTAAAACAAAAATAATTAAAAACATGTTCAGTCACCAAAACTCATTCAAGAAGGAGTAGATAACCTTATGCTGATTACAGAAATTTAATTCATAGTTTAAAACCTTCCAAAAAGAAAACTCCAGTCCCAGATGGTTTCACTGGTGAATTCTACCAAAAGTTTAAGGAAGAAATGATACCAGTCCTGCACGATCTCTTGCAGAAAGTAGACACTTCCAGGATTATCCTGGCACCAAACCAGACAAAGACGCCAAGGAAAGAAAAAAACCGCAGACCAGTGTCTCACATGAACATAGATGCAGAACTCCAACAAAATGTTACTAAACCAAGTACGGCAATGTATAAAAAGGGGACCCGCACACCATGACTAAGCGGAAATTTCAGGAAAGCAAGCCTGATTCAACTTCTGAGAATCAATCAGTGTAATTTACAGTATTAACACAGCAGAGAGGAAGAGCCATCTGGGGCTTCCCTGGTGGCGCAGTGGTTGAGCGTCCGCCTGCCGATGCAGGGGACACGGGTTCGTGCCCCGGTCCGGGAAGATCCCACGTGCCGCGGAGCGGCTGGGCCCGTGAGCCATGGCCGCTGAGCCTGCGCGTCCGGAGCCTGTGCTCCGCAACGGGAGAGGCCACGACAGTGAGAGGCCCGCGTACCGCAAAAAAAATAAAAATAAGAAGAGCCATCTGGTCATCTCAATAGATGTCGAGAAAGCGTTTGACAAAATTCAATACCCATTCACGATTAAAACAAAAACATTCAATTCTAGAAATAGAGGGAATTTCTTTAACCTGGTGGAGAACACCTATTTTAAAAAACCTACAGCTGATGACCTACGTAAGGAGAAAGATAAATGACAATGCTTCCTCCCTGCCATTGGGAATAAAGCCTATTTATTCAGCATCGTTCTGTAAGTCCTCCTCTGTGCAGTGAAGCAAGAAAAAGAAAGTATGTGATGGGAAAGGAAGCAGCGAAACTGCGAACACACAAAAAATCCCAGGAAATCCACCAAAAAGCCTGTAGAATGAATGAGTGAGTCAGCACCCCCCAGGTGTTATCTATCCGAGAGAAATGAAAGTGTGTCTCCACGAAAGCCCCCCAGCTGCTTGCATCAGCCCCAGACTGGAAAGCACCGCCATGCACACCCACGGATGCAGGGGTAACTGGCACATCCATGCAACAAGCCGTCAGCAATAGAGAGCAAAGCAGCACGAGTCTCAGGATACGACGTGGGAAAAGCAGACTCGAAAGTCTACACGCGGCGTGAGTCCGTTTATGAGGCGTCTGGAAAAGGCAGAGGGATCCGTGGTTGCCAGGTTGGGGTGGGGGCGGCCTGGCTGTAAAGAAGCGGTGCGGGGGCCTCGGGGTTGGTAGCGGTGGCCCCGCGGCTCCACCCCCGGCCTCACCGGAGTGCGTATCCTTCCGCGTCAGCCTGTGGGCACGTGTCTTACAGTCCCTGAGAATCCACTCCCCAAACGGGCTTTCCAGGTCGAAGGGTGCGGACCCTTGAAGGCTTTTCAGATGTATCTGTGAGACGTTCGTGCCGGTATATACTCTGCCCAGTGTTCTGGGCTCCTCTCGATCCTTGGCCTGGGGCAGGGGCCCCCGTGACCCCGGCCTGGTGGGGAAGCGGGTGAATCATGGAGCTCCTGAGGGGAACAGCTCAGCAATTTCTGATAAACATGAAAACGTTCTTGTCTGCCAGCCCGAGGCTGCCACAGCCCTGGAGGAATGCTGGCGGTTCCATTTGGTTGGTTTCTCGGTGACGGTGGCTAATAGCGTTCACGTAAGGTTTGCAGTCCGGCACGGAATCTGATGTGCGGCCTCGACATTTCTGGATGTGCGGGGACATGGACGGTGTGGCCACACAGCCCACTGCCCTGCGTCCACGTCTGTGGTCAGCTCAGACTCGACGCCGCGGTGACAGAGCTGCTTCCTTGGGGGCAGCCGGCCTTTGGTTCTTGAGCCACAGGTAATTGAAGGATGCCCAGTGACCCTTTCGGAAGGAGAGGGGAGGAACCCAGCGCCCAGGGCAACGCCTGCTGGAGCATCACGCACAGACTCTCAGGCTGGTGCCGAGATCCCGTCCGGGGGAGGGGGCGTGGCGTCCTGTGGCCTTTCCCTGGGAAGGGAAGTCTCCCGTGGGACCAGGCAGGACCCAGGGCCCTGGGGGAGGTGGCAGTGCCTCACGGGAGCCCTGGCGGAGCCCATGAGCGGCACCAGTGCAGGCTGTGCCGGGGGAGCTGCAGCCTGGGGAGAAGGCCCTGCCTCCAGTGCTGGGGGCCCTGCCCACCCCCATCCAGCTGCCACCTCAGCCCCACAGCTGTGCTTCTGGCCTCCTGCCCTAGAGGACGACCGGGCCACCCCAGGGCTCCGCAGCCGCCGAGGCCAGTTCTGGGCCACCCGCACCTCCCTGTCCCTTCTGCCCGCTCCTCAGGAACCCCCTTTTCTGTGC
>NW_020174135.1:357693-369424 GCF_003031525.2 Neophocaena asiaeorientalis asiaeorientalis | reverse complement strand
GCCCGTGGTCCAGCCTGCGGAGCCCAGGGGTTCCTTACAGCAGATGCTGCGCCCTCAGCTCCCCGCACCCACGGGTGGCCGGAGGCGGAGGGGCTGAGAGGGGGTCAGGGCTCCAGTGTGGTAGCGGCCCAGCCAGAGAAAGGGGCTCTGGGTCCTGGGATTCCCTTTGCTGCTCCTTTGTTTCCTCTGTGGAGCCGAAAGGTGCTTGTGATTCTGAAGGGGGAGCCCTTTCCCTGGGCTCTGGGGGTCGCTGGTCCATTTGAGTGGCTCTGGCACGTTCTAGGCCGTCTTCCTGGGGTCAGAGGTGGCCCTGCGGTTCTCATGGGAACACCCCCGGGGGACGCGAAGGGTGGTGTGGAGGTGAGAGGGTCCCACCCACCGAGACCAGACACGGAGGTCCCCCACTGCCCGCGACCGTCCCAGGGTGTAGGGTCCACCTTCTCTCCCTCCAGAAACGATCGCTCCGGAGTCTCCGTGTCCCCCACAAGCCCCTGAGACCCGAGCCCTCCCCTCCCACCCCGACAGCTGAGGGGGGCGGCAGCCGTTAGCAGACGCCCTGTCCGGCCCCGATAGTCAGCCCTCGGAGGGAGCGGAGGGCACGAAGAGCAGACGACTGGGGCCCCCAGCCTCGAGCCGGGCAGGCGGGGTGTGAAAGGTCCTCTCGGCTCGGGCAGGGGCGGCATCGCCCCGCGGCCGGCGCACAGCAGCCCGTGCGGGGCAGTTATGGCCTAATTACCGGCGTCAGTGAAAGTGCAGGCAGTGGGGCCTTCAGAAGTGGGTGAACCAGCGAAACATAGATTTACCGCTGACCCAGTTTTGGCCAAATAGGCCAGATGTGTCAAATTATGATAAATCAGCGTCATTTTCTGGACTAAAAGTTCCAGAAAGAGCTGCCTCCAGTGAACCTCCTGGCTGGTCCTGAAGCGGGTGAGGGGAGGCGCTCACAGTACGTGCCTCTTCCCGGACCCACCGGATGGGTCTGGCTCCAGGCCGGAGCGCTGAGGTCGCTCCTCCAGCACGGGGCGGGCGGACTGGGGGACCTTTGTCCCTCCCCCCCACCAGCACACGTGGCCGCAGCCCACCTGAAAGGGGGCCAGCGGCTGCACTTGGCCCAGGGATGACGGGGGACCCAGAGCCCCAGGTCGGCCTGGACGAACGGGCGTCGTCGGGGGTGCTCCTGGGGCGGTGGGTCACGGGACCCCCAAGCACCCCTTGGGCTGAGGTCATCAGAGTCCCGAGCAGGTGAGGCAGGTACGACCTGGGGCTCCACCTTCCTCTCCTGCTCACTGACCAGCAGGTCCCCTTCCCCCACCCAGGTTTCCAACCCTGTCAGTCCCCGCGGCCCCAGCTGCGTCTTCCTGCCTAAATCCTGGAGCTGCTCTGTCCTAAGGCCCCAGGCCTAGCGGGACACCCCTGCTGGCTCCTGTCCAGGGCCCGTGCCAGGTGGTCAGAGGCCCGGGGCATCAGCGCTGCCTGGGAGGTGCTGTAACCTCTCAGAGCCTGACAAGGGTGTGCCCCAGGCTCACCCTCAAAGCTTGGAGCGCCCACCCCCCCACACCCACCCCCCCGCTGCTCGGGAGTGGACTCGGCTTTTCCACCTGTGCGCCCCACGAGCGGGTCCGAGACCGAGATGGGGTGGGAGCCCTTCGTCCAGCTGGAGCCGCCATCACCTCTGTTTGAGGATGGACCTGCCCAGTGACATTCAGGGCTTTATCCTAAAGCTGTGACCTTCCCCGGGGCCCACCCTTATGTCCGGGGCCACGCGGGGAAGTAAGCACACGGCCGGGTTTTCCAGGCGCACGACCGGGAGGGTGACTGATGTAGAGGCCAAGGCGCTGGGCTCAGACAGCTCATTAATGAGAACGCCAGGCTCCGCTCGATACGCGTAAAGCGCCCTGGGCACTGGGCGGCTGGCTCAGAAAGTGCAAATCGGAGAGGTTAGCGGGAGTCGGGGTGCCCCAGGTTCCCCGTTGACAAGTTGGTGTCCGGCTTGGGGAGCAGCCCTGCGGGGTCCTGCCCACCTCTGTGCCCTCAGGACACCGAGGCCAGTGCTGCAAATGTCTTCTGAACCACGACCTGCCCCCCGTTGGGAGCACCAGGCGGGTCCTCACCTCCGGTCCGCGTGGCGATGGAAGCTCACCACTTCTTGCTGGGCGGGGACTCAGAGGGACGTGAGCCAGGTGGGGGTGGTGCAAGGCCCCGGGTCCCCTCACGCCGTGTGAGCTGTGCCGAGACTGACAGCAGAGAGCATCAGGGGCGTCCGCTGAGTCTGGTGTGTTCCCCTGACCTTTCCTTCTGTTCCTCAGCAGTGATAGAGGTAACCTGGGGAGGGGACTTGGGCTGGCTGGGGGCTCGGGGGCAAAGGTGAGACGTGGCCAGACGGGGGCAGCTGGGGAGGTCTGCACGCTCTCTGGCTTCCGCTCTGGACGCCCCTGCACACGGAGCCCAGACACCGGGGTCCTCACTCACTGTCCACACCCAGCCAGCCACACTCTGGGATTAATTAATAAGTCTTTTTTAAAAACTAGCTTTGCTGGGCTTCCCCGGTGACGCAGTGGTTGAGAGTCCGCCTGCCGATGCAGGGGACAAGGGTTCGTGCCCCAGTCCGGGAAGATCCCACATGCCGCGGAGCGGCTGGGCCCGTGAGCCATGGCCGCTGAGCCTGCGTGTCCAGAGCCTGTGCTCCGCAACGGGAGAGGCCGCAGCAGTGGGAGGCCCGCGTACTGCAAAAACAAAACTAAACAAAAGCTTTGCTGATATATAATCCACACGCTGTACAATTTGCCCAGTTTGAGTGTACGATTCAGCGGGTTTTCATACGTTCGCAGGTTGTGCTGCCATCACCACCGTCTGATTTTAGAGCATTTCCACCTCGCAAAAGAGACCCAGTGCCTTCAGCACTCACTGCCCGGCCCCATCTCTCCCCCCACCAGCCCCAAGCAACCACGGATCAACTTTGTCTTTATAGATTTCCTTGTTCTGGATCCGTAAGAACAGAACCACCCAGCACGTGTCTTGTGTAACTGGATCCTTTCACTCTGAACTATCTTCAGGGTTCGTGTGTGTTGTAACAGGAATGAGCGCTTCATTCGTTTCCGTGGCCCAATAATGTCCCATCGTATGGCGCTACCAAGTTTTGTTGATCCATTAATCATCGGATGGACATTTGGGTTGTTTCCACTTCTTGTGAGTCATGCGGCCACGAACATCCGTGTGCAGTTTCTTTGTGCACGTGCATATTGACTTCTCTGGGCTCACGGCAGGGGTGGAATTGCAGGGTCATGTGAGGAACTGTATGAGGAACAGCCAGGCTCTTGTCCAAAGTGACTGGACGGTTGCATGTTCCCATCAGCAGTGCACGAGGCCCTAATTTCTCCAACACTTGTCGTCTGCGCTGTCATTCTGGCCGTGCTGGTGGGTGTGAAGTGGGACCTTCGAGTGGGTTTGATCTGCACTTCCCTGATGATTAACGGTGTTGAGCCCCGTTTCATGCGCTTCTTGGCCACTTGTGTATCTTCTTCAGAGAAAGGTCTATTCAGATCCCTTGCCAATTTTTTTAATTGGGTTGTTTGTCTTTTTTATGGTTGAGTCGTAGGAATTCTTTCTGTATTCTAGATACAAGTCCCTATCGTATATGATTTGTAAATATATTCTCCCATTCTGCGCATTGTCTTTAAAGACCTCATCTCCAAAAAGTCACCTTCTGAGGTACTAACAGTCAGGGCTTGAACAGAAGGGTTTGGAAGAGGAGCATTTCAGGCCATAACAGTGTCCTTGGAAGCGATTACGTTTTAAATTTGATTAAGTTTAATTCATCTTTTTTATCTTGTTTGCTCCTGCTTTTGGTATCACATCTAAGAAGACTCTGGGGTCACTGGTTTTCAGCCTGAAGACCTTCCTTTCGAGTTCTTGTAAGGCAGCTCTCGGTCTTGTTTATCTGGGCAAGTCTTTATGTCACCCTCATTTTTTAATGACAGCGTTGCTGGATGTAGGATTCTCGGGTGTCTTCTGAGCACTTTGAACACGCTGCCCACTGCTTTCTGCTGAGATGTAGGCGTAATCTCACCAGAGTGAGCTCTCAGGTGACCTATCGCTGTCTCTGCTGCTTCCAAGGTTTCCTCCTTGTCTTTGGCGGTCAGCATTTTTCCTGTGATGTCTTTTCCCTGCTGGAGCTCAGTGAGCTTCCTGGGTGTGTAGGTCCTTGTTTTTCAATAGATTTGGAAGTTTTCAGCCACGGTTTCTCAAACACTCTTCTCCTCCTCTCCTCTCCCCTTCCTGCTGGTACCTGGATTCCTTGGTTCCAGCACGATCCTTGCGTCCCTCTGTTTTCAGCCTGCGTAATCGTCACCAGTCGATCTTCAAGTTCACCAAACCTTTTCTCTGACAGTTTACATCCACTGCTGAGCTCCTATAGTGAATTTTTTGTTATTGTACTTTTCAACTTCAAAATTTCCACTTGGTTCTTTTTAAATTTTTCTTTATTGATATTCTCCATCTGATGGAATGGATTGTCATCATACCTTCCACTACTACTTCTTCTTTTTTTTTTTTTTGCGGTATGCGGGCCTCTCACTGCTGTGGCCTCTCCCACTGCGGAGCACAGGCTCCAGACGCGCAGGCTCAGCGGCCATGGCTCACGGGCCCAGCCGCTCCACGGCATGTGGGATCTTCCCGGACCGGGGCACGAACCCGTGTCCCCTGCGTCGGCAGGCGGACTCTCAACCACTGCGCCACCAGGGAAGCCCCCTCCACTACTTCTTTAATCAAGTTCTCCTTAGTTCTGTGAATGTATTTATAATGGCAATTTTGAAACTTTTTGTTAAATCTGACGTTTGGTCTCATTGGCAGTTTTTGTTGCCTGATTTCTGACGTATGGGTCATACTTCACTGTTTTTTTGCCTGCACTATGATTTTTTTATTGAAAACTAGACATTTTAGACAATACAATTTAGGAACACTGGATATTGCCTTCCCCTGCCCCCCAGTTCGGGGCACATTACTGTCATTTGCCTGTTTAGTGATTGGTTGGATTCTTTTAGTGAAGTCTATTCCTGCCCTGCCCCCTGCCCCCCCCCACACACACACACGCACGCACACACGCACGCACGCACGCAGGCACACATGTTCAGCCCTTGGCGCTGCTCCTCTAAGAGGCCCAGTCACTCTGGGAGGACACTGCTTTTGGTAGCACTTGGGTCTCTTTCCCTGAGGGAACTTTGAAAGTCCTCTAATTGCTGGCTGACTGCTCTATTGTTTTCAGCTGCCCTTGGGCATAAATTCCTCTAGCAGCCAATCCAGCCGCATTGCGGCTCTCAGGATGGAACAGTTTCTGAGGTCAGTGCTGACCCCAGGAGGGCTCCTCCAGTTCTGCACCCCAGTTCTCTCCTGCAAACTGGCCACCCCACAGCCTAGGCTGTGTCTTCATTAGGTCCACAAACGTCCTCTTGTTTTCCTTCACTGCAACCTCTACCACTCTTGAGAGCACCCTTGGGTTTGAACTTCACCACTTTCTGTTGCAAATGAAGTCGGTTCCTCTGGGAAGTGATCAGGGGCATCTCACTTGCAGTCTGCGTCTCCGCTACACAGCATCTCTGTGCCAGGGCTCTGGGCCTGGGGGTGGGGCAGTGGCAAGCTCCTTCCTTGGTGACCCCCATTCTCTGAGCTGAGTGCCCTGCAGAGAGACGGGGAGCCAGCGGGCTGAGGTCCTCTCCGTCGTCTCTCCTGGCATGGAACCACCCTCACAAGCTGGGGCGAGGGCTCTGGGGGTCCCGGCGTCCTCAAGGTACAGCCTCCATTCCACTGCAGGAGTAGGGGCTGTGTGGGAGCAGGTGTCCCTCTTCCCAGCTGCACTCTCCGGGGACTCAGCCCACGGGGACAGGGAGCCCCGCGTTGATGGCTGCAGCCTCTGGACTGGAGCCGCCTCCTCGCTGAGCTGGGACGCTGGGGGAGTCTCGGTTCAAATACCAAAGACTCTCCTTTTTAAACCAATTTCCACAGATTTTCTTGAATACATTTTTCATTTTCTGTTGTCCTTAGGAGTGTTTCCAGAGACTTTAAGTGGTTGTTTTTTAACGATTTTCTCTGGTTTTGCTGGGGAGCTGGTCAGCTGAGCTCTGATTGCTCTCCTGTGGGAAGCCAACCTCCCAGTAAATTTTTGTGTTGTTTTTCTTTTTACAGGAATTGGGCTTTTTTGGTTTACAACCCTTGCCCTTACAGTGGCACATGTGCACGGGTGGGCGTCAGGAGGAAGGGCAGCCCGGGAGGGACAGGCCTCCCTGCCCCCAACACGTGTCCCCTTCTCCCCCCCCCAGGGCGAGTGCTCCCCCAAGTGCCGCAACCTATTCGTGCTGGAGACGGTGTGCGTGGCCTGGTTCTCCTTCGAGTTCCTGCTGCGCTCGCTGCAGGCTGAGAGCAAGTGTGCCTTCCTGCGGACACCGCTCAACATCATCGACATCCTGGCCATCCTGCCCTTCTACGTGTCGCTGCTCGTGGGCCTGGCGGCGCGGCCGGGCGCAGGCGGCAACAAGCTGCTGGAGCGCGCGGGGCTGGTGCTGCGGCTGTTGCGCGCGCTGCGCGTGCTCTACGTGATGCGCCTGGCGCGCCACTCGCTGGGGCTGCGCTCGCTCGGCCTGACCGTGCGCCGCTGCGCGCGCGGGGTCGGGCTGCTTCTGCTCTTCCTCTGCGTGGCCATGGCCCTCTTTGCGCCACTCGTGCACCTGGCCGAGCGCGAGCTGGGCGCACGCCGCGACTTCTCCAGCGTGCCGGCCAGCTACTGGTGGGCCGTCATCTCCATGACCACCGTGGGCTACGGCGACATGGTGCCGCGCAGCCTCCCCGGGCAGGTGGTGGCGCTCAGCAGCATTGAGGCCGCGGCCGGGCTGTGGGCATCCGCGGGGCCGCCCTGACCCGGCGGGGACGCGGCACCGGCGAAGAGGCTGCTCCCCTGGAGCTCCAGGACCAGACCGCATTCTCGCCTCCCGCCGCGCACGGACGGACGGGGACGACTTGGGGGCCCGGCTCCCTTTGCCGTGCATGTTGCTCGCCCCGCACAGCCCAGAACTTGGCCCGGGGCTGACCCCGGCCTGAATCGGGGATCACAGCCATCCTGTGCTTTGAGAGAGTTGAACTCCAAGGAGCGTCACTAGCCTGTCCTCCGCTTTCCTTTTGTCTCTGGACTTTTGACTCCGTGATGGCCAGCTAAAAGTAAATTCAGCGATCCCAGAAGCTCCAAGCCTGTAGCTCATCCCCAGGCCTCACCTTGACCTTCCCCTGCGCGTCACTGGTGGGACGCAGTGGGGGTGGGGCGCAGTCCCTTCCTGCGCCCGCCGTGTCACCCACTGCAGAAGCCACATCGCTGCCAAGCGATAGCGACAGAGGTGTGACACTGATGCTCACAGCACGCCAGTTCCTTCAGGGGAGGGAGGTCCCAGCCCTGACCTCTGACCTCCCTTCCCCGGCACAAGCTCCGTGGGGATCTTCCGGGATCCCTCCTCATCTGTTCGCCCCTGAAAATGCCCGGCAAAGCTGAAGGCCTGCACATCAGCCGGCCCCACCCTCCCCTCGGGCGCCCCGCCCGGGGTGACTGAGCTGCTTCTCTGGAGGCCAGAGGAATCTATGCTCGTCACATCGCTCGTCACCCAGCACGGCTGGCTGGTCGTCCGGGAAGAAGCGGTTCCTCCTGTGGGGCGGGGAGGCCTTGCCGATTTTCCCTGCAAGGGTTCGGTCAGCGGTGGAGTAACCCAAGGCAGCTGTCCCCTGTCCCCCCCGCCCCCCCCCCCCGCGCTGCAGTGGCTCTGAGGGCACCTAGGCACCCTGCAAGACCAGAGGCCACCTCGAGTCACGGGATGGGGTGCCCGTCGGCCATCCTGCTGGGAACCGCGGGTGTGTGGGGAGGGGCGGAGCACACCCACTGCCCACCACGTGGGCGGAGCGCCAGCCGCTGGCTTGTCTGTTCCGTCTCCCCACCGCCACCCCGACCCTCCCCCCCCCACGGTCCCTCCGGCTGCGCTCTGGAAGGCTCCGCTAGCTGTGGCCTCGGTTGCCCATCTGGGTTGGGGGCCGGGAACTGGCCAGGTCCCCGCCGGCCTGCTCCCTCATGCACGCCAAGGAAACCCAGACTGGAGGCACCCCTGTGGGACAGCTCTGTGCGTCTCCTGCAAGACGTGGTGTTGCCATCGCTGCCTCCTTGGCCACCTGCTGAAAACGCTCGAAAGCACTGCAGGAGGGAGGCCAGGAGACTGAGTTCGCGAATGCAGCTGTCTCAACCCCCCAAGTGCTGTGCAGAGAGCCAAGGTCAGTTCCCGCCGACTCACGACTCGCTGACGCGGGGGCACTGGGTTTGCTCTGGCCACCAAACCAGTGGGCAGGCTGCGTGGGCCAGGCACCCCCCTCTGCACCTGAGTTTCCCCATCGGTACAACCAGAGTGATCCCGAAGAACCCTCTGGCTCCACAGCCCCAACATGCAGGATCCTGGTCCCCGCCAGAGCTGTCTGGTTGACCCCAAAACGTCTGCAAAGCGTTTAGGGGGTGACTTGTGCTGTGCCATTCCAGGAATCAGCCAGCGCTCCCCTTCCCCTCGGGGCTGCTTTCTGCACAGGCTGTGCATCCTCCCTTGGGCCCCGACGGGCCCTCCCCCACCCCCCAGCTGACCCGCGTGTGCCACTCAGACTGAACAGGGCAGCTCCAGGGCTGAACATGCTCCACTGTCAATGTTGAGGGTTGGAAACCCCCACATTTGCTCCCAAAATAGCCCCAATTCCTGCACGCCTTATCTTCGGAAAAATGCATCCCCCGCCCCTGCCCGCGCGCACGCACGCACACACACACACAGTTTCTTCTTGGCCAGCTGGATACCAGGGCTGGGGTGGTGAGGGCAGCTCGAGAGCCGTGGGCAGGGTGCCGGCACCGTTCGCAGCTCTTTATCTGCTCAGAGCTTTCAGAAGCTCAACTGAACGAGATGAACTTTCTCACACACCCCAGGAGCTGGGGCAACAGCACCATTTTGTTCCCATTTCCAAAATGCTATCCTCGTTGAGAGGAAGAGCTATAAAAATAAATAGGATGTTTAGGGTTTGGGGGGGAAAAGTGACCTTCATGTATTTTTTTCACTAGAAGCCCCACTCCTCGTGGGGCTATTAAAAACGTCTGCCCTTTCCCCTGTGGATGGCTGTGCCCAGAGCTCGGGGTTCAGAGCTCTCTCGGCCGGGGCAGCAGCTGGGCCTGTGAAACAGCTCTCTCTTCTCTGTGTCTGAAGCGCAGCTCTAGGGCTCGCTCCCCGGAGGAACACAGGAGCCTGTTCAGTGCCGTTTCCCGGCTCAGTAGTGAAGTCCCCAAAAGGCACCTTCATGGTTTTTTTTTTAAGTATTTGAACTTCTACGGCATTAATTTTTTAATTAAAATAAGTTATTTTCAATTAACACATTATCAGAAGGAAAACAAAATCTACCCCCAGAGCAGGACCCCTGTCCTGCGTGATTCAGTACATGGGCTCCAGGGTCCACACCGAGGCTCCCTGCTGCCTGGGGCGGCCACATCGGATGTCACCACCTTTGATCAGCTCACTCAGAATCTCCGAGGCCAGCGCTACAGGCTGGGGTGACTCACTGAAAAAACGTAAAATATATCACTTCCGCGTATTTCGACTTTGTTGATTCTTTTGGTCTTGCCCTCAGCAGAAATACTCTCCATGAAAAAAAAAACTGCTCGGTACAAAGGGATCCAACCCTACTTGCTATACAGAATTACCGGTTTTCCTTGAAACACTTCTTTTGGCCTTTAAAGGAGACACTCCCCAACCTTTTGAGGCATCCCGTTGTTAAGGGAACTGTGTGAACTGGCGGAGACCAGGGCGCCACCACCTCCCCCCGCCTGGCCCTGCTGGCACAGGACGCTCACTGTCCCCGGGGGGCCTGAGGGAGCAGCCCCGGTCTCACAGGGGCCACAACTGTCCCCCAAGGAGGAGACGCTGGCCCAGCCCTTCCCTGGGGTCCCCTGAGGTGAATGAGGACGAGACCGGTCCTTTATTCTGCCCTGGACCCCCCACTCCGACTCCACTCACAAGGCCACGCTGGATCCACGAGCAGTTTATTGAATTAAAGCCACCCTGACAGAATCAGCAGTGCTCCCACACGTGGCATGTAGGTCACCCCTGCAACTGGTAATGTTTCAATTTGGAGGCAATGACTGCTACAGACATCTCCTTTCATTTTTAAAAAGTAAACGTTTTCAAAGCATCTTGCAGGCCAGAGAACTAAGCAGGATCCTCAAACATTCAGGAGTTTTTGAGGAAAACTCAGGAGGAGGAAACGGCTCCGCACGCCTTCCACTGGCCATAGCAGACGCTGCAGCTTTGGCACCAGCCCCAGGGCCGTGGACACTACAGAGCCACCCCTCTGCCTGGGGGAAGGAAAAGCGCCTGCGGGAGCCTTGTGGAAGCATCTGAACACTTGCCCTGCGGGGCCCGGAGTTGGAGCAGGGCCGCTGGGCACGGCTGAGATGCTCGTGTAAACCGAAGGGGGACCAGTGTCAGACCAGCACCCCACCACCACCAGGCACAGCCGATGCGGAGGGCTGCACGGGAGGAGGGTGGCGGCAGGGATGCCCCGCACAGCATGGGGGACACCTGCCTCGCTGTCCCCTGCCCTGACCCGCAGGCAGCTCCAGGCCTGGAAGACAGACGCCTAAGGCCATGTCCGCAAGCACACGGTTCCCAGAGGAAAGGGATGCCTGTGCGGTAGCCCGCCGTGGCGACGGCCAGTGGGTCTGCCCGGCCCCAGGCCCGGGCCCTCGGCCTTCCCAGGCAGCCCCGGGGGCTGCTGCACCCGCCACGCCCCAGCACCCACAGAGAACCCAGGCCCCGCTCCCAACACCTCGGGGCTCACACTGGCCAGAGCCCGGCTGGAGATGGTGGGTCCACAGCAGCCTGCCCAGGAGGGGCCGGCAGAGCAGCGAGGCTACCGGGGGCCCTGGAAAGGCGCCTACCTGGGGTTGCGCAACCAGAGCCCCGCAATGCTTCGGTACCTCACCCCCACGTGTCCCGGGCCCGACCCTGCCGAGAGTCACCCCCAGCCAGTCTGAGGCTGCGGGCTCCGTGGGCTGGGACTTGGGCTCTCCTGGTGCCATTTCTCACTCCTGCCCCCCGTCTCTCCCATCTTGGGGCTCCCCAGCCCAGCTGCAGGCCCCCTCGGCCCCATCAGCCACGTCGAGGCCACGGGGGCTGAGATGTGGAGGTTTCCTGAGGTCCTCGGTCCTGCAGGGCCCAGGGTGGCCTCCTCCTGGTATGTGAACATGACCCAGGCTCCAGCCAGCAGTATTTTGAGCCAAAGTGGGAGAGGAGACCTGCTTTTCCGTCACTTTGAGAACAGCGCCAGCCTGGGGGGAGAACCTGCTCACACGAGTCCTAGATAACAGAGCACCATGTCGGCACCCAGGCCCCCATCACCCCCCGAGAGCCACAGAAGCTGAGCAAGACCCGACGGCTGGGACCCTGTCTCGGGGCCGCAGCACCCACCTGCCCCACTCGGGGAGGACAGGTGGCCTGGCCGGAGCCCACGGCCCGTGGTCCCACATCCTCGTCCTCCCGGCTGCCTCAGAGGGCCTTGGCGCTGGCGGGGTGCGCTGCGTGGGGGGCCGGCTTTAGGGGGTGGCGGGTGAACACGTAGGCCTGCCCCAGGATGGCCAGGTCCACCAGCACCTGCAGCAGCCCGCACACTGAGAACTGCAGGGGCGCGC
>NW_020174135.1:313135-357494 GCF_003031525.2 Neophocaena asiaeorientalis asiaeorientalis | reverse complement strand
CAGGGGCGCGCCGTTCAGCAGGAAGTAGGCCGTCTTGAAGGTGTCGCCGCTCGTCCACATGAGGACCATCTTGATGCTGTGGAGACATGAACGGTGGTCGGGGGTCATGACCCCGGGGCCGGGGGACATAATCCAGGGGTCAGGGGACATAACCCAGTGGTTAGGGGACATAACCCAGGGTCAGGAGACATAACCCAGTGGTCAGGGGTCCTAATCCAGGGGCCAGGGGACATAGCCCAGGGGCCAGGGGCCATGCCAGGCCTCGGCCCACCCTCCCATCCCTCCTGTCCTGGCCATGAAGCCACCGCGTGCATGGCCGCAAGGACAGGAAGGCCCTTCGGCAGGAGCAGCCTCAGCTCTCCAGAGCAGGGGAGGGGCTGGCACAGGGGCCGAGCCCACACCGCCTCACAAACGTCCCATCCTTCCTGGCTGCAGGCACATCAGGTGTGTGTCCCTCGGGAGACGTGCTGTGGCCTCAGATGGGAGAGGGAAGACCGCCACCTCCTCATGCCGCGTCCCACAGGCTGACCCTGCAGCATGAGAACTGGCCTGGGAGGGGCGGCCCTCTGCCCCCCACACCTGCACCCAGGGGTGCTGAGCAGGAAACCAGAGGCTGCCGGGCAAAGCCGGGTGATGCGGGCTTCTCCTGGGAATCCCCTCCAGGCCAGGCTCCACACTCAAAAGACAGCCTGAGGGCGATTCCATTCCTGGTCATCGGTGCCACTCCCAAAGTCTGAGATCGGTCCGTGTGGCACAGAGCGGCCCCGTGTCGTCTATCGCTCACGTCACGGGACAGGAAGTGGACAGCTCCCCTGACCTGCACCCACAGCGTCTGGAGGCTTCCATGATCCTTAATCAGGAGAATGACTCAGGGCACGGGGAGGCCCAGGAGGTTGGTTCCCGTCGACCCTGCGGCCGGCCCACCCACCTGAACAGTCCCGTGCGTCTCACTTGGCTTGTCGTGTTGACCCACATGGCGTTTAAAGACTTTTGTTTTTAATTAGCTGATAACTAACTCTGCATTTAAAAATCCAGGTTATTATATATCATCAGTCCTTTTTCTCTGGCTCTCAACATTTATTTGCCTTTGGTTTTTAGCAGTTTGTGATGTAATGCACGTTTGGGACTTGCTGAATATCTTAAATCTGTACGTTGATCTTGCATCAAATTTGGGAGGTCTTCAACCATTATTTCTCCAGCATTCTTTTCTGCACCAGCCCTTCCCCTCTCCTGTGGTCTCAGGTGACACGAATGTTAGATTTCATGGTGCTGTCCCTGAGTCTATTCTTTTTTTCCCCCGATTTTTTTTCTGTCGTTCAAACTTTCACTTTTTCTGTTGTTCAGACTCTCATTGATCTTCAAGTTCATTGATTCGTCCTCTGTCATCACCATTCTACCACTGAACTACTGAAGTGTAGTTTTTATTTAGCTACTGTATTTTTCAAGTTAAAAACGTCGAGCTGGCTTTTCTTACAGCTTTTATTTCTCTCCTGAGATGGTCTGTCTTTGCATTGATTTAAAGAGCGTCTGCTGTTGCCCTTTAGAGCACAGTCACACTAGTGCCTTGAAAATCTGATAATTCCAGTATCTGTGTCACCTTAGTTGACTGTTTCTCGATTCTTTGTTGTCTGTTGATTGTCTTTTGAGAGTTGCTGAGATCTTCCTATTCTTTGTGGTGAGTAACTTGGGTTTATATCCTAGACGTTTTTAACGTTCCGTAAGGAGACTGTCTTGCTTCAGTCCTGTGGAGAACGTCGTGTTTTATGTTCTACCAGGGAACCGACGCGGTTAAATTGAGTTCAAGCTGCAAGTTCTGGGTGGTTTTCAGGGGCTACGGCTCAATTTCAGCTCAGTTTTCAAAAGCACTGCGGCGCTATTCGTATCTGCACTGTGTGGGCAGCCCTCGGTGGCCAGGCGGGGACTTGGGTGGTCGTCTGCCCCGCAGGTCCTGGAGGAGAGCCCTTCCTGCCCCTCAGACCAGGCAGAGAGGCTTCTCTCGGAGCTTTCTACCCAGCACACCGTTCTGGACTTGGGGCTGTGCTGGAGTCCAGGCTGGCAGATGTGAAAAAACAAAACGTCAATCCGTCTGCTCCAGCACCCAGAGCTGCCCCATCCGTCCTGTCCAGATTTGTAACTGCACCCAAGGGGAAAGACGGGCCCTTCATGGAAAAGATCTGAGATTAGTAGCATTCCATCACTGGCCACCCTGTGCCCCGTCCCAAGTTTTGCTGGCCTTCGCTGACTGGTCCCTGTGGACACCTGACCTAGTAGACCCTGGACGATGGCTGAGGAGCAGCAGGGAGAATGCTCACTGCTGTCATCTCTTCTACGTGGCGTCTGTCGCTGCAAAGTTGTGCCTGTCTCTCCGTCTGGATTCTGTCCTGCTCTGGTGCACCAACTCGGAATTCTAGTGAATCAGTGGTGTGAAAAATGGCCCATGGGTGACTCTGCATCACGGTTCGGGGACACAGGGGACTGGACAGGGGCCGCCCACAGCGGTATCTGGAAAGAGCAGCGGGTGGGAGCACAGGGGCTGCCCAGCAGCAGCTCGGGTCAACCTGCACACGTAGAACCCCGGGGGGATTGCAGAGGCTGGGCGGGAGGGAGATGCACATGACACGGTGGAGAAACGCACCAGAGTGACAGCTGTGGTGGGAGCGGTGTGCGCCGGGGGACTGGGCACCAGTGTGGCCGGGTGGCACCAGGAGGCTGCGGGCACCTGGGCAGACCAGAGCCACCCATCTGAGCTACAGAGATGCCCGGCCTGCCAGCGAGGCTGCTCACAGCTTTCCACAGCTCGGAGCACCTCCATTTCAAAGGAAAACCCACACCCACAGAGCAAGCATTTCAAGAAGCTCTGACAAGCAACCGCTATTTCTGCAAAAGGCCACGAAGACAGGAAGAGAACCAACGAGTCATAAATGAGTCTAGTTCCATTTTACAGAATTAAGAGCTGAGGCACAGTCTCCCCCAGAGGTACCCGAACTTAATAGGAGACCCAAAGACCCCCCCCAAAAAACAAACAACACAGAGTGGCCTGTGCGGCCCCTTTTATGGAGGAGAGGCTGAGGCATAGAGAAGTCAGGTGGCTTGCCCAAGGGCACACAGCGAGTGCCTTACACTGTGGGAAGGGCTGGGGAGGGGGCGGCAGAAGGCACAGCTGGAGCCTGTCCCGGGCTGGTGTCCCTCTGGGCCCTGGAGGCACAGGTGCACCTTGCCCCCACAAGTGGAGACGTGAGGTAACTGCAGAGAGCTGGGCCCTGCCTGGCGCACATGAACATTTTTAGCTGCCCAGGCGCCTCCCCGGGCCCAGCCCACAGTCAGCTCTCGCCCCGGGGGCAGGAATCCGACAGGCCCCACCACCAGCCCCACGTGTCGAGGGCTCGGGGCAAATATTAATCAAGCTGCTCCCGGCCCGTCTAAGCAGACCAGTGCCAGCCTGAGCGATGTGAGGCCTCGTGCAGGGCGCTCTGGACATACAAGCTCGTGCCTCGCACCCTCTGGTCACCCCAGACCCTGCGGTGCCCTGTGGACGTGTGCCGAGCCCAGGCCCATTCTCCCCACACGGGTGTTAGGTCATCCTTTACCCTCAACAGCTACTGGGTGGGGCGAGCCCCGAGGCTTGGCTACCACTGGCCAGCAGGCCAGGGACGTCCTCGTGGACACCACGTCCGGAGCTCGCGTGCTGCGCACGGCTGGGTCTCCAGGAAGACCCCTCCTCGACAGAGGGCTCAGCTGGCCCAGGGCTCCAGTGGTGCGGGGGGCGCAGGGCTCGGAACCTTGCAGAAGCCGGTCTGGGTGGGAGGGGAGACTGTCCCCAGGCTGCATTCCTCCAGCTCAGGGGGCGCCGGGAAGCTGGATTCCTTTTTCTAGGTCCCCCCTCACACCGGGCCCCACCCCAAGCTGCTGCCTCAAATACCTGGCCCTCCCCGCCCTCCTGCTATTTTAATCCGGGCCCCCGGTACCTCATTCTTGGCTCCAGCATGTTTCCTCCCCAAGTGAGCAGGCAGATGACTATTCCTAAAATACCTCTCACCTCATCCTCGCCCCATCCGGCCGTCCAGAAAGCCTCCGCCCGGCCAGTGTCCACGAGGTGAGAGCCTCACCCCTGCGCCTACCCCAGCCCCGCCAGCAGCCCACACACCTCCCCGGCCGCGCCTCATTCCCACCTCCCGGCCCGGGCCACACCTACCCTCCTGTCCGCCTATCCAAAGCTCCCCGAAATTCAAACCCTACCCAGAACACATCCCACAGGAGTAGGTCTTTGTGACCGTGGGTCACAAGAAACAGTGGTCTCTTGGGTGTGACATCCAAAGCATAGCAGTTTTTAAAATGATACATTGGACTCCATCCAAGTCAAATCCGTTGCGCTGCAACGTGAAAAGACAGCACACACTGGGAGAAGATATTTGCAAATCATATACCTGGCAAGAGCAGTTAAAGATCTCTACAAATCAATAAAGAAAGGCAGCTAAGCAAATTTTTACATGGGCAAAGAACCTGGATAGACCTTTCTCTAAAGAAGACGCATAAATGGCCAATAATCGCAGGCAAAGGTGTTTGATGTCATAGTCACCAGAGAAACGCAAGTCAAAGCCACAGGAGATCCCACTTCACACCCACGAGGATGGCTACAATCAAGGGGTCAGAGGGTAACCAGCGCTGGTGAGGGTGTGGAGAAGCCAGAACCCCCGAACACCCCTGGTGGGAACGGAAAATGGTGCAGCCACCAACTCAGCAATTCCACTGCTAGGTGTATTCCAAGACAAAGGAAAGCATACGTCCACGCGGAAACCGGTACACAAATGTTCACAGAAGCACTGTTCAGAACAGCCAAAAAGATGTCGAACCCAAATGTCTACCAGCTGAAGAAGACACAAGCAAAACTTGATCTGTCCGTACACTGAAATATTATTCAACCTTAGAAAAGATGGACACTGCCAGATCGTACGTGGACGGACCTTGGGAACATCATGCAGAGTGAACGCAGCGAAGGACCTCGCATCGCCTGATTCCATTTACATGACGTGCCCCGAGCACAGAGCCGCAGAGACAGAAAGCAGACCAATGGTTGCCCAGGCCTGGCAGCGAGGGTGGGGGCGATGGGGAGTACTGACGGGTATGAGGCTGCTTCCTGGGTGACGAAAATGTCCTAAAATTAGACTGGGTGACGGCTGCACAGCTCTGTGGTAGTCCTAAAATCCACTGACTTGCGCACTTTAAATGGCGATGGTGGATAGGTTACATCTCAATGCAGTTTTTTTTTTTCTTTAAGTTCCAGGGCTTTTGCTGAATTGTAATTCCAGCCCTCCTCGTCCACCGACTGGACCCTGCGTGTGGCGTGTGCGTGCGTGTACTGTGGCGGAGAAGCGTGTGTGGGAGCCCAGGCGTGCGCTGTTACCACGTGCACGGCATTCTCCGCTCACACCACTGTGGGCTGATTCCGTGTCAAGGACGACAGAGGAAGATGAGTGGGGGGTGAGAAGTGACGTACGTGCAGCCCCCGAGGGAGACGCCGCCCTGATTCCCGAGCAGCCAAGGCAAGGCTCCAGGCGCCCAGCTCCAGGTTCAAGGGCAACGCCGGAGCCGGACCAGGTGGACACTTCCCGGACGCTTCCTGTCAAGGCAGGAAGTGTCCCCGCTGGGACAAGGCCGCGGGCTGGGGCATCCCCACCACACCACGCGCGTACACACGACCTCCTCTCGTGGCCCCTGCTCGCCCCCGGGCTTCCCGCCTGCCCCTCCCCCTCCTCAATCGTAACCGGTTCCCCGGATGGTTTTCCCCACAGCTGGCCTCCTCTTCCAGTCCCACCCGCCCCCAGGCTCTCCAGTAATTACTTGTTGGGGAACATCTACCGATCCGGCAAAACGCGGAGGAAGGAGAAGGGAACTTCTGCACTAATTAGTAACATGATTTCAAAAGCGACGGCACTTTCTATTACTGGTTCAGAAGAACAGTCACTTAACATCTTGTAAAGGGAAATCATCAAGTATCTCTTGCATTTCCTCCAAGAAATGTACGTGTGTGAAAATGTGTGCATGTGTGTGCGTGAGCATATGTGCGTGTGTGTCAGAGAATCTGCGTGTGCGCGTGGGCTCACACCCTCTAAAGGCGTCCGTGGGTAGGCCCTTCCAAGCAGGTCCGCAGGAGACGGAGTTGGCCCTCGGATAGGACCTCACAGCCGCTTCCCTTCTTACACCTCCTGACGGTCTTCTGTCTGAAGCAAGTTGAGGCTGAGCGTCCTGCAGCAGATCTGTGGTGGCCCTGACCACAGGGCTCTGCGAATCCCAAATCCCAGCGGGTCCAGGGCTTCTCCGTCATAGAGCAGGTCGGGGATGAAGCAGCCCTCCCAGCGGGCTCCCTGGATGGACGCCTGAGGGTGCTGGGTCAGGCCGCGCAGGGCGGCTGCTGGGAAGTGGGGACGAGGGGCAGAGGCAGCCCTGAGACCAAGTCCCGAGTCCGGGCCCGGGTGCAGGAGAGGGAGGAAGGCCTCTGGTCCTCTGCTTGGGACGGGAGCAACCAACCTCGGGACGCTCTGGTGTCCATGCCAAGGGGGGCTGACCACGCAGCCGGCCGGAGGGTCCCGTGTCGGGGCAAGTGCTGGGCTGAGTGCACACAGGGAGCCCCAGCCTCTCTCTTCCAGGCCGGGATGTGGAGAGCGCGAGTGGCGCTTTCCTCACAGCCCCACCCTCCTCGCCCCACCCAGGAGCCCGCGATCCACCCCGTAGGAACCAGGCTACAACGTGACAGGCTGGACACGCGGGGGCAACCACGCTCGCCACAGCTCAGGCTCGAGCGGGCATCCAGGCTCCCTGAACACATGGGTGGCATCGTGCTGGCCCTGGGGACGAGGGAAGGGTCAGACGCAGGTCAGACCAGCCCGGCCTGCACAGGGATACCTAAGAGTCTCATTTTCAGGACCGTGGAGTCGGATTTATTGACGTGTGACAGCCAAGCTGTTCTGAAGACACGTCACTGAGCAAGGAAAGAAGGCCCCACCCTGGGGACAAAGTGACAAAACGGAGCCTGGCAGGGATGGAGCAGAGACCGCGGTGGGGCTGAGGGAAGACCCAGAAGAGGGACGCGCGGAGGCCCGGGTGCCTGTGAGCTGCGCTGGGAGAGGCCTGTGCCTGCGTTGCACCGTTGACGCACCTGCTTCAGGTTTAATCCATCACGGCGTGAAAATTCCTTTACCTTAGAGTTCCTCTTACACAGACTTCTTCGAAGAAGCACAAACTTTACAGGAAACAGAACTGTAACCAGGCTCCAGCCCCGCACTCACTCTCTCTCTCAGCACTCAGTGTGTGCTCACCGCTAAGAAAAAGGGTGTTGGCCCTTTAGATACACACAGAGCAAGGTCACCTCTCTGTTAACTCCAGCTGAGCAGAGAACCTGTGACCCTCCCATCACTTCCGGCCACCTGCAGGACATGCCACCCCACACCACATGCAGAGAGCAGAGCCTCAGCTCGGGGCCCAGCTGGCCCCCAGCGGCCTGGCCCTGCAGACCCACCCATGGAGCCCCGCCACGACAGCAACACTGAACAGGCCCCTAACCTAATTGCACCTCCACCCAGAGCCCGGCTCCGAGCGGCAGGGCCCACGATTAGGTTAGTCTTCTTAACGAGGATGAGTGGGGCTCTCGAGAGGACCCTGCACTCCAAGCTGATTGAATTAGCGGCCCGTGCCCATGTCCGTGACAGAGACTGCCCCCCACCACTGGCTCCGGGCCCTGCTCGGGCCCCGCCGGCTGGCATGAAGCGGGTCTTCGTCCCCGCGCAGCCGGGCCTTCTCGCGACCTGCTCGCGGCACTGACCGCAGTCTCCTTCCCTTCCCTTCCGCCTTTGCCTTCTGTCTCCTTTACCCGGTGCCACCAGGCAGGCGGGTGGTCTGTGGGGGGGAGGGCACTGGGGGAGAGGGGCTGCGGTCACCAAAGGCTGACGACCACACGCATCCTTTCCGCCCTAAAGTCAGAACCTCAGGAGCACGTGCACGACCCGGGCTTCCTCCTTTCAGGTCCAACGCCCCAGGTACCAGGGCCTTCTGCGCATCCCGTCACTCCCGAGGTCACCCTGAGACAGGAAGGGGGACGGCCACGCCCACGGCCACGCCCACGGCCGCGCTCCTGCAGAGCAGCACAGACCTGCAGGGTCCGGCCTGGCGTCTTTCCGACACTGCCTTTGCTGGCTGAGTCACCGCAGCCCCACCAGGGACAATTCCCACTGGGGCCTTCTGCAACTTTTGCTGTTGTGCACAGATTCTCCAAGAATTAGCCCGATCAGCTAGGTACCCACACTGGTAAATCTTCCACATTCATGCCTGCTTCCCCAAGTGTTGTCACTTTCCCGAAAGTGATTTCGAGAATCAACTATTTTAGTCCTTCATGAGTTCATTCAATAAATATTTACTGAACTGAACTGCTGTAATTTTCCAAGCACATTGTCAGATGTTGGGGAAAGAAAGAAACGGGATACAGTTCTTGCCTTCAAGGCCGTCAGTCAAGCAGATGAGCTGGGCAAATTAAAACATCTGCACATCACTGTCAGATGGCAAGGATATTTCTGGAGAAACATGGAGACGGTGGTCACATAAAAGGAGGTTTAGAAGGTCAGCCTAAAAGACAGCTGCAGTCATGTGTCCCGTACCCAAGATAAGAGGATCGCACACAAAAACAAAGGGTTAGTTAAAATCAGGTGTGACACCAACTTCAGCTTCTTGGAAGACAGAATCGTCCCCCTGTTCCTCCCCCATACACCCTGGACATTACGCAGAAACACAAGACTCTCAAAGGTGGGGAAAAGGCCACAGGAACGCCAGACTTGGAGCTGAAGAAGCAGGAAATGCCAGGAGGCCCCAGGAACAGGCTGTTCTCTGTGCAAAAGACCAGGAAGGGTGCAGCCTGGCAGAATAGGCAACTTTAGCCAGTAACTGCTCTACTCCAAACAAAACAGAAAAAAAGGCAGCCCCCCCACCACCCGTGATAGCAGAGAAGGGTGGAAATCCTAGACGTTTACTCCTGCCAGGCGTCCCAATCCCACCACCAGGGAAGTGTCAAGAAAGCCAGCTAAAACCAAAGGTCTAAGTAAGACACAGAGTCTTATAAATAACGTGGAAATGTCCAGGTTTAAACTGGAAATCACCTGTCATATCAAGAACCAAAAAGATCTCAAACAAAATTTTAAAAAGACAGTGTTTAGATGCCAAAACAGTGAGAAAAAGCAAAGATTTTCAAACAGCCACTTTAAAACTGCTTCAGTGAGCAATTATGAATATGCTTGAAACAAACGAAAAAAGAGAGTCTCAGCAAAGAAACAAAAAGCTTCACAAAAGAAACAAATATGTAAAGAAGAACCAAATGTAAGTTTTACTGTATCGAAAAATACAATAACCAAAGGGAACAGTCAGTAAATGGGCTCTCAGAGCACAGTGGCTGGAACACCGGAAAGATCCAGTGAACCATAACAAAAAAAGAAATGATCTTAACAAAAGAATCATAGCAAGTGACCTAACACTCCACATCATCAGAGTCCTAGAGAAGAGGGGTAGAGGGCAGGACTGAAAAAGTACTCAAAGACATAACAGCTGAAAACTTCCCCAAATTAGCAGGAAGTATAACCTAGGGATTCAAGAAGCTGAGTGAATCCCAAACAGGACAGATCCACACCAAGACACAGTCAAACTTCTGAAAACCAAAGACCAAAAAAACAAATCTCAAAAGCAGCTAGAGCAAAATAACACCTTACTTACAGAGGAAACAAACATCACAGTGGGTTTCTCCTCAGAAGCCAAAGAGGCCAGAAGGAAGGGCTAAAAGAAATGAACTATCAACCTAGTTCAACCTATATCAGCAAAAACATCCTTCAGAGATGAAAGGGATATCAAGACATTCTCAGGTGCAGGAAAAGTAAAAAAATCTGTCACCACCTGAAATACCCTTCAAGGCTAGTTACAGGAGTTTCTCAAAACAGGAAACAAAAACAAAAACAAAAACGAAAACAAGGAAAGAAGGCATCTTGCAACAGCAGGAAGGAAGGAAGAACATCATAAGGAAAAATAAGGGTAAAACAATAGACATTCCCATCCTCTTCAGTTTTGTGCATTATGCTGATTGAAGCAAAAATTGTAATGTTATCTGATGTGGTTCTAAATACGAATAGAGGAAATATTTAAGAAAATTATAAGTGGAGGGAAACGTCACATCTATAAAATCTACTACGTTAAAAATACCATAAGGGAGGTAGCGCTTTTACACTTCACTAAAAAAATCTATACAGAGAGATACCCACTCAAGAACACCACAGATAAATACTCATTAAACAACAACTCCCCATTCTCCCCTCTTCCTAGCCCCTGGCAACCACCATTCGACTTTGTGTCTATGAATCTGATGGCCCTCAGTCCCTCGTATAAGTGGAAGCATACAGTATCCGTCCTTTTGTGACTGAGCATCGTGTCCTCACGATTCCATGAAGTAACCTGTGTCAAAACTTCCTTCCTGTTAAGACTGAGTAATATTCCATTGTACGGACAGACCACATTTTGTTTATCTATTCATCCACTGATGGACACTTGGGTTGCTTCCATGTTTTATCTGTTATGAATAATGCTATTATGTTATGAACATGGGTGTACAATATCTCTTCAAGACCCTGCTTTCAATTCTCTTGGTTATATGCCCAGAAGTAGAATTGCTGGGTCACATTGTAATTCTGTTTTTAATCTTTTGAGGAAATGCCATATTGCTTTCCACAGCAGCTGGACCACTTTGCATTCCCACCAACAGAACACAAGAATTCCAATCTTTGCACATCCTTTACCAACACTTGCTGTTCTGTTTTTCTGACAGTCACCATCCAAACGGGTGAGAGGTGGCATCTCACCGTAGTTTCTTCACTGTACAGGTCTTCCACCTCCTTGGTTAAGTTAATTCCTAAGCGTTTTTTGCTTTCTGATGTTCTCATAAATGGAACTGTGCCTGAGGGAGGCGGGGAGCACCTGAGACCTCTCGTGCTAAGGGGGAGGAGGCTGCCGCGTCGTTTCCTACATTAAAGGGCTTGAACCTTCTGCCTTCAGGAGGCATCTGCGGACCCCGCCTCCCGTCTGTGGCCCGCAGTGAGCTGCTTCACGGGAGGGTCTCGGCTTCCCCTCACCTGTCGCACAGGAACACACCTGCTTGTACATCAAGAGGTCAGAAGACCAGCGTCCTAGCCCGAAGCTGCTCTTGAACTGGTAGCTTCCCAGCAGAACTGAAAGTGAAGCAGAGATCTGCACACAGGTCCCTGCCGCGCCCCTACCTCATGCCCTCCGTGGACTGGTGGCGGTGGTTGCGGCAGAGCTGCGGCATGCCCAGCATGGCCTCGGTCAGCACGGCCAGGAAGCCCAGGCTCTCCACGAAAAGGGCCGAGTCGATGGACAGGTAGGTGACACAGCCCGCCACACAGGTGAAGGCCAGGACACACTGCACGTAGTCCCCAAAGCTGTTCCAGTGCCAAAAGTGCTGGGGGTCGAAGTCTAGGGCAAAAGGGAGAGAAACGTGAATGAGGTGTGCAGGTCAAGGTCAGTGTTGGGGAGGACAGGACCAAGTGAGGAGGCCAAGGTCAGTGTGGGGAGAGCGGGACCGAGTGAGGAGGCCAAGGTCAGTGTGGGAAGGACGGGACCGAGTGAGGAGGTCAAGGTCAGTGTGGGAGGACGGGACCGAGTGAGGAGGTCAAGGTCAGTGGGGGGAGGATAGGACCGAGTGGGGAGGTCGAGGTCAGTGAGAGGAGGACGGACCGAGTGAGGAGGCCAAGGTCAGTGTGGGAAGGACGGGACCGAGTGAGGAGGTCAAGGTCAGTGCGGGGAGGATAGGACCGAGTGGGGAGGTCGAGGTCAGTGAGAGGAGGACGTAAACTGTGGGCTCCATCTGCCTCCATTACGGCATTTCTGAAGGAGCCTTGATACAGATACTAGCTCCACATAAAAGACACTAAAATCCTTAAATTCTTCCTAAATAGTCTGATAGTGTACTGCGGGCTGGTCCAGAGCCTCTGGAACCTCTCTCCTGGTTAGAATCCCCATTCCTTCCCTCTGCAACTTTGGATTAATTTTGTTTCTCCATTTCCTCAGATGTAATAGAGGAACAATAGTTCCTACCTCCTAGGGTTGTTTTATTGGTTAAATGAGTTAATCTTATGAATCTCAAAAGTACCCAGCCCATAATAAGGGTTAATAAGGGCCCAGTAAAAATGTACGACATCACCACACACTCAGCTGGTACGATGTTATCATTTGCCGCACAGGCGTGTCCTGCCGACACCAAGTTCACAAGCACTCACACAAATGAGCAGTTCACACGAGCTTCCTGGGCTCGGGCAGAGACACGCGGGGGTCCTGGGCACAGACGTGGTGGCCGGGAAGGTCAGGGAATGGGGATAAACACGGAGGGAGTCGGGGAGGGCGTGACGTGCCGAGCCTGACCCCGTCCTTAGACTGGTAAGGTCCAGAGCCCAGCACCCCTTCGGGAAAAGGCCCAGCAAGGGCTGCCAGCACGGGCGAGGCCACCAGGAGTCGGCCGTCCAGGGGGCCGGGAGGTGCCGTGGGGGAGGGTCCAGGCTGCACCACACGCCCTGTCCCCCACATCCAGGTCTCCCACTACCTAACCCCACATGAGGACACTGTGGGCATCGGAGCTGGGAAGGGGGAGGGCAGGCAGGGGCGCCAGAGGCGGAATGAACACGGCCTGTGGCACTGAGGTCCCCTCCCCGAGGACCTCAGGGTCCTGAGCCTGGCTGCTCCCTGAAGAGGCCCCGGCTACAGTGTGTGGCCCTGTGTGTGTGGGCGCAGGACACGGAACAGCGGGCCCACACACAGGCATCCCAGACAGAGGGCCCGAGAGGGTGTGGCAGGGCAGGACGCGCAGGCCTGCCGAATTAGGTCCTGTCTTTGTGCCCGAGGAGCAGGGAGAACACGGCCAGGGCTGAGAGCTCGGGCAGGACAGGGACGGCCAAGGACAGCAGGTGAGTGTGTGGGGACTTCAGAAAGCGGGGTCTGTGGTCAATCGATCGGAAGCCTTTCTATCTTAGGTTCTCGGGGAGCAAGTCAGTTGGCAAATGACTACCAGAAAACCCGTGTCAATAAGTTTCTGAGAAGAGACCGAGGTTGGGCCCCTACCTTCATGTGCAAAAATTAACTCAAAATGGACCGAAGACTAAACGTACTAGAAACTAGAAAACTCTTAGAAGAAAATACAGGGAGAAAGCATCATGACACTGAGTTTGTTAGTGATTTCTTAGATACACCAAAAGCACAGGCAACGAATGCAAAAACAGATAAATTGGACTACATCAAAATGTTAAACTTCTGTGCTTCTAGGCAAAAAGCTCCTTGGTATGGGTCTTGGCAACGATTTTTTGGATATGATTCCAAAAGCACAAGCAACAAAAGCAAAAATAAACAAGTGGAATTACATCAAACTAAAAAGCCTCTGCAACTCATAGATATAAAGAACAAACTAGTAGTTACGGTGGGGGGGGGTGCGTCCAATACAGGGGTGGGAGGGTGCAAGGTACAAACTACTGGGTGTAAGATCAGCTACAGGGATATACTGTACAACACAGGGAATATAGCCAATACTTTGTAAATGGAGGGCAACCTTTAAAAATTTAATGGAAAAAGAAACAAAGAAAAAGCTTCTGCGGAGCAGAAGAAACAATCAGCAACACAAAAAGGCAAACTATGGAATGGGAGGAAATATTTCCTATCTTATGAGGGGTTAATATCCAAAATATATACAGAACCAGACCACTCAACATCCAAAAACAAACAGCCCCATTAACAACGGGCAGAATGGGACTTCCCTGGTGGCGCAGTCGTTGGGAATCCGCCTGCCAGTACAGGGGATACGGGTTCAAGCCCTGGTGCGGGAAGATCCCACATGCCATGGAGCAACTAAGCCCATGTGCCACAACTACCGAGCCTGTGCTCTAGAGCCCGCGAGCCACAACTACTGAAGCCCGTGCGCCACAACTACCGAGGCTGCGCTCTAGAGCTTGCAAGCCACAACTACTGAGCCCACGAGCCACAACTACTGAAGCCTGTGTGCTAGAGCCCATGCTCCACAACAAAAGAAGCCACCGCGATGAGAATACCGTGCACTGCAACAAAGAGTAGCCCCGCTCGCCGCAACTAGAGAAAGCCCGCACAGCAACGGAGACCCAACACAGCCAAAAATAAATGAATGAATGAATAAATTAAAAAATAAAAAAATAAACAAGTGGACAGAGGAATTGAATAAACGTTTTTCCAAAGAAGACATACAAGTGGGCGACAGGTACATGAAAAGATGTCCAATATCACTAATCATCAGGGAAATGCAAATCAGAACCACAATGAGATGTCACCTCACACCTGTCAGAATGGCCATCATCAAGAAGACAAGGAATAACAAGTGTTGGCGAGGAGGTGGGAAGAGGGAGCCCGTGCACTGCTGGTGGGGATGTAAATTGGCGCAGCCGCTGCGGAAAACAGGACGGCAGTTTCTCAACAAATTAAACACAGAATTACTGTATGATCCAGCAATTCCACTTCCGGGCATACACCCAAAAGAACTGAAAACACGTACTCGAAAAGATATTTGTACACCCAGTCCTGAGGCTACAGGACGTCAACGCGAGCTTGGACAGAAGAATGGTGCCCAGAGAGGGGCCGGGCCAGAGCCACGGCATCTCTGCCCGCCCCCCACCCGCAGGGAGGGTCAGGCCTGGGGCTTCACCTTGGCTTCAGGGAGGCCGCAGGGGGCCCGCGTGGCCACCTCCGACTTCTCGCTAGCTCTCTTCAGGCCATCCCGGGCCCCTGGGCTGCCGGTCCACATCCCGCTGTGTCACAGGCAGGTTCTGCAAAGCCGTTGTAGCCAAAAAACCATCCACACAAATGCCAGAAACGGCAGAGCGAAGGTTGAGGTCACCCCACGGGCGCTCGGGGGAGTCCGCATCCTGTCAGCCCCCTGCTCCGCTGATGCTGAGGACAGCACCCCTCCCTGCGTTCACCACGACAGACTCCCAGGAGGGACACGAGGACCAGAAGCGGGTCAAGACGAGGGGGGACGGCGTCCGTGGGAGCGCGGAGGGGCCGGGAGCCCCGCTGCCACCTCCAGAGAGCTCGCTCATATGGCTGCCGTTCGCCAGAGCACATGGCTGTACTAAGTCTGTCGAGCAATCTGCGTTTACGCTCGAAAACACAAAGTTGCATTTTACGGAATTAAGCTCATCTGTGGCAGAAAACACAGCCTCTTGGATACATTTGTAAAGAATTCCTTTTGAAAGCAAGGACTATGTACCGGCACATGAGCCCCCAGCATGACAGACGGATCGGACTCCTCCCATCAGCCTGGCACCAGCCAGGGGGCCCTGGGCGGGCGAGCCGGCAGGATGCACAGCGCGCGCCAGCTCCCTGGACTCGATGCTCAGGAAACTGCCCCCTCCGAAGGCTTAGGTGCCAACAATTCACTTCGAGAACCTAGGAGACACGGCCCTTTTCACCGTGACTCACTGTGGTGACCTGTGGAAATGAGCGTAATTCCTGCCGTTCAGGTTTGTAAAACTTCAACCACGTGGGTCAGAGTCCGACAGCAGCGCTCGGGCATCACAGCTGTCAGATTCTCATCCGACAGCCCCTCGCCTGAGCATCCACTGCTGTGGTGGTGATGAGGCTCCGGGCTGCCCACCGCAGCCACTGCGGTCGCTGGGACGCGCCCCTTCAGCAAACCCGGCCTGAGACCCGCACCCACCTGCTGCAGCTGAAGTGCTGTCCCCGCGCAAGGACCCCACTCTGAACCGGCCGGCAGCCCGGGCGAGTGAAGCGGGCGGGCGCAGAGGCGTGGGGGGGAGGGGGGTGACGTGAGGGCGGCCCAGCAGCGCCACCGGGCCCCGCGTCTGAGTGCGGGGGGCTTGGAAACAAAAAGTCTGCATGACTTGCTCACAGGTCTATGCTCAGGAAGAGGTGGGACCAAATACGCATGTTCTGAATGAGTAACTCAAGGTGTCTCCTCAAAAGGCCCGAAGGACTGTAACAGGCGTCATCATCAATAAGCATGAATTCCGAACGAGGTGGAAAGCTGTCCAATTCAACGCTCATTTGGCAAACAGCACTCGGCCGCCTCAGAGAACGAGATCCAAGAGGTCGGTGCCTCCGAAGCCACTGCCGCACAGGGACCGCCGCACGCCCTCCGGGGGGTGAGGACAAAGGTCCCTGAGAACGGGAAAGGGCAGGAGGAAGTGTGGCTCAGAGGAGGTGGGATAGGAGCTAGTCATCGGGGACAGAGGACCTGTCATGATCGATGCCCACTTCCCAGAAGTCTGTCTCTGCCTGTATCACAGGCAGGGGAATCGTCTCTTCCAGGAGCTGCGTTGACCACTGTTTCTGAAGTTCCAGGGAAACGTGCCAGCACCCGGGAGCACCTGGCCCTTTACGAGATACAGCAGTGAACTTCCAGAGGAAGGAAAAAGGACGCTCACATGCATTTCCACAAGTTACCACGTATCTGAGACAAAAGAGGAAGGCAAAGTGTGCTAAGATCAAGAAGATGAGAGCTGGGCTGCCCTGGCAGCGCAGTGGTTGAGAGTCCGCCTGCCAATGCAGGGGACACGGGTTCGAGCCCTGGTCCGGGAAGATCCCACACGTGCGCCATAGCTACTGAGCCTGCGCTCTAGAGCCTGTGAGCCACAACTACTGAGCCCGCGTGCCACAACTACTGAAACCCGCGCGCCTAGAGCCAGTGCTCTGCAAAAGAGAAGCCACTGCAGTGAGAAGCCTGTGCACTGCAACGAAGAGTAGCCCCCCGGTTGCCGCAACTAGAGAAAACCCACGCGCAGCAACAAAGACCCAACGCAGCCAAAAATAAATAAAATTAATTAAAAAAAAAAAAAGAGGAGAGCCCCACAGATGCCCAGTTGTGTTTCCATGGCAACAGCGTGACTTGATGCGCGTGGGCTTCAGATGCGGTCACTGTCCCTCTCTGTGGCCCATCCAACCTCATCCAAGCCTGTCAACTCACTCAGCCTACGATGTTCACTGAAAATCAAGGCACAGGGCCTTCCTAAAAAATAGGCACCGGTAAGCCGAGCACACCCTAAGTCACCTCAATTCATGCGTTTACCACAAACGGAGCCATCTAAGGAGGGCCCCCCAGAGCAGCAGGGGGACAGCTGGTGCCCCTAGCGGAGGGCGTGGGGATTCCCTGGGACACCCACAGTGGCAGCTCGCACAGAGCAAAGGAGCGGAGGGAACAGCCCGTCACAGTCACCACTGCCCTGAGAAGAAAGGTGAATCATCCTTCCACTCTGGCAAATTCCAGGCTGTAGGACAGGAACAAAAACCCATACTAGCTGGGCATTTACACCTAAGCGGCTAGCGGTGCTTAGAAGAATACAAAGGCCGGAAAAGTAAGAACTGAGCTGCCCCTTCTCTTTCCAGCCAAGATGGGGCAAAGGGGCCACATTTACTCTCCCAAACAACCAAAACACGGTCAAAATACGTGGAGTTTTGGACCCAAAATGGGCAAAATATATCCTTGTAAGACCCTGGACATTGGGCATGGAGGACAGTGATCTCTGAGATGGGACAGGTGTGGTGCGCCCCAAACTGTCCCAGTTGTACCCTGCGAGTTCCCAGTAAGACCCTGGACATTGGGCATGAAGGACAGTGACCTCTGAGATGGGAAGCAGGCGTGGTGCGCCCCAAACTGTCCCAGCTGTACCCTGCGAGTTCCCAGGACACGGGACAGGAAGTGGGCCCCTCACAGCCGAGCCGGCAGACAGCCTGGGTGAACGAGCTGGTCTGGGAATTAACAGGTGGGGTGTGCAGGTCTCGGAGCTGGAGGGAGGGCCGTGTGGGGGCCAAGGGCCTGCAGAATGGCCCTCAAGGACTCGGCGGGGCCCCCACCAGCGAGGGAACCAAGAGGGCTCACATTGGCATCCCTCACCCCAGCCAGCCTGGGAAACCTCAAAACACACAGGCGTTAGGCAGACCACAGGGGCAACTTGCCCCAGCAGCAGGGAACAGACTGGGCACTGCTTTGGTTCCGCTGAACTAATCTTAAAAGCAAGATCTAAGAAGATCAAACTGGGACGTCCCTGGGGGTCCAGAGGTAAAGAATCTGCCTTACGGTGTGGGGGACGCACATTCGATCCCTGGTCGGGGAACTAAGACCCCACGTGCCACGGGGCAACTAAGCCCGCGTGCCACAACTACTGAGCTTACCCGCCTCAACTTAGAGCCCGTGAGCTGCACACACCACAGAGTACACGCCACAACTAGAGAGAAGCCCGTGCACCACAACGAAACATCCCGCCTGCCTCAACGAAGATCCTGCGTGCCGCAACTAAGACCTGATGCAGCCAAAAGTAAACAAGATAAATAAATAAATAAATCTTTTTTAAAAATAAAAAGAGCAAACTGTTTCCAAGTTACTTAACTGCACCCTAGAACAAAGCTCAAGAAAATGTATAGGCCCACAAAAATACCCATCACCCAGCAAAGTAAAATTCACAATGTCTGGCATCCAATCAAAAATGACCACTGGGGGCTTCCCTGGTGGCGCAGTGGTTAAGAATCCGCCTGCCAATGCAGGGGACACGGGTTCTAGCCCTGGTCCGGGAAGATCCCACATGCCACGGAGCAACTAAGCCCGTGCGCCACAACTACTGAGCCTGTGCTCTAGAGCCCACGAGCCACAACTACTGAGCCCACATGCCACAACTACTGAAGCCTGCATGCCTAGAGCCAGTGCTCTGCTACAAGAAAGCCACCACAATGAGAAGCCCGCACATCACAACAAAGAGTAGCCCCCGCGTGCCGCAACTAGAGAAAGCCCGTGTGCAGCAACGAAGACCCAAGGCAGCCAAAAATAAAATAAATTAAATAAATCAATTTTAAAAAATGACCATTGGAAATGGTAAATAAGTGGGTGAATATATACGATTTTTTTTCTTATCATTTAAATCTTATTAATAGATAAGTGACTATTTAAACAAAATAAGAGCAATGCAGCATGGGGCTTTAGCACATGTAAAGTTAACTGCATGACAATTACTCTAAGGTAGGCAGGGGATAAACAAAAGTATGCTTTTCCCTAAGATCAAGAACAAAGCAAGTATGCCCACTCTTACCACTTCTAATCAACACTGTGCTGGAGTTTCTATCCAGAGCAACCAGGCAAAAAAAAAACAAAAAAGAAATAGAAGGCATCCAGGTGGGAAAGGAAGAAGTAAAACTATCCCTTTTTGCAGATGACATGATCTTATTTATTATGTATCTAAGGAACCCACTAAAATCCATTAGAATGAATAAATGAGTTCAGCAAGGTTGCAGGCTATCAGATCAACATACAAAAGTAAATTGCATTTCTACACACCAGCAGTGAACAATTAGAAACTGAGACTTAATAAACAATACCATACATGACACGGTAATGAAAAATATGAAATACTTAGGGATAAATCTGACTGTGCAAGATGGGCACACTGAAAACTACAAAACATTGCTGAGGGAAATGAAAGCAGACATAAGCGGACACCTACACGGTGTTTCTGCGCTGGCGTCTCAACACTGCTGTGTCACGAGTCTCCAAGACCATCCCCAGGTCCGATGATCTTTCAGGAGGAGTCACCCAGCACGCCTCCAGAGCCACAGCCGTGATTATTGTACCACAGGATATAAAGCAAAATCCACAAAGGGAAGGGCAGATGGGGCGGCGTCTGGAGAACTCCAGGTGTGAGCTCCCGGGAGCCTCTCCCAGGACCCTCCCTCGGATGAGCTTGATTCCTCCAGCAACGGACGATGACCAGGGCAGCTCATTAAGGACTCGGTGCCCAGAGCTTTTACTGGGAGCTGGTCACGTAGATACCCTCTGCCTAGCACACACCAAAATCCCAGACTTCCAGAAGGAAAGCAGGTGTCCAGACAGCTGAAGCACAGAAAGCCCCTCTCATCAGTTGAGAATGACGGGAAGTATGCCAAACTCCAAGTTCCCAGACATCAGCCAGGGGCCAACTTGGCAAGCGGGCTTTCCTAAGGACAGCAGTCCCAAGCCTCCTGTGTTAACACTTTCGGCACAATCATAAAGATGTCAATTCTCCCCAAATCAATCTATAGATTCAAGATAATCCCAATCAAAATCCTACCGTGCTTTTTGTAGAAAATGACAAATGGATTCTAAAATTCATATAGAAATGCAAAGCACGTAGAACAGAGAACCAAGTTGGAGGACTGACACTACCTGATTCCAAGACTCGGCACCAAAAAAGCCACAGCGATCAGGACAGTGCGGTGCTGGCACGGGAATTGAGAAATAAATCAATACGACAGAGCAGAGTCCAGAAAAGGACCCCACACACAGACAGCTGATTTCTGACAAAGATGCAAAGGTGATTTAGTGGGGAAAAAAGACGGTCTTTGGACATCCACATGCAAAAACAATAACGTTGGAGCCATACCTCACACTGTGAACAAAAATTAACTGACAGATAATTAGATCACAGATCTAAATGTAAAACCTAAAACTGCAAAACCACCAGGAAAAAAAAAAATAGGGAGAAACCTTTGTGCCCTTGAGTTTGACAAAGATGCCTTAAACCTGACACTAAAAGCATAACCGATAAAAGAACAAACTGATAAACTGGGCTTCATAAAAATTTAAAACTTCTGCTTGTCAAAAGAAACCACTAAAAGAATGAAAAGACAAACCACAGACTGGGAGAAAATACTGCAAACCATGTATCTGATAAAAACACCTGTATCCAAACATGAAAAACTCAAAATTCAATAAGAACAATTTTTAAATTGACAGATTTGGATACTTCACCAATGAAGATATAAGGGTGACAAGCACATGAAAAGATGCTCAACATCATTAGTGAAATGCAAGTTAAGACAACGATGAAATGCCACCCCATACCTATCTGAATGGCTAAAAATTTTTTTTAAAAAGGTCCATACAAAGTATTGATGAGGATGCAAAGCAACTGGAATTCGCACACTGCTGGTGGGAATGCAAAATGGTGCAGAACTTCGGAAGCCAGTGCAACAGTTTTAAAAAGTTAAACGTACACTTACCACATGATCCAGCCAGTCCACTCCTAGGTATACACCCAAGAGAAAAGAAAGCATATGTTCATACAGAGGCCTGTACGCAAGGGTTCATTCACAGCGGTTTCATCTGTAACAGTCAAAAACTGGAAACGACCCAAATTTCCATCAACCAGTTAATAAACACACAAATTGTAGTGCAGCCATATAACTCAACAATAAAAAGGAATGAACTATTGATATACTCTACAACCTGGACAAATTTTAAAACAATTATGCTGAGTGAAAGAATCCAGACACAAAGGCACATATTGTATTATTCCCTGACGTGAAGTGTCCAAAACAGGCAGAACAGTTGAGTGGTTGACAGGGCTTGGCGTAAGGAAATTGGGAGGTGTGGGGTCTCTTTCTGGGGTGATAGAAACGTCCTGTAATTAGACAGTGGCGATGATTGCACAACACCGTGAATGCACTAAAAGCCCTGAATTGTATACTTTCAAACGGCTAAAATGGATTACTTTGTGCCACTTTTACCTCAACTTTAAAAATTTTCAGGGTAAGTTTTATGGTATGTAAATTATATCTTAAAAATAAATTTTAATGTGTAATAAAGTTTTTCATATATATGATTTGCTTTTCATAGAGAGATACAGACGTAAATACCCACTTTAGTAAATATATTTTGTAATGCTGAAATTAAAAATAGTTCTTTTAAACTTCAAGTTTTAGGTGCTGTCGTTGGAATCCTGGACAACTTAAAATCCATTTAGCGACCCATCTACCCATCAACTGTAACTGATGTGTTGCGGTGAATTAAATCAAGCAGTAGGGAGAAAAAAGTAGGAATTATATAAGGAAAAACGTCAGCTGAAGATACCACTGGGTAGATATAGAAAGCATGAAATGAAATTTGCAGAGTTTAGTCAGAAAAAGTTAGAGGAACACAGAAGGCTTAATAAAACGTAGATTCCTGATCTGTAATCAGATGCGACCAAACATTTTTTCTACTTCTTTAGGGATTCCTATGTCAGAAGATTTTCTCATTAATAATTTAAAAAAATAAGCTAAGAAACAAGGGAGGTCTGGATTCCCTTTCAGAAAAAGTGGTGCTAGCCCAGGGACAGGGGAGGGCGAGCACCCCGACTCCTCAAAAGGAGCCACACCTTCCTCCCCTGGGGCCCCCGCCCCCTGCTGTGCCGGGGACTGTCAAGTGCAGGTGCAGGCGTGAGCAGACGGTGCTCAGAGAACAGGAACACGGGCAGAACACCGCCAGGAGGAGGCCCGAGGAACTGGAGGTGTTAACATAAACTGCACCCCATCACCATTTTCGCAGCGAGCCCCAAACTCAGGCAGGATATGCTTCCTCCCGGGATGTGGGGGTTTCCAGACAAAAAGGCAAGACTTGAAGGCAAGGCGTTGAGAGCTGAAGGGAGGTGCCCAGGACTGGGGGCCGAGCCGCGTGTGGCCTCAGATGCATCCAGCTCAGCTGCTCCCTACCTGCCTCCAGAGACACCTGATGGCGAAGAGCACATCCCTGAAGCTTCCCAATTACTGAAATGTTACTCAGAAGGTCTGAGGCTTCCCTGGATCCACAAATCCATCCCTTCCTTGTTCAGTCCCATCACTTCTGGGTTAAGACGTGATTTACCATTTGGAGAATCTGCACCAGGAGACTGTGTCCTAGTGGCAAGAAAGACTCGGTTTCTTAACGGATTGTGTTTTTATGCTCCAAACGAATATGGAAGACATCTGGCCTAAGAGGGTGTAGACCGGCCACCGGTGAGAAGAGCAGAGACCCAGGGGAGGTTTCTGAATGCGGCTCCAGACACAGAAGCCGCTGCGCCACGGAGCCGACCTGGGTCGCCGCACTCAGCCTGGTGCTTTCCTTAGCGAGAGAAAAGCAGGAACAGCGCGCAGACACCCCAGGTACCGCCGCACGCAACCTGCAGCCGTGTCCGGGCAGCCCTTCCTGGGCCTCTGCTCCGGCCGGCACACGGGGCCCTCCCCAGGCAGGATCGCGGGTCCTCACCGGGTACCTGCGAGGGACACGCACCAGCCGGCCGGCCCAGGAGCCCCCTGCGCCCCCAGCGACTTTTCTAGAGCGCACTCCCTCCAAGTGGGGCTCCGCTGTATGTAAACTGCACCTCCACGGAGTTGATTTTTTTAAAATACACAAACCGCTCACCTATCTCAATGCAACAACTTGGTCCTCTCAAATCGTGAGGTCACATTTCAAAGAGGAAGGAGGCTTCTGGGGACGCTGTGGGCACTGCCCTCTGACCCCGGACGCCTGGGCCTGGCCGGCAGCACGGCTGATGCCGAGGCCGGTTTGCTGCCACCGGACTGGGCTGTCGGGTCCGCTCCTCGCGTCGCCGTCCAAGGCCATGGAAAACCGGCACAACCGGCACCACCGCCTCCCGGGCCCGCCAAGGGGGCCCGGACCCGTCCCGCCCACAGCCCGGGGCCCGCCCCTTCCATTAAAGCCGAGACCCTATTAACCACGGGCAGTTACGGCTCCGCAGCAACCGACGCTCAATCCTGGCCTGGCGGCCCGCGCGCGCCCCCGTGCGACCCGCTCCCGGGAAGACACGAGTGACCGCCGGAGGGCCCCGTGCGCTCCGGCCCCGGCCCCGTGGGGAGAACGCGCGAGCCCCGGGGCGGGGACACCACCAAGGGGGCTCCCCACGCGCCCCACTCCCGGGGACAAGGCCACCCTCGGGATGGCCCCTTTCTCAGAAGACCCTCACGTGCCAACCTTCCATCCCTTCAAAGCCCTGGTTCAAACTGAAACCTGGCTCTTAACCCCACCGCTGTCTCATTCACCTGTTTTTATGACTCTGAAGTGCCCGCTGGGTCCTGGGACGCAGCCCTGACCTCCGAGCCCATGTCCAGGGCTCACCCTCCAGCAAAGAAAGAGGGTGTGCCAGCCCCCATGGGAGCACAGGGCCATCTGAGAAGGCCCAGGGCACGGCCCGGCTGGGCTCCAGATAGGGGCTGACCTGGAGGGAAGCCCACCCAGGTGCGGACCCTTCCTGGCCCCCAGCTTCACTTTATCCAAATGACCAGGGACGACACAGGACTCAGCAAGGGTAGCCAGTGATCTGGTGCACGAGCATAAATGCCCTCTCAGCCTACAGAGCCTGGCTCACGTTTCAAACCCACCTTTCATTCCGTATGTCCTCGTCCAAAGCAGGCAGGCCACGGCCCGGAGACGCAGAGACCCAGCCGAAGGCCCCACCGACCCCCTAGCTGGGCAGGACTGACCACTGAGAGGGGACACACCCCTCATTCAAAAGTGCTACCTGGGAGGTGAGCTCATCACGTCCCAAGGCGGCCCCGGGCAGGGTGAGCCCCCCGTGGGTGCTGGTTGGTTGGCCTTCCTGGCTCCTGGCTGCAAGAGGCTTTTCGTCGTGTCCCCTCACACCTCCAGGCCCCACTGCTAGCTTCTGCTCGGACAACGAGAGAGGCCAGAGGCTGACGGCCTGTGCTCCCTGCTCTGCCAGTCTGCCCAGCGAGCTGGTCACTGGTTGACCGAACCAGCTCTGGGCTGAACCACGGCACCCACATGGCTGTACCCAGCTGGACGAGCGCCAGAAAGGCCCTGACCCAGGCAGACTGGGATAAGTCGTTTTCCCCAAATCAAGATAGCAGCTTCACTTTAAAAGTGAAGCTTTAAGGCTACTGCTCAAAGGGAAGAGAGGACATGGCCTTCCGGTAAGGCGGACCTTCCAGAGCGCCCACGTGACGGTAAACCCACAGAGATGCTCAAGTGCCCTGAGTTCACCCGTAAGTAAAGAAACACGGAAAAGCTAGTGCCCTCCTGGCCCGAAACACCCTCTGTAATTCGGCAGCAGGGCTTCCGTCGGGTGAAACGCAGCCGAGGGGACGGGCCGTCCAGGACAGGGGCGTGAGGTTCTCCACCCCCTGGTGTGAGTCTCTGGAACCGAGAGGCAACTATTTGGGAAAAGAGCCTGGACGTGGCCTGCTTCCTGCCCTGCCCCCGAGTGATGACAGCATCACCCCAGGTGGGGGCAGCCCAGAGGGGCCCCTCCCCGCAGCCCCCAGGAGCAGCAGGTACAGAATATCCCTCCTGCCTCAGTGCGCTCATGGGGTGGAGGTCCCACAACTGGAGGGGAAGCCGGGAAATACCAGGGGCTACAACCCCCAGTGCCTGCACTTAAAGCACTGCAGTCACCCCAACAAGGGCCACCGCTGCCCGGCCTCCAGCTCCAGAGCAAGGGTTCAGAGGGTCTGCCCTGGAAGTGGAGGGGTGAGAACAGAGCGCTCCACCGCTCCCCCCAGAGGGGTACCTTGCTTGGAACAGGCTCAAGCCTAAGGGCACAGACAAACACAATAGGTAACCTGTCGGAGGGCAACTGAGGGGAAGCTGAAGGTTTATCAGAAAGACAGCAAGAGCGGCCCTCCTGGACACAGCAACTGTCAAAGGCGGGCCTCAGGCCACCCCTGCCTGACTTTAACTGGATCAGACCTTAGAGCGCTGCGTGGCCTAGGCCGTTATCAAAACCAACAGAGCAATCAGTTGTTAATCAGTGGTGGCAGACCCCGGAGCAGCTTAACAGGGGGGACAAGGAGAGTCAAAGACAGCAGGTCCACAGCCAGCCTGGCGGGGGAGGGACTCTAAGAGGGCAGCCATCCAGCCAAGTCACTAAACACACAGACACCAAACAGGCCCCCAAGCAGGGTGGGGTCAGCGTCCAGAGTTGCTGCAGTATTTTACCTCAAACAGCCAGTTTTCAACAAAGTATGTATGGAAAGTGGCCCATACACAGAAGAAGAAAGAAAAGGAAACATTGCTTTTGAAGGGACAGAACCATTGGACTCAGCAGAAAAGACTTCAAAGCAGCCATTACAAATAGGTCCAAAGAACTAAAGGAAACCGTACATGAAGAATGAAAGGAAGACGTATACTGACAATGTCTCATCAAACAGAGAATAGCAATAAAGAGGTAGAAATTACTAAAAAGAGCCAAATGAAAATTCTGGAGTTGCAAAGTCTAGTAACTGAGGTAAAAAAAAAAAAAAGCACAATAAGGGGCTCAACAATAGAGCTGAGCTAGCGGAAGATTCAGCAAACTTGAACACAGGTCAATAAAGATCATGCATCTGAAGAAGAATGAGAAAATGGAATTCAGAAAATTGAACAGAGCCTCAGAGACACACAGAATAATAGTCAGTGCACCAACATGTGTGTGACGGGTGCACTGAAGAGAGGAGAAAGGAGAGGAAAACAGCCTAAGAAATAATGACCGAAAACTTCCCAGATTTGATGAAAATATCAGTCTACACACCCAAGAAGCTTAACAAGTTCCAAAAAGGGTAAGTACAAAGAGAACTACACCCTCACGGAATACCACAGTCTAAATGTTGAATGCCAAAGAAAAAGACAGCAAGAGAGGGAATTCCCTGGCGGTCCAGTGGGTAGGACTCCATGCTTTCACTGCCAAGGGCATGGGTTCAATCCCTGGTCAGGGAACTAAGATCCCGCAATTCGAGTGGCACAGCCAAAAAATAAAAAAAGAAGAAAGAAATCAGGGACTTCCCTGGTGGTGCAGTGGTTAAGCATCGCCTGCCAATGTAGGGGACAAGGGTTCCAGCCCTGGTCTGGGAAGGTCCCACATGCTGCAGAGCAACTAAGCCTGTGCGCCACAACTACTGAGCCCACACTCTGGAACACTCGAGCCACAACTACTGAGCCCGCGTGCCACAGCTACTGAAGCCCGCGTGCCTAGAGCCCGTGCTCTGCATCAAGAGAAGACACCACAATGAGAAGCCCACGTACCGCAACTGAGAATAGCCCCTGCTCACCGCAACTAGAGAAAACCCATGTGCACCAACGAAGACCCAATGCAGCCCAAAATTTAAAAAATAAATTAACTTAAAAAAAAAAGAAAGAAATCAGCAAGAGATAATGAGTAACATATTTGAAATGCAGCAAAGAAACTGTCAACCAAGATTCTTACATCCAGCAAACTTTATTTTTTTATCCTGGCTGCACAGCTTGTGGGATCTTAGTTCCCCAACCAGGGACTGAACCCGGGCCCTCAACAACGAGATCGTGGAGTCCTAACCACTGGACCACCAGGGAATTCCTGCAAAAATTTTTTTTTAAAACAAGGGCAAAATAGAGACATTTCCAGATAAAAAAGAACTGGGAGAATTTCTTGTTAGCAGACCCATCTTACAGGGAATACAAAAAATAAGTTCTTCATGATGAAAGAGAGAGACATCAGACAATAATTATAATCCACTTGAGAAAAACAAAAAGTATAGGTAAAGGTAATACTGCAGGTAATTATAAAAGACAGTATATGTGCGTAGTTCTTCTCCTTTCCTCTCTTAACTGATTAAATAATTAAGTTAGTATAAGTCTGAAGTAGATTCTGGTAAGATGCATATCATAAGCCTTAGAGCAACCACCAAGAAAATAACATAATATAATATAATGTGATATAATGTAGTATACACACACACACATACATATGTATGTGTGTCTATATATATATTTAAGGCTCATTAACGGAATTAAAATATTACACTAGAAAATGTTCACTTAATACAAAAGAAAGCAGTAAAGAAGGAACAGTTGGGGGTTAGGGTAGACATGAGGATAGAAAACAGAAACTGAAATGGCAGGTGTGAATCTAAACATATCACAATAACATTCAATGTGAATGAATTAAACAATCCAATCAAAGGGCAGAATTGCCAGAATGAGTTTTTTTCAATGATCCACTATATGCCGTCCACAGGAGACGTACTTTAGATTCAAAGATAAAAAGAAGTCAAAAGCAAAGTGGAAAAAGATATGCCATACAAACAGCAATCATAGGAGATCTTCAGTAGCTACACTACTATCAGAAAAAAATTGACTTTAAAACAAAAAAGTCACTAGAAATGAAGGAAAATTTTATAATGATAAAAGGGCCAATCTATCAGTATAAAACGATAAACATATGCACCTAACAACAGTGCCCCAAAATATAAAAAGCAAAAACTGACAGAAGTGAAAAGAGAAACAAATAATCTAAAGGTAGCTGAAGATTTCAATACACACTTTTAGTAACGGACATAACAACTAGACAGAGGAAAAAGGGAAGAGGAGACCTGACCACACTACAAACCTAACAGACACCCCTCCACCTCCACCTGACAACAGCAGAATATACATCGTCCTGAAGTGCACATGGAACGTTCTCTAAGAGAGACCATCAGCCAGGCCATCAAACAAGCCTCAATTTTAAATGACTGGAATAGGGACTTCCCTGGTGGTGCAGTGGTTAAGAATCCACCTGCCAATGCAGGGGACACAGGTTCGATCCCTGGTCCAGGAAGATCCCACATGCTGAGGAGCAACTAACCCCATGCGCCACAACTACTGACCCCACGCTCTAGAGCCCGCAAGCCACAACTACTGAGCCCGCGTGCCACAACTACTGAAGCCCACATGTCTAGAGCCTGTGCTTCACAACAAGAGAAGCCACTGCAATGAGAAGCCCGCGTGCCACAACAAAGAGTAGCCCACGCTCGCCCCAACTAGAGAAAGCCCGCAAGCAGCAACAAAGACCCAATGCGGCCAAAAATAAATACATTTTTTTAAAATATAAAATAAAATAAAATGACTGGAATAATACAAAATATGTTCTCCAACTACAATGGAATTAAATTAAAAATCAATAACAGAAGGAAATTTGGGGGATTCACAAATATGTGGAAATTAAACAACAAACTCAAAAATAACAAATGAGTCAAAGAAGAAATCCTGAAGGAAATTTAAAAATATTTTAAGACCAAAATGCAAACAAAAACACAACATACCAAAACTTACAGGATGCAGCTAATGCATTCCTTACAAGGAAATTATGGCTGTAAATGCTATATTTAAAAAGAAGATCAACTATACATCAATTTAAAAAAAAGAAGAAATACCTCATCAGTAAATTAATTCTATCTTAAACTAAAAAAAAAATCAAACTAAACCCAAAATAAGCAGAAGGAAAGAAATAATAAATACTACAGTGGAAATAAATAGGGGCTAGAAAAACAATAGAGAAAAATCAACAAAACCAGAAGTTGGCTCTTTGGGAAAAAAAACCCAATTAAATGGACAAACCTTGAGCTGGAAGAACCAAAACAAGGAGAGAGAAAGGGAGGAGAGTCAAATTACTAAAGTCAAGAATTAAAGAAAGATCATTACCACCAACTTTACAGAAGTCGAAAAGATTATAAGGGAATACCAAGAACAATTATATGCCAACAAATTAAATAACAGATTAAATGGACAAATTCCAAGAAAGAACTTCTATTGAAACTAACTCAGGAAGAAATAGAAAATCAGAATAGATCTATAACAAGTAAAAGACTGAATTAGTACTTTTAAAACTTCCCACAAAACGCCCAGGCCCAGAGAGTTTCACTGGATAATTGTACCAAACATTTAAAAGAATCGGTGAACTTGCAACAAGCAGTAAATAAGCCCCATAGATCTAATGCACAGTAGACTGAATACAGATAACAACACTGAATTATAATCATCAAACTTGCTAAGAGACTAAAAGTAATTATTCCAACTACTAAAAAAAAAAAGATAATTATGTAACACAATAGAGGTGTTCATTATCACTCCATGGCTATCATATCACAGCATATACATGTATCAAATTAACATACACACATTTAACTTACATAATGTTATATGTCAAATATATTTCAATTAAAACATTTTAATTAATAAGAAATTGATAGCAAAGTCTTAAAATTAAAAAAAATAGAAGAGGAAGGAACACTTCCCATTCCTAACTTACTTTATAAAGCCAGTTCTATCCTGATATTAAAACCAGTCATCACAAGAAGAAAGAAAAAAAGAGACCAATATTTCTTACGAATATGGACACAAAAATCCTCCACCTAATACTAGCAAACAGAATCTAGCAACTTATAAAAAGGATTATACATCATGATCAGATGAGATTTATCCCGAGAATGCAAGGTTGGTCCAGCATACAAAAATCCATCAATGTAATACACTGTAAAAGCAGAATAAAGGACAAAACCACACGATCATCTCAACAGACACAAAAAGCATTTGACAAACTTAAATATCCTTTCATGATGGAAAAACTCAACAAACTCAGAACAGAAGGGCACTTGCTTAACCTGATAAAGGGCATCTCTGTAAAATCCACAGCTCGCATCATACTTAATGGTCAAGGACTAAATGCCCTCTCATTACAATCAGGAACAAGACAAGCACACCTGCTCTCCCACGTCTGGCCACAGGGCTATTAGGCAAGAAAGAGAAATGAAACGCATCCAGATCGGAGAAGAAGGAGTAACACTACCTCTATCTGCGGGTAACAGAATCTTGCATATAGAAAAGCCTCAAATATCCACTAAAAAACGATTAGAATAAATGAGTTCTGCAAAGTTGCAGGACACAAGATCAATTTGTGAAAATCAATTTTATTTCTACAAAGAAACAATGAGCAAACCAAAGTGAAATCAAGAGAACAATTCCATTTACCATAGAATCAAAAAGAATAAAATACTTTGGAATAAATTTAACGAAAGAATTCCAAAACTTGTGTTCTGATCATTTCTCTTTCTTTCTACCTCTCCATGCCCCTCCCTCCCTCTCCCCGCTCCCACACACGCAGGAAATGGGCAGGTTTCTAGGAGCTACTTCATGCTCAAAAACAGCAGGTGTGGCTGGTTGGCTGGCTGGAGCCTTGGCCACACTGGGTGGATGATGTGCATGCAAGGTGAGGATGCGGCACAGATGGGAGCAGAGACAGAGAGGGACGAGCTGCAGAGGAGGAAGCTCATGCAACGTGGTACCTACCCAGATGTGACCGCCTGGGAGGGCTCATGCAGCGTGGTACCTACCCAGATGTGACCGCCTGGGGGGGCTCATGCAGCGTGGTACCTACCCAGATGTGACCGCCTGTAGGGGGGGGGTTCATGCAGCGTGGTACCTACCCAGATATGACCGCCTGGGGGGGGCTCTGGCTTCATCTTTATTATCTGCAGCTACATTTAAAGACAGAGAGAGAGAAAACAGGAAGGAAGAAGAGACAAAAACAGACTGGTTTTAACACTGGTAAGTCCTTGTTGTATTTCTTTAAAAAAAACCAAAAAACAATGGAACAGGAAGACAGCGAGCTTTTAGTTTCTGTGCATTAGGAAATACACTTTCTGAACCATTTTTCTCCAAACCTACCCTCCTCCAAATAAGTGCTTGGGACAGAGGGAAAAAAATGAAAAGCCACCTCATTTTCATTTAATTTCTAAGGTCAGAGGTGCTGACAGAGATACAGCAGACCCTCCTTCTACTTTCCCCTGGGAACTCATCTGTACGCAAGCCCTGGTTGCAAGGTAGTTGTCTCAGGGTCCAAACTCTCCAGAAGCTTGCTCAATAGAGCTGTTGTCAGAGGACACTCAACAGGACTCCCGCCATAAACGGAGAGCTAGCTCAGCACGTGAACTTGACCGCCCTCGGACATCACACCCAGTCAGGGAGCAGGTCTGGCAGCTGTCTCCACTGTGGCCCAGGAAGGAGTACTTGACCCACTGTGCGACAATTCAACTGCCAGGTACCTTGCCCCTCCGAGCACCCCACCCCACCTGAGACCTCCCTAGTCTGGGCCACCCCAGGACAATGACCGACTGACCTACCGACCAGAGGCCCTGAAGACAGAGCACCTCCAGCTGGGTTCCACCTGCAGGTGGGGCTTGGGATGGACAGTAGTTAAAGAGAAGAGTCCCTGAGGTCAGAAAGCAGAGGCAAGACCAAAGGTCGTGTGCTACCTGCCCCAGGCCATGTTCACTCTACCCCAAAATGGAAATTTTGCATGTAGTCAACTAAAAGCAAACACCAGACTTGCTGCCTAGACCGGGAGGAGCTGGAGGGTTGGGGCAGGGGGAGTGGTTTATAAACCAACACAAATTGCAGTCTCCTCTCCTCACCCCACCCCTCTCCCCAACACCCCCCTCCTGGACCTTCTGGGTTCTGACCCCTCAGAGTTGGTCAGATTCTCTCAGCTTTTTGCTTCTATTTCTTTGATTCAGACCAATTTCACCATTCATGGGCACCTCCTCTACAGATCAAAAGAGGGAAGGAGGGGAGAGGAGGGAGGCTGTAGGAGAGAGCGCTCAACTCAGTTACTTGTGCGTTTCAGACACCGTTTCCCTTCTCCTCTCCAGGCTTGATCACACTGAGCTGACAAGCAGAGCTTCGCACATGCAGAAGCACCGGGCATGGCTGGGAGACACACAGAGTGCGCGGGTGCAGAGCTGGGGGTCGGCAAGCAGAGGGCTGGGTAAGTTGGGTGGGAAGGTCACATCCCTGTGTACTGCGCCAAGCTACCTAAGGTTCCTTGGCTGGAAAGCAACATGATCAGATCTACGTTTTAGAAAAGACACCTTTGCACAGGACAGATGGAAGAAAGTGGGCTCTGAAGCTGAGAGACGCTAGAAATGTTTTCAACCATCATGTGCTTCCACAGAGCTGTACTGAGGACACACTGCACGCCAGGCACGAAGGTTCCAAAACAACTGCACTGGGACTTCCCTGGTGGTCCAGCAGTAAAGAATCCGCCTTACAGCGCAGGGGACACGGGTTCAATCCCTGGTCAGGGAACTAAGATCCCACATGCCACAGGGCAACTAAGCCCACGTGCCACAACTGGAGAGCCTGCGTGCTGCAAACCACAGAGCCCATAAGCCCTGGAGCCTGCGTGTCACAACTAGAGAAGAGAAAACCCACACGCCACAACTAGAGAGAAGCCCGCACACTGCAACGAAAGATCCCCCCGCGTGCCTCAACGAAGATCCTGCGTGCCGCAACTAAGACCCGACGCAGCCAAAATAAATAAATAATAACTGAATCTTTAAAAAAACACACAACCACACTGTCCTCAGAACCTCCCCTCCCCCACCAGGAGGCGGGTCTTTGCCCCCTTGACTATGGGTGGCCTGAGACTGCAGGTCTTCAGAAGTGATGCTGTGTGAGTTCCAAGACTAGATCTTTAAAAAGATACAGCGTCCACCCGGTTCTCCCCTTGAAACTCAGCGCCGCCTTGTGAGGAAGCCCAGGCCACACGAGGAGGCCACGCAGGGATGTTCCAGCAGAGCCCGGCTGAGGTCCGGCCAACAGCCAGCACCAACCCAGACACATGAGAGAGGAGTGAAAGAGAGAGAGACACAGAGAGAGACAGAGACAGAGGGAGAGACAGAGCAAGAGGGGGTAAGGGGGAGAGACAGTGAGAGACAGAGACAGAGACAGAGGGAGAGACAGAGCAAGAGAGAGGAGTGAAAGAGAGACACAGAGAGAGACAGAGACACAGGGAGAGACAGAGCGAGAGACAGAAAGCTATACAGAGAAAGAGGGGGTAAGGGGGAGAGACAGTGAGGGAGAGACAGAGACAGAGAGAGAGAGAAAGGGGGGGACGGGAGAGAGTGAATGAGACAGTGAGAAAGGAGCTCGAGCAAACAGCCCAACTGTGGAGTCCGAAGCAAAAATGTCCTTTCACGTCATCAAGTTTTGGGGTCACTCGTCGAGCAGCCCCAGAGACAGGAACCAGAGATGACAAGGCAGAAGTTCCAGCAGAGCTGAGACGGGAGAGTCAGCCTCTGGTGGCCAGGAGGAGGCTGCGGGGTGGACCAGAGGCAGGCCCTCAACTGCCCCAGGGGCTTTAGTCCTGTCACACTTTGAGACTCACTGCTGGGGGCACCTTGGAGAGACTACGCAGGGGCAACGGTGCCTGTGTGTGGTGGAAGGGATGACGGCTACAGGGGGACCGGGGGACCGGGAGACCAGGTGGTCCAGGCAACACGGGAACAGGAGACCCTGTGTCAGCTTCAGGGCAGTGGGCTGAACTGAAGCAGGATCGTAGCCTGATGTCCGAGGACACAACGGAGCCCTTGAAAATGCAGGATGGTCTGTGGATAAACATCTTCCTGGGGAAGGGGGTGTCCTCAGCTTTCAATCTCAGGATGGTACGTGACCCTCCCCACCCAACGTGTTTTTACAGCTTTACTGAGCTATAACTACACACCATAAAAGAGTCACTCTCCCAGTGGTGTGTAGGGTACCCACAGGTGTGTGGTGCAGCCACCACCGCTACGGTATTTTAGAACTTGCATCACCTCACAAGGAAACCTGTCCCCTTCAGCAGTCACCCCTCCCGTCCACCTCCCCAGCCAATGCCACCCCCGTGCTGAGATGTGGGGCAAACCTCAGGTGAATTCACGCCTGCAGCCGGTTGGTGACACACCCATTGGGAGGCACTATTCTTAGTGACAGTACAACACGGGAATCTGGCGGGAGGAACGTGTGGCCCTGAGGATCCCCGAGGAAACAACTTCTCAGCAGCCTCGCTGTCGGCCGGCCTCATGACGGAACCTGGCCAGGAGCCATGAGGGAGGTGCCTGGTAGAGACGCCACGCTCTGTTATTCTTGGGTCCCTGGGCTGCAGTGGGAAGATCAGAGCCGACCAGGGCCCCATGAAGGGCCAGCCTGGGAGGGGGCACTCTGTCTCCTGGGAAACCTCCAGACCAGGCTCCTCGGACACCTGGCTGACTGCAGGTCTGGGGCAGGAAACTGGACAGCAAGCTCAGAGCATCTTGTCGCACCAGTGTCCGGGGTCCACAGGACCAAAGGTCAAAGATCAAGAGCCGGCGGCAGGGCTTCCCTGGTGGCGCTGTGGTTAAGAATCCGCCTGCCAATGTAGGGGACACAGGTTCAAGCCCTGGTCCGGGAAGATCCCACATGCCGCGGCGCAACTAAGCCCGTGCGCCACAACTACTGAGCCTGCGCTCTAGAGCCCGTGCGCCACAACTACTGAGCCTGCGCGACTGGAGCCTGTGCTCCGCAGCAAGAGAGGCCGCTACAGTGAGAGGCCCGCGCACCGTGATGAAGAGTGGCCCCCACTCGCCGCAACTAGAGAAAGCCTTCGCACAGAAACGAAGACCCAACACAGCCAAAAATAAATTAATTAATTAATTTATTAAAAAAAAAAAAAGAGCCGGTGGCAGAGGCTCCCCCTGGCCAGAGGTGGGTAAAGGGGCTTCCACCTCATGAAACACAGGATAACGTACAAACAAACGTGCTCATCGCTGCAAGGTGCTGGGAACCAATTTTGAAAAGAGGCAAATATAGGCCTTCACCTGCCTTCCTTTACAAATCAAACCGTCGGAAGACCAAGTAGCGTTTGTGGGGAAGTTTCTCTACAGAAGCTGAGACGGCGGAGCCTTGGGGCTGGTGGCCTGGGGCTGACTGTCAAGACTGGGCACTGGGCCCTGGGCCCCGGTGGCTGCCACCACCCAGAGGGGCCAGCTGACAGCCACACCTCCCAGAGGAAGGACGCAACAGTCCTGCAAAGACAAAGGGCCAGACCTGGGTCCAGTTATCTTTTAAAATGTTCTCTGCAGGGCGTCCCAGACAGACCTGGTTCAGCAGCCCGATTCCGTCCAGATCCCGTGGGCCTGACTCGCTCTGAACACTGCTGCTGGTCTGCTGACCCTGTGCTGGGCGTGCAGCGCTCAGCTCACAGCAAACGACCCATTTCAACAACAGATAAGTTCCAAGGAGAAGGGGGAGTTAGGCAGAACCTATAGATTAAAAAGACAAATCAACAACAAAGATACCAGCCAATCACAGTGTGTGCTGGATCCTGATTTAAGGAAACAAACTGGCCAAAAAGTCAGGAAACGGACAAGACAGCTGGAAACTCACACACAGATGGTAGTTTCATGATAAGGAACCATTGATTTCTTATGGGTGACGATTTCTTTAGAGATACGTTACAGACTATCTATAAAGAGGCTACAACTAGGATTTGCTTCAGAAACTGCAGGAAAAAGATGTGAACAGGGTCTGGAGGTGGTTATGGTGCCACACGGAGCTCCGTTATGCTACTCTCCCTACTTCTACGTGCTTGAAATTCTCTACAATAAAAAGCGAAAAAGGAAAAACACGGCACCTTCGAGACGGACACCACACTTCACTCCTAGTTCACAGTTAAACAGCAGGTGCATATTAGTGTCTCCAGCCAATTCCTCCGTGAAACACGTGGTCTCGGTGGATGCCATTTCACCTGGGACAACCTGAGGAGGGGGACCACACCCCTGGCCCTGCCCCCACTACACACAAGGGCATGGAAAAGCTGCCAGTGGAATGAGAGGTTTGAAAACGTTTGATCCTAATTTTGAAAATGATCCCAATTTTGTGACAGGAGACTAACAAAGAAAAAAGAAAAAAATGGAAAACTATACCAAAATGTTCAAAGTAGTCACCTCTGGGTGGTGGGACGGAAGGCTTTTTACTCTTACTGTATATCCTGTCTTCCCTAAAACGTCTACAAAATGTTCAAAGTAGTCACCTCTGGGCGGTGGGACGGAAGGCTTTTTACTCCTACCGTATATCCTGTCTTCCCTAAAACGTCTACAATGAGCACATGCAGCTCTTCAGATAACAAATTAGGTATTTAATTTTCTAAGTAACCTGCTTTTTCTCGTCACCACCATCTACGTTTCTTTAACCTTAACTTTCAAGTAGAATTAGTGACCTTCAAAACTGCAAACCTCTATAAAAGATAGCTGGAAAATATTTAAGCTTTTTGTTAGGCTGCCTGGCCATCCTATGAGAACCGTGAAACAAAGCTCCCCAGACTCTCCTGGAGAGTTGCTGTAATGTGCATGGTCAGTTCCCCAAGAAGTCTGTGTCCCGAGGCCTCGGCTGACACGTCGGGAAGCGGAGGCCAGCCACCTGCCACGGAGGGTGTGGGGAGAGACGGGGGCCGCGGCACAGCGGCCCACGGGCTCTCAGAGCTTCCAGGCCCGAACCGCTTGGCTTTTTCACAGCCCACCCGCCTACTTCTGGCAAATGAAAGGAAATAAACCCACACATTCATTAAAAGCTTCCCATAGTGGGGTGGTGAGACCTGTGTGTCTCATAAACAGTAGACACGGAAACATGTAAACCGATCTGGATTCAAGTGTTGAATGCTCAGAGTCTCAGCCAGTGTGGGCGGAGCTTAGGAGACGACTCTCCCTGAGGCCACAGGGGACCCAGTGGGGGAGGGCCGGGGTCAGGAGGGGGCCCAGAGGTCAGGAGGCACAGTCCTCCCTCCACCAGGGCCGGCCATCACCGTGAGCTGCTATCAAATGTCCAACGTTAAACTCCAAGTTTGCCACGTGACCCAGAGGCCTCAACACCTGCTGTATCTGGCACCCTCCGCCTTCACGACCCACGCACAGTTTCAAACAAGGTCACAAGCCTGGTCTCCCGCCGCAGAGCCTGAGGGGCAGGACCACTACGCCACCAGGGCAGCGGGTGTCCTCTCCAGGCCTTCCGCCCGCCCTGGGTGAAGACACACACCACTGACCTCCCCACACGGCCCACTCTGCACTCGGCTGTGAGATCCTGCACCCATTAAAGGGGAGGCTCGAAAGGGCACAGACCACAGAGGGCAGGGGCAGAAGCCGCTTGGGCAGAAAGCCCTCGACTCAGAGAAAGTTAAGAGCCAGCTCCTCAACTCATGAGGGGTCCAGGATCCGGGAGCCCTGCTTTCTAGGCAAGAGCAGCGGTACAAGCGGCACCACGTCTGGTGGATCTCCTGAGTCACAGCTGGGAGGATGGCGTTAACGGGAGAGAAAAAGCAAAAACACACCGGAAACAGAGTGGCGGGTGACCCTCTTTATCATCTCAGTGACCCTAACTGATCCAGGCTCCTCATCGGAGCTGAGGCTGACCCATTTCTACAAAGACTGAAGTTAGCACACACTCACTCTCACTCTAGAAACAGAAGCTACACAAGAGGAGAGGAGTCGCTCAAAGGGAGAGAAAATAACCACCAAGGAAAAAATAGCTGGGCAAGACCTCAAGTCTGCAGGAGTCCCAGAACTAAACAAACTCCAGAGAAAACGCTTCTCTAAGCAGTAGCTGAGATCGCACACACCCACATTCCCAGACAACGTCGAAGGGGAGAGCGGTCTTAGACTCAGTCATTAGAAAAACCAGAAGTACGGCCTCAACCCTCCTGCACAGAGAAGCCCACCAGCCCGCGCGGTCGAACACAGAACACTGGCTCGAAAGAAACATTTTCAAAGGAGAAGGCAAAACCAGGAGGAGCACCTTCTATCTTCCGAGCCAGCCAAAAGCTGTAGGGGCTGAGCACGGAGCTCGCCTGCCCGAGCTCGCGGACCCCGCGTGCCCACCCGAGGCCCACAGAGCACGACGTCGGGTGAATGTCTAACAAGGTACGTGAGAAAGATGCCGGTTGACTCAGCCACAGGGGACGGGAAAAACAGAGGCTGTGTTTGGTGCACAAGCCACACACAAGGTCAGAGAGAAAACCGCCTCTGCAGGAAACATCTGGCTCCGGCCTGAGCAGAAACAGACCAGCAGTGCCGCCCTCCTGCCCCAGCTGATGGGCCCGCGTGACGACGGCCACGGCGAGGGACACGGTAAGAACAGGTCGTAACTCGCCCGAGTTCCAGTTTCACACGATACGGTGTCACTTGGCTGACTGCGAACACCGGCGTCGCGACAGACACCGTGCCACCTGGCGAAGCCAGCGCTGCTGGGGTGGCACTGGGTGGAGGCCCCCCACCCCGAGAGCTCCAGCCGAGCCTTGCTCGTCGAGTCGCTGGGCTTCATCCCCAAAGCTGCGGGTCACCAACCTGCAAAGACCCGGCGTTTCAGGTTCAGCTCGTTGGCCACGCGGACCTCGGTGCAGAGCTTCAGCATCAGCAGCATGGTCACGATCATGACGACGCTCTGCCAGAGCAGCGGCGCCTCAAAGCGCCTCCCGAACCTGCGGGGGAGGGGCCGCGGCGTCAGGGGGGCGCTGGCCGGGCCTCCACCACCCCCCAGAGCCGAGTCGCGGGCAGGCTGCTCCACATGCCGCAGGCCCCCCCGGGAGCCGCTGCGACCCTCCCAGGGCCGAGGGCCGGTGGGAGTGGGTCTCCTGCCCTTGCCCCCCCACCCCCAGTCCGGCCAGCTGACCGCCGCCCTCCTGCGGAGGCCCAGCCACCGCCAGGTGAGAAGCCCAGGTGCTGGAACACCTGCCTCCCCAGGGCTCATTCCAGAGTCTGGAGACCGACGGCGACCCTGGCCCCTGGCCGTGGGGAGTGGGGTCTGCAGGCCAGCACGGCCCCCAGTGTGAGCAGAGCAGTGGGGGGCCGGGCCACCCAGCCCTCACCAGAGAGGAGGAGACGGCAGGCAGGGCGTGGTCCGCACTGCCAGCCTCAAGCCCTGATGCCCGACCAGGCCTGGCTGGCCCGCACGGACGCCTCCACGTCCACTCTCTTCTCCGAGCCCCAGCCCGCCCAGCCCTCCCAGCCATAAGCCCCAGGGCCTTCCTGCTGACTCTCCTCCAGTGTGTTGAGCATTTCAGCAGCTCAGCCAAGAGTTCCTGGAGGCCACGGCCACAGCCCAGTGAGTGGCACCGCTGGGCCCATCAGAAGACCCCGGCCCAGGGGCCGGTCACAGCACTGTCCTCTGCACACCAGCTGGGGTCTCAAACGTGGCCACCAGCGTCACAGGACTGGCCTGCAGAAGTGTCACCTCTACGGCGAGGCCCGGGCAGAGCACCCTCAAAGCAGCCTGGCTGCTCCGGAGCCGAGATCCTGCTAGAACCAGCTGCAGCGCGGCCTGACGGGGCCTCCCCAGCCTGAGTCAGTGGCCGACAGGTCACAGTCGGGAGGTCCTGGATGGCAGTCTGACCTCCAGCTCCTCCTGGAAACCAGGAGACACGGCCCGGCCCACCTCCCCTGGCCTCGCTCTCACACCCGCCCCTACAAGGAGAGGGTCCCTGACAGCTGGCTGATGGGGCCACACACGCGCTCCGCCACAGGCTGGCTCTGGGGAGCACGCTGCCCCCCCGGCCTTCTCGCTGTGCCCCACCACCTCCGGGCTTCATCTCTTCCGTAAAGTGCGGACACAACCCTACAGCTACTTGAGGACGTTTCTAGCAGTTCTAGGAACTAGTCCCCACCGGTTACCTGACTGACCCCGGGGGGCTGACTAATGAACAGGTAGTCCAGAGGAGAAGACAGAGCAGGTTCCGCGCCAGGCTGGGGAGACGAGCGGGCGGGCGTCACAAAACGTCAGTCAGTCTAGGGACCAAGCTCACTTCCAGTTAGTGACAAGGCTGAAGACGCGGGATGTGGGCCTTTATGTAATAAGGCCACTTCCATTATTTTCAACAGAAACAATGAGTGACTAGAAAAACGGGGGGGCGAGGGATGAAGGTTTGTGCTTCCCCTTATACCACACACCGAAAACCAAATCTAGGTAAATTCAGTATTTACAGTGAAGTAAGGGGGGCAGAGTGAACATTAAACTGCTTTTAGGGTGAAGACAAGCTGAACAAGACAGAAAATTTCAAAAAGCACAACTTTCCACAGAAGATACACAAGGGACAAAACAAATATGACACAAAGCTCAACATTATTAGTGATTTTTAAAAGCCAATTAAAATAGAAAGACACTATTTTTCATTTATCAAGTTACTTAAACTACTGCCTTTAACGCTAATAGTCTGTGCTGGCAGAGGTGTCACGGGGCACCTCTCCCTCCCCCGCCCTGAGAATGCAGTTGGCAAAGCCTGGTCTGCAGCAGAGGACAGGACAGCCCAGCAGACGAGCGTGTGGCCTGCTGCTTGGAGCAGCCAGTGGAGGCGCCGTCCCCGGGTGCAGTGCACATGTCTCGCTCCCAGGGAGACGCGTGGCAGAGAACGTGCACTGCCTCACCGAGCCTGAGCAAAAGCTCCCACAAGGAACACCTTCTACGCGTCTTCAAAGTAGCAGAGAAAAGCTCGATTGGAAGAAAAGCTGTGTATCTACTTCCCTGACTGGCTTCTCGAGTAGCAGACTGTCACTAGCCCTCTGGTGTAGTGTCACCACATCTCCGATACAATTTTACTACACCTGCAATACAATGTCACCACGTCTCTCTCCGTCTCCGGTACAGTGTCACCATATCTCTGATCAGATAGGGATGGGGCTGGAGAACTAGCTCTGTGAATGCCTCAGGCCCTGGGTCAGATGGCCCTGCAGCACCGTCCTTGCACCCTGGCCCCCTCCCCCCCCTTCTCATTTACAGAATCACTCCACCCTCTGGCTTCCGACACCACAGAGGCCAAATCCTGCACGTCAGCATTTTGTATGATCTGCTCAATGCTGGTTCTGCAAAAGGATGGGAAGAATCGCAAGAAATAAAGGCATTAGAGTTCCGTGAGGTACAGAAACGCCGGGTTTCTACAGGTTGGTCAGCCTTCCCCCACCCCACCCCCAACCCCCAGGACTGCAGAGCTTCTCACATGCCTCACACCACACATTTCCCTGGGCGGCTTCCCAGGCAGACTGGAGTTCCGGAGACTGCATTCCCAGCCAGCTTTGGGAAACGTACTCTTCACTTCCTCCAAGTCCATCACTGCTCTCGTCCCACCCGGAGCCCACCACAGCTCCCAGCCGGTGCTCTCCCCCTCCCCACCACCCATCGCCCATATACACGTGTCTGGCACGTTCCATACAGCACTTCTGCTGAAGCGTTAACCCTGCAGCATCTGCCCAGTGTCTGGCTCATGGGAAACCCTGAAAAACCTATTAAATCAAATGGGCTGCTAGGGGACCCAGGAGTAGGGGCTTTGGAGGCTCCAGAGAAAGGAAGGAAAGGAAGCACAGGCAACACCCTCAGAGCAGTGGGGCCTTGGGACCACGTGGGAGGAGACGCGTGTATTTGTTACAAGTCGTAGACAGAGCCCGGCCTGTCTGCTGGGCTTCACCACGTGAACTACAAAGTACTGCCAGGTGTGAAACACAGGGAAAGCACAACCCCAGGTCAGAGGGATCCTGGAGGAGAGACCTCTGCCAGCCCTCCCTTCTTCCCATAGGGTCCCACAGTCTTCTGGAATCCAGGCTGAGGGCAGCCCTGTGTGTTCACACAGCAGCCACTGAACTCACAGAGGGACCCAGGACAGCTCACGCAGCTGATGCTGTGCGAAAGGGGCAATCAGATGTGCAGAAACAGACGTGCCAGTGCACAAAGTTCAGAATTCCACCAAAGACTCTTTCTTTCTCAAAGGCTCAGGCCCTACAATGGAGAGAGAACTCCCAGTCCCAACGCATCAAATGCTTGCTTGTTAAACCCAGAAGCACTGACGAGATGGCATTCAAGAAACTGGTTTAATTTCTGATTTCTCCAAAACAGATAGTTAGAGGTAGATTAGATATCCTATTTTCTTTTTGCAATTCTGAATGATAAGCATGGCTGGGGGGAAGACCTCTCAAAGGAACTATTTCCCGTAAGAAACGCAACCTCAGCCAATCCTCCGCCACTCCTCCGAGAAAACTTGCCACTGCCTAAAGGAAATGCTGCTTCCCGACCTACCACCCCGGGCCTGGGCTGGGAGCTCCGGAGGCCACACCCAGGGTGCTCAGGGTTGACAGCAGTGTCACACACGATTACGGCTTGGGACCTGCTTCTGTGCAACCCTACCTAGTGAGGGGCAGCTGAGAGAGGGAAGGGGAGGGTCTTGCTGCAGCGGCCGAGTGCTATCCTCAGCCACAGGGAAAGGAGGAGTCTTCAAATGCACTTTTTCAACTTGTGCTAAACAAGTTAAAAGATAAGCGCCCTCTGACCCCTCCTTCAGAAGCGGACTGGCCCAGAGACAGGGCTCATGGTGTGACAAATTCTTCCAGGAGAAGGGGTCGACTCACCAGCTCACCTTTTAAAACCTCAGACTGAGCAAAAACACAGTGAGAGTGACCAAGGGCTGCCTTAGGCCAGGTGGACAGAAGGTGAAGGACCAGAGAACTTCTGGACTCAGGGGACTCACACCCTGATGACCGCAGAGGGGACATCTGCCAAAACTCATCAAACTGCGCACGTGCAACGGGTGACTTTCTTCCCTGTAAATCACGCCTCAGTAAGGCTGACTTAAACTCAATTAGCAAGAAAGCACGATTACTCCAAAAAGGCAAAAGGAGGAGCCAGCTGCCCGGTCCCAGGCTGTCCTGTCTGTGCTCACAGAGGGGCCTGGGACCGTCTAGAAGGAAGGAAAGTTGCAGGCTTTTTAGGCCTTACAGCGAGGCCGCGAGACCTCTTTTCACTTCCTCTGAAAGTGTACCCTCCCAATTATGTCTGGCTTCAACAACTGTTAAAATTAACTTCAAGTTCCTGACCAGAATGCAAATGATAATAAGAGGAAGTTGGTCTGAGAGGAGCAAAAAAAAGTCTTTTAAGTATTATCCAGAAAGTTGACTTACTGTTAAAAAAAACAAACAAAAACAAACCCGCCGAAGGCAGGAAGGGACCACCCTTCAAGGCAGACCACCCCCACAGCACTCCTTCCTGTCTGGTTCCCTCCTGAGAGCCTTTACTGGCCAGTGGTTTGTCCTTCCTATGCTGACCACCTTCTGTTACCGGTATTCATTAATTCCCTTCGTTTTCTCTCCACTACCCCCAAACCTCACCCAAATTCCTAAGGGCATGGACCCAGTCCTAGGACACAGCACCACAGAAAAGGCCCTGGGCAAGCATCCAGTACATGTACGAGCCACCGAAAATGAAGACGCAGATCCCAGATTATGTGAGCTTCTCCACTTCAATCCCACCATTTTCCCTGGGAAAAAGTCTCATCCATTTCACCAGCTCCTTCCCAGGAAGTGCAGACACTTCCGCCCCCCCCGGCCTCACCCAGAAAAGGAGAAAGCCATCTCCCTGGGAGCACCCCACAGTAAGAAAGCCCTCAACCTACCAGAAGAGGATTCGTAAGATATTGGCCACCAGGAGCACCAGACATACGTAGGTCGAGAAGCCCTCGGCGTTCTGAGTCCTCCGGATGTCCCTGTACTGCGGGATGTACGGCACCACCCCTCCGAAGACCATGGCCCCAGCTGCCCCCCAGGAAACCAGCTGCTGCAGCGGGACCAAAAGCCAACCCAAGCCTTCTGCGTCCATCCCGAGCGCCCGGCGGCCCCGCCGGCAAGCTGACGTCCACCTGGCCCACGCGCGCTCCGCGCTCTCGGGCTCCTGGCGCGCGCGCTGTCACCCTCACATGCCGCCGCTGCCCTGAGCCGTCCTCCGTCGCGGGGCCTGGCGAGAGAGGAAAAGCGGTAAAGCACTCGGGCCGGGCCTCCACGCCCAATGGGGGGCGCACCGCCGGGCTCGCGGCTGGGGCACGACCCCCTCCTCCGGGTCGCCGGCCCGGGGTGGACTTTCAGTTCGGGGTGGGGGCTCAGTTCCGGGGGAGGGGGTCGCACAGCCTGGGGGTCG
>NW_020174135.1:297435-313061 GCF_003031525.2 Neophocaena asiaeorientalis asiaeorientalis | reverse complement strand
TGGCCAGGGCGCTCCGTGGGCCCACCCGGCCCTGGTTAGGAAATCGCTGCCTGGCGGGGCCTCTCCTTCTGGGCCAGGGGCCCACGTGGGCCCGGCGCCATCTGTCCCGCGGCGAGTTGCCTTGTAGACGCGGCGCGCCGCCAACGGGAGCAGAGGACCGGGTCCTGTCGCCGCCCCGAGGGTCAGCGCGAGGCCTGGGGACGCCCCCCTCGTGGGGACTCGGGCAGGGTCTGAGCGCCCCGTGATTCCAGGGGTCCTTCCACCGTTCATGGTCTGCCCGGGTCTGTGGGGCTCCCCATCCTGCGCCGGGGCGTGTCCCTGAGGAGCGGCGTTCGGAAGTTTGCAGAGGGCCAGGGCAGTTTCGGCCAGGCGCGGGGGCCGGGGGCGCGACTCCTCGGGGAAGCGAAAGCCCACCCGCAGCCTGAAGCCTCTGAAGGTCCACTTCGGGGCCCAGGGAGGCAGCAGCCAGGACTGCCGTCCACAAGTGCGTTAGGTACCTTGTCACTGAAGACAGTGCTGGCCGGTGGAGCTCGGATCTGCGAAGGGTACGTGCTTCATCTCGAGCGTACAACTCTAGCACTCACTGAGAGAAAACAGGAATTCCTGAGTGTGTCACCTGACCAAGGGGAGCCCTCGGGAGCTCGAGGGAGGTAGGTGCTCAGAACCCAGATGCTGGTGGGCGAGGGAGGGGTGGGGGTCAGGGAGGGCCCCGTGAGAAGCCAGCCAGCCCGCCCTGGACCCTGTGCAGGCGGGCTCAGAGCAGAAAAGACCGCCTGCAGGCCCCCAGGATTCTGTCTACAGAGGAGCTCCCCCAGGGCTCCCACCTCCACCACAGCAAGCCCAAATCACCCCAAAAGGGAAGGCCTGGTGGGTGAGGGGGGGGTCCCCAGGGGCACACAACCGGCCAGCCAGCTTCCTACCTGGTATGCTTCGTGGGAAATCCTAAGAACAGGTACAACCTCACTTAGAGCAACTCCCAAACGAGCCTGGGGATAAGGAGAGCTCTCCGTGAAACACAGGTTGCTCTCATCCTCTGCAGCCTCTGAGGCCAGTGTACTTCTGAGTATCCACCAGAGAAGGCCAAGAACACAGCACCAGAAATGTACAAGGAAATAAAACACAGGCGGAGAAGGAAGTCCTGGAGAGGCTGGAGAAGAAAAGTAGCTGTTCCTCCTTAGCCAGATCCTACCCCGAGCTCTGGAGCTCCAGAATGTTCTGTCCTCTTTATGGTGGAGGTTGGAGTAGGGATATAGTCTTCCCTCCCCACGCACTGGAGCATCTGAGGCCACTGCATCTGGCCCTGTTTGTCCTGGAGCACGTGGGCAAAGTGGTGCCAGCCCATAGCCAGCTGCTGCCCTGGACCCATCATCTGTGCCAGGTGGAGTGTGGACAGCAAGCGCCTCCAGAGTCCTGCGAAGTGCGTACAATCTTGCATTCTTGATCCAAGATTTTGCCCCACAGAAGGGGCCTGTAATCCTTTTGAACCCCACCTGTCTGGAGTAGAGGGGCACCCACTGGTCCAGAACCATCGCTCAAGCAGAAGGAGAGAGCTCATGTCGGCTGCTGCACATTACCTGGCTTCCTGTTTTACAAACAAAAGAAGCCAGCCAAACTGTGCAGTCTGAAAAATGAAACCCAGAACTAGCACATCCTAGTTCCCGGAACCTGTGAACATTACCTTCTGTGAAAAGAAAGAAATTGCAGATGTGATTACGTTAAGGACCTTGCGATGCAGAGATTATCCTGTATTACCCAGATGGGCCCTAAATGCCATCACGTGTATCTTTATAAGAGAGAGGCAGAAGGAGACTTGAGACACACAGAGGCCATGAGATGACGGAGCAGAGAGGTTTGAAGATGCGGCCTTGAAAGTTGGAGTAATGCAGCGCAGGAATGCTGGCAGCCACCAGCAGCTGGCAGAGGCGGGGAGCGAATCCTCCCAGGAGCCTCTGGAAGGAGCAGAGCCCTGCCAACGCCTTGGTTTTGACCCAGTTAAACTGATTTCAGATTTTTGGCTTCCAGAACTGTGAGAGAATAAATCTCTGCAGTTTTATGCCACCCAGCTTGTGGCAATTTGTCACAGCAAACCACTGGAAACCAATATAGAATCCATAAAGCGAAGGAGAAACACTTTCTCAGAAAAACATGGCACCAAGGAATTTATTGCCAGCAGACCAACCCTGTAAGAAATGTTTTGTTTTTGGCTGCGTTGGGTCTTCGTTGCTGCGGCTTTCTCTAGTTGCAGCGAGCAGGGCTACTCTTCCTTGTGGTGCGTGGGCTTCTCATTGTGGTGTCTTCTCTTGTTGCAGAGCACGGGCTCTAGGCACACGGGCTTAGTAGTTGTGGCGCACGGGCTTAGCTGCTCTGTGGCATGTGGGATCTTCCCGGACCAGGGCTCGAACCCATGCCCTCTGCATTGGCAGGCGGATTCTTAACCACTGCGCCACCAGCGAAATCCCCAACCCTGGAGGAAATGTTAAAATAAGTTATTTAGTCAGAAGGAAAATTGGATCTCCATAAAGAAATGAAGACCCTCAGAGAAAGAATAAATGAAGGTAAATCTTTTTTTTTCTCTTATTCTTAATCTAAAAGATTATTGTTTATTTAAAGCAATCGAGTAACAGTGTATTGGGTGATTATAGCACGTGGATAAATGAAATGAATGACAAGGGATGTAAGGGAGGAATTGGGGAATATTCTCATATAAGGTACCAGCACTACACATAAAGCAGTATATGTTATTTGAAGGTGAACTTAGATCATTTTAAAATATATATTGTAAACCCTAGGGCAACCACTAGAAAAGTTTTTTTAAACCATAAATAATACACCAAGAGATGAGATAAAAATGGAATTGTATAAAATGCACAGTTAAAACCAGAGAAGGCAGAAAGTGAGGAGGAAAAGGAAACAGAATAAATGCAATGAATAGAAAACAATTATAAAGTGCTAAATTTTAATCCAGCTATATCAATAACCACTTTAAATGTGAGTGGTCTAAACACACCAGTTAAAAGACAGAGATTGTCAGGCTGGGTGAGGTTCAGAAATAAGCCTCCGCGAGCGACACTGTCCCTGGGGTATGTGGTGTCCTGTGCAGCGGAAATACAGGGAAGAGGACCACGGAGGTCTGTGAGCAGATGGGTGACAGGGACAGCTGTCTCAGGCAATGGTGCTGGCCCTCCGCCCTCCCAAGGGAATTGCTTCTATGCTGCAAAAAAGACGGAGCGTCAGCAAGACCATTAGTACTTTATTCACGTATATGAGTAAGTGCATGGGAAACAAGCCTGAGCAGATAAAGCCTCAATTCTTAATACTTATCTCTCATATGACTATTTTATACCTAACTAATTAATTTGTTTTATGTTTGGCTGCATCGGGTCTTTGTTGCTTTGCTGTGCCGGCTTTCTCTAGTTGCAGCGAGCAGGGGCTACTCTTCGTTGCAGTGCGCGGGCTTCTCATTGCAGTGGCTTCTCTCGTGGAGCACGGGCTCTAGGCGCGCGGGCTTCGGTAGTTGTGGCACGCAGGCTCAGCAGTTGTGGCTTGCGGGCTCAGTAGTTGTGGCTCGGGCTCAGTAGTTGTGGCTCAGGGGCTCTAGAGCACAGGCTCAGTAGTTGTGGTGCACGGACTTAGCTGCTCCGCGGCACGTGGGCTCTTCCTGGACCAGGGCTCCAACCCATGTCCCCTGCATTGGCAGAATCCCCGATTCTTAACCACTGAGCCACCAGGGAAATCCCTGGCTTAAATTTTTTACAGTGAGTATATATGATTTTTGGGGGGGAATATTTATTTTTTGGCTGCAACACAGCATGCGGGATCTTAGTTCCCCAACCAGGGATCGAACCCATGCCCCCTTCAGTGGAAGCTTGGAGTCCTAACCACTGGACCAGCAGGGAATTCCCTATATGACTTTTCTAATTGAAAAAAATACATGGCTTCACTTTACCAGAAGAAAAGGCGAGTTTCTGCATTGCTACCTCTCCCTAGAAGTGAAAGGCCACGTCCCACACTTGGGTCATGTGGCATCCAAACGTGTCCCCCGTTTGCCCTTGAGCCAAGCACATGCCACTTCTTGGATACCTGTGGGCTCCATTGCAAGGCTCTAGCTGAGACAGATGGGCTCCAGGTGTGAGCTCTTACTTTCTCCTCAGCTCACAGGTGCTATTTTTGGAACTAGTCGAGAATATGGAAACGGCACCAAGAAAGGTAAGCTCTCACCGAAGTCACTGAGACCACCAAACTGAGGGCTTGTGCTGAGCTGGCACGGTGAGGACACGTGGGCTGAGAGTCACCCGAGGGTCCATGCATCCCATTGTCGGAGGATGTGCTTACCGGTTGTTTCTGAGAACTTCATTCTGCCTCTGAATGTAGACAAAATAGAATCCAGGGGCTGTGGACAAAGCACCCCGCTGAGGTTTGTAGAAGGCTGCAGAGCTGGACCGCTGGGAAGGGCAGCTGCAGGGCATCATGGACCCGGCCTTGGCTTCTGCCTGGCGAATGTCTATTTTCTTGTATCCTGAGCTCGTACCTTTACCAGGTGAGGCCGGGCTCACTGCTGGCCCCCAGGCCCACCCCATGCCTCGGGGCGGCTGTGTGGCTGACCTCTGGCCAGTGACATGGGTGGAAGTGCCCGGCCCCACCCGTCTCCACCCCACCCTCCTTGCTCGCCCTCTCCTGCTGGCCAGGTGCGAACAAGGTAGCAGAGAGCTCCACTAGGGCATGGCCCAGTTCCTGCCTGCCGGCCTCGGACTGTGACACCAATGAGAATGTCGCCGGGCTCGACCACTGGAACAGGGATCGTTCATTACAAAGGCGCATCACTTCCCCCAACACGCACACAAATTTTGAAGTGTCCACAACTTTAGCACTTCCCAAATAGCATCTAGCAACAGTCAACCATACTACACAAACCCCCAGACCAATGGCCCCTAACCACCCACATCAGCCCACTTCTGACTTTCCAGACTGACACCTGTGTCCCAAGTTGTGGAGCCACTGCAAGCCCACCCGAGTTGCCACTCGGCCCAACACAGAGCAGGCGGTAGACATAAATGGCGCCTCTCATTAAGGATCAATATTCATTGAAAGCACAGCGGCTCTGCAACTGCTCCATGAACAATGGTTCTGCAGGCGAAGAACACCTGCAGAGAGCACAGAACTGTGCTCCAGCCCCTGCACCCGCCGCATGTCCCGTCTCCGCAGGGCTTGGGACAGGCCGTCACCCTTCCAGGTCTCCTCTGGCCTCTACTGGACTCAGCTCAGGCCCTGGACATCCTCGAAGGTCGAGGATATGACCACGCTTCTCAGCCTTGCCTCTGCCTTCCAGAGCCCCACGCTGGAGGGCCCCCCACCCCAGCCTTTGTGCCGGAGTGTCATGTAGCCGATGGGCTGCTAGGACCTTACACAAGAGCACTGTCACCTCTATAGATTTTAAGTGACAAACACACAAAAGCAAGATAAAAGGACAACAAAGGGGAGAGAATATTCTTTTAAAAGCAGGAAAGGAAAGATGTGCATCCTGAGAGGTGTCCTGTCCGGCTCCTGGTTGTGAAGCCCCAAGGTTTCCCTGGTGAGATGGAGACAGAGCTCCTGGGCCTCAGGCCCGGCCAGACGGAGCACCAGCCTAGATGCACATGTCCCCTCCCCCAAAGCAGTGAGGAGCCCCTACACGGAAATGCAGACTCCACCTGCAGTGACATCAGGAGGGCGGCAGAAACACCAAAGACCACACAGCACGTGGGGCGGCTGCCCGAGCACAGAGGTGGGACACCACCTGAGCAAAGTGAACGGGGCGGGGGTGTCCCGCAGCCAGGAGACCACCGGCTGGGCCCCGAATTACAGAGCAAGCCCCCAGCTTGAGAGGCGGGTGGTAGGAAGGTTGGGAACTAGTTAGAGCCCCGTCGGCCTCCAAGAGACGAGTAGGAAGCAAGGGTGCAGAGGCTGGTGTCGGAGACCTTTGAGAGTCACGAGTGCAGCAGCGCCCGGGGGCCCTGGCGGTGCTGCCCACGGGGGTCTGAGCCCGGTTTTCATGAAGTACCTGGGCGCCCGGCACCCTCACTGCTTTGTCAGGAATCGATTGCTTTGCCACTTTTCTTCTGGGAACTTCACTTTCCAGAAAGTGCAAAAGACGCCAGCGACTGAACAGCAGGGTGTGCGAACGTTTTTAAATACCTTCAGAGAAATAGATGCAATTCTTAAAATTTGTCGGGTGATGGCAGCCTTATGCACCAAAAGTAAGTGAATAAGCAACGTGCCTGTGAGACTGGACAGATCTAACGTCTGCAGTTTAGCCAGGAGCATTGTGGCAACGATGTCATATCCCCTGGTTAAGTGAGCCGCCCTTGCGGGAGGCCGGAAGTGTGTACAGAACAAGGTGCTCTCTGAAAAAGAGGCTGAGCTGGGGGGTAAAACTGCAGTTTGAAGAAACTAAACAAATGCTAGTGGGAAATCTCATAGGTTGAAGACTAGAGGAAGGCTAGAAGGCTATGGAACTACATAGTTAACAAGTTTCATCAAGGAATTATTTTGTAAAACATGCAGAGAAAAAGCCCTTAGTGAAATTAAACTGAGTAAAGATGAGGTCTGATCACATCTAAAAAGAAAAGACCAGAATAAGCGTGTGCAGTTACTAGACAAAGAACAGTCCAGATGTGAACAACGTGCAGAGCTCAAAGGACTGATGGGGTCACATCAGAAGTCTCAAAAGACCCAGAAAAGGTTTCACTTATTTTAAAAAGTGACACGGAAGTTCCGTGCAGTTGGTTTATCCAGCAGACTAGGTGGCCAGTGAGCACAGGGAAAGTAAGAGAAGGCAAATGAAGGCGTCTCGTGCTCAAAATTCTTTGTTAATAGTTGGAATAGAAACCATTTCAAATTCAAACCAGGTAATTAGATCTCAGCTACCTGTGAGATGAAAAATAAAAACAAAAAAGTTGGAATGTGACCTTTGGTCACTGTGTTTGGCTAAAAATCCACTGAAAATGAATGCAAGATCTTGTAGCACAAAAACAAACAAAAAGCAGTGGTTTGCAACAAGCTCTAATAGCAGAAGTTCATGACTCTGCAAAGGGGACTGACTCAGGAAGGGAAAGACGAGGACAGAGCTGGAGGCGGCAGCAGAGGGCGTGAGGGCTGACAGCAGAAATGGAGGAGGCGTCCAGAGGCAGCATCGCCTGTGAATTCGAGGTGGCTTCGCAGAGAGGAAGGCCGCGTCATCGGGGTTCACCACTCACTCATTCAGCGAAAGGAGCTCTTGCTGGAAAGAAGATGCAGAATGCAGGCTCGAGGTGCGGATTACTACCAGTCAGCCGAGAACAGCAGTGCTTACGCTGAGGGGTGCCCTCGAGAGCACACAGCACACACGCACGATCCCGACTCCAGAAGCGCACGCTTTTGCCTGTGAACCTTCCTCATCTTTGTTTTTAATTGAGGCAAAATTCATGCAACAGAAAATTAGCTCTGTTAAATGAACAACTCAGTGGCATACAGTACATTCACAGTGTGGTGGGAGCACCATTTCCATCTGGTTCTGGAACATTTTCGTCCCCCAATAAAACCTCACGCCTCTTAGGCAGTTCCTCCCCAGCCCCTGCCCCCTCCAGCCCTGGAAACCAGCAGTCTGCTCTCTGTCTTTATGCCTTTGCCTGTTCTGGACGTTTCAGAAAATGGACTCACACGATGCTGGCCTGCGTCTGCTGCTTCTGCCAGCATCGTGTTTACACCAAGGAAGCAGGGGTGCAGGGTGCTCATTCCCTCCAGGGGCCCCCGGAGCCCCCTACTGCTCGCCTGCCTGGTGGCCTGCTTTTTAAATGATAATTAATGTGCTTGAGCTCCAGAAACATGTCAGGCGACTTAAGTTTTCTGTCATTCACATTTCCTCAAGTATCTTACCTCTTAAGACTGTGACCTGACCAGTAGCAAAAAGCACAATTTTTTATTTGAAAAGTCATACAGTAAAGGGAAAATAGACTGTACTAAAGAGAATTTTTAAATACAAAGTGTGCATTAACTTGCAACCAATCACCCAGAGGCTTCTTGAATGTTTCCTCCCTCCCTCCTTCCCTCTCTCCCTCCCCCCACCTTGCCTGAGAGTTTCCTGGGCCCTCACTCCTCGCTGGGGCTGGAACAAGCACCCGAGGCTCCCCAGAGAGCTGGACACTTTCGTCCAGCTGGACACATTCTCTAAAGCTCATGCAAGTGTTTCCTTGAGGTCCCTCATTGAGACTGTGATGTGACAGGGAATTCCCTGGCAGCCCAGTGGTTAGGACTCAGCACTTTCACTGCGGGGGGCGGGGAGGGTGGGGGGGGGGGCCTGGGTTTGATGCCTGGCTGGGGAACAAGCTCCCACAAGCCACGTGGTGCGGCAGAAAAAAACGGAAGATTGTGACGTGATAAAATTGTTTACCTGGAAAAGAAGCAACTTCATTTTTAACTCAGACTTTGGATTTTCTTTTGTTCCCAAGGCAACTGTGGGCCACAGACAGGTGCCCACTGAGAGGCTCAGAAGTACCTGTGAATGCTAACGTGGGGTGGGGGGTGGCCAGGAGCCAGCCCCCAGCCCCAGAGTTTCTACCTCTGAGGGGCTGACAGCAAGAGACTGATTTTCCTGAAGTGGAAAAAGCCGAGCTGATTTTATTTTTACTCGGCAAAGAAAGCTGTTTCTTCATTGTGTATTTTCCTTGGGGTGGCCTTTGAGAGGAGTTGTTGGAGTGGTGGGAACACCAACACTGACACTGACCAATGCAGAATAAAAACCAGATGCTGGGCTGGTCAGAGCAAGAGTCGGGGCAACCTTGGAAGTAAGTATTTAAAAGCTTTTAAAGAAGTTTGTAGGTTGGAGAGGACTCTGGGATGATGGCAGAGCAAGAAGCACCGGGCATGGCCCCCACCTGGACCACAACTACAGGGACAGAATCTGTCTGATGTAACTAATTTAGAATCCAGAGCTGGTGAAGGCTTACAAGTTCCAGGGGAAGCGCTGGATGGTTACTGCAGTCAATTGTGGTGACTTTCAGGTCTTAGCACGTAGCACCTACCCGTCCCACCCTCAGCCACGTGGCAGGAGGCCATACACGTGTTTCTAGAGCAGCTTGCAGAAGCCAGCCAGGGTGGACCAGAAGGACCTTGTCCTCCAATATCAGGAACCTGTGCTCTGATGCTGCGTAAGATGGCAGAGATGCAGCCAAAGAGGCCGGTGGCCGTTGTTGCCACACCTCCCCCCTTGTTGCAAACCCCTCCCCCACCAAGTGGATTTCAAGCGCGAGTGCCCCGTTTATCCCCCTTTGTTTTTCTCCTTTTCCCCTTTTCAAGCCAGACATTAAAGACTAGGGCATTGAAAAACAATTGCACAGAGGAGAAAATTACAAAGTGACTGCACGTGCCCAAGGAAAGGCTCAGGAAAGACCTGAGCAGACATTAAGTTTCCACCTCAGGATGAGCCTCAGTTCAGACGACCTACAACAAGCAACGAACAAAAACAATAACAAAAAGCATCAGACCTTGAGGAAGGGGGAGAATCCAATTTCCAGAGTTACCACATTATTGGATTCAAATATCCAATTTTCAGCAACAACAAAATAAAAATCACAGGGCATACAAAGAAACAGGAGAGTATGACCTGTTCAAAGGGAACAATTAATTAATAGAAACTGGCCCTAAAGAAGACCTGATGACAGATCTACTCGACGAAGACTTTAAAACAACTGCCTTAAAGATGCTCAAAGAACTAAAGGAACATAGAACGTTGAGAAAGCAATGTGTGAACAAAGTGGAGCTATCAGTAACGAGGGAGAAAACCTAAAAGAAACCAAAAAGAAATTCTGGAGCTGAAAAGTACAATAGCTGTAATGAAAAACTCACTAGAGAAATCAAAGGCAGATTTGAGCAGGCAGAAGAAAGAATCTTTCGAAAATCTATCTTATTTCAAGTTCTAAACAGCTGGCAGTAAGACATTGGTCTATGTCCAAATTTGAGAAAATGAAGACCCTTTCTGCCTTTGGGGAGGTTTAAGCCAGTTCCTCCTTTTCTGCTTTCCTCAATCTGTTCATTCTGCAGTTTTGACCGCTTGTTCACACACCGAAACCCCTGGAGGGCTTAAAAACCACAAATGCCAAGGCGTCCAGAGTGCTGACAAATGTTACGTGGCTCTATCGTGCAGCCAGGTCTGAGAGCCACTGTTTTAAAATTCACAACTAGTACCGGAAGTCCTCATGACTCAGGATAATTGCTTCTGGGAAAGGCAACTTACTGTAAATGGGGCCAGAATTGCATAATAAATAGTGCATTAAAAAAATAGTTAATTATGTTGCATTAAAAATAAAAGTTAAGGGCTTCCCTGGTGGTGCAGTGGTTGAGAGTCTGCCTGCCGATGCAGGGGACACGGGTTCGTGCCCCGGTCCGGGAAGATCCCACATGCCGCGGAATGGCTGGGCCCGTGAGCCATGGCCGCTGAGCCTGCGCATCTGGAGCCTGTGCTCCGCAACGGGAGGGGCCACAACAGTGAGAGACCCGCGTACCGCAAAAAAAAATAAAATAAACACAAAAAAGTTAAAATTATGAAAACATTGCAACAATTTTAGAATCAATAAAAGGAAGCAAAAAATTCTATGCTCAAATCTGTCTGTCCAAATCAGTACCCTGAAAGAACCCTTCTTTGCTTACAGAATTTTTAAGTGAGAATTTCAAACATACACAAAAGTGGAGATTGTAGCACAGTGAATTCCATGTATCCATCACCCAGCACCAATAACTATATAAAAGCTCTTTTAATGAATATAAAATAAAAAACAGCACCGTCTAATCAGCAGCATTCCTCCCTTTCTTGGCAATAATGGTGCATCTTAAAATCTGCAGTGTCTTAGGTTTAAGGCCTTAGAAATGAAGCCATTCACATGGAATCAAAGGAGCATCTGGGCGCTTCCACGGGCATTCACGCCTCACAGGATAGAACTTCCTCTTACATTCGGTCACCCTATAATCTCATCTATCAACGTTAAAATTTTACTTTTCTAATTTAAAGTTTTGTTTCATATTTAGCTGCTGCTCTTGTGGTCTGTGTCTTTGATTCCATTATGTACTTCTTACCTAGACTCTATTTTCCTCCCCAAACTCTCTTGGCACCATTAAAAACAGCATCTAATTTCTGCGGCTTCACAGCACACTTGAATACTCTCCTATTGTAGATTTGCAAGATGAATTGCATTCGAGAATTTTTCCCCTGAACCTAGTTCCTGAAATTTAATATCCTTAACAAAATGAATTTTTGTTGAGTGATTCTTGCTTCCATATTAATGATTTTGTCCCCCACGGATGCAGAACTAAGAATTTGATCCCTAATTAGGCAGCATAGGTCAAATCCAAATGAAAAACCATTCAGGTGCTAGATGTAGAATGACAGATTCTATTTCTCCATTAGAGATTAGGTTCTCAGGGTTATCAGAGAATGTCTAGCAGGTTTCCACTGGACCACAGAGATTACAGTTGAGAAAGATAGACACATACTAAAAAACACAAAGGGGTAGGGAAAGAGAGTCACAGGTTTCCTAGCTCCTGGAATTCTTAGCCTAGGGTTTGAAGCTGGAGTGATGTACTTAAACTATATGTATATTGTGGTAGAATATACATAACATCAAATTTATCATCTATTGTTTTTTATTGAAGCACAGTTGATTTGCAACATTGTGTTAGTTTCAGGTGTAATTTTAACCATCTCTAAGTGTACAGTTCGCTGGCATTAAGGACATTCATACTTGTTGCGCAGCCATCACCACCATCCATCTTCAGAATTTTTCATCTTTCCAAACTGAAACTCTGCACTCACTAAACACTAATGCATTATCCCCCTCTCCCCAGCCCCTGGCACCCACCGTCTGCTTTCTATCTCTATGGATTTGACTGCTCTGGGGACCTCATATAAGTGGAATCATACAAAATCGATCCCTTTTATGATCAGCTTCTTTCACTTAGCATAATTCCTCAAGGCTCATCCATTTTGCAGCATGTGTCAGAATTTTCTTCCTTTTTAAAAATAAGTTGTATATATATTATTTTATTTATCCATTCACTCATCCATCGATAGACACGGGTTGCTTCCTCCTTTCGGCTATTGTGAATGAACGAATATTAGTTCAAGTCCCTGTTTTCACTTCTTTGGGGTTTATACCCAGAAGTGGAATTGACTCATATGGTAACTGTATGTTTGATTTCTTGAGGAAGTGCTGCGGCATCCTGATTCCCGCTCTTAGGGAGCCCGCCAGGCTTCAGCCTCAGGCGTTCCCGAGGCTGTGCCTCCCCGAGGATGGACCTCGGCCGTCTCCGCCAGATCCACCTGGGGAGACCCTTGTCACCCACCCCTACCTCCACCCACTCTGGGCGAGGGCCTGGGGCTTTGTTTCCACAGGTGAATCCACCTCCCCAGTGGCCCGCTGTGCACACCTGATGCTAGTCGCCCTGGTCAAGCTGTTCTGGAAGGTTGAACTGAAAGAGCATCAGGCCAGGCGGTGGCCACACAGAGAGGCCCCTCCAGGGAAGGGGCAGCCCTCACAGCTCTTTTTAGCATCTTGCCACACAGAAAAGTGGCAAGACGGCCATGCTTTTGAAAAGTTATTGTATTTCTCCAAAGAAGACATGCAGATGGCCAACAGACACGTGAAAAGATGCTCTACGTCGTTAATTATTAGAGAAACGCAAATCAAAACCACAATGAGTTATCACCTCACACTGTCTACAAATAATAAATGCTGGAGAAGGTGTGGAGAAAAGGGAACCCTCCTACACTGTTGGCGGGAATGTAAATGAGTGCAGCCAGCCACTGATAAACAGTATGGAGGTTCCTTAAAAAAAAACACCTGAAAATAGATCCAACAATCCCACTCCTGGGCATATATCCAGAAAAGATGAAAACTCTAATTTGTAAAGATACAGGCACACCCATGTTCATAACAGCACTATTTACAATAGCCAAGACATGGAAACAACCTAAGTGTCCATCAACAGATGACTGGTTTAAGAAAATGTGAGATCTGTATAGAGAGACATAGATATACAGAGGTATAGATACTCAGCCATAAAAAGAATGAAATATTGCCATTTGCAGCAACATGGTTGGAGCTAGAGATTATTATACTAAGTGAAGTAAGTCAGAGAAAGACAAATATTATATGCCATCACTTATATGTGGAATCTAAAAAATAATACAAATGAATGTATATACAAAACAGAAACAGACTCACAGACATATAATACAAAATTATGGTTACCAAAGGGGAAAGGGAAGGAGGGATAAATTAGGAGTTCGGGATTAACGGATACACACGACAATACATAAAACAGATAAGCAACAAGGATTCACTGTATAACACAGGGAACTATATTCAGTATCTTGAATAACCTATAATGGAAAAGAATCTGAATATAGATCTAGATCTAGGATAGAGATAGAGGTAGATATCTGAAGCCTTTTGCTGTACACCCGAAAACTAACGCGATATTGTATACTTCAACAATACTTCAATAAAAAAGTTACAACTTTAACAACCCTATTGAGATGTAATTCACGTATATATGCGATACAATCCACCCATTTACAGTATAAAATTCAATGATTTTTTTGTTTGTTTGTTTTTGCGGTACGCGGTCCTCTCACTGTGGTGGCCTCTCCCGTTGCGGAGCACAGGCTCGGGACGCGCAGGCTCAGCGGCCACGGCTCACGGGCTCAGCCGCTCCGCGGCATGTGGGATCTTCCCGGGCCGGGGCACGAACCCGTGTCCCCTGCATCGGCAGGCGGACTCTCAATCACTGCGCCACCAGGGAAGCCCCAACTCAATGATTTTTAATATATTCACAGGGTTGTGCAACCGTCGCCACGATTTGACCTTAAGTATTTATTTATTTTGGCTGAGCCAGGTCTTAATTGTGGCACGCGGGATCTTTAGTTACGGCATGCGGACTTCTTAGTTGCAGCATACGGGATCTAGTTCCCCAACCAGGGATCGAACCTGGGCCTCCTGCAGTGGAAGCGCAGTCTTACCCACTGGACCACCAAGGAAGTCCCCCCACGATTTGATCTTAGAATATTTTTGCCCCCAAGAAGAAACCCCTTAACTATGGCACAGTCTCTCCCCTTCCCCCTCAACTTCCTGTCTCCATGGATTTGCCAATCTGGACACGTCACATGAGTGGAATCCAGCCACGTGTCCTCTTGTGATTGGCTCCTCTCACTGAGCATCACGTTCCCAAGGTTCATCCATGTTGTGTCACGTGTCAGGGCTTCATTCCTTCTTATGCCTGAATTATATCCCATTGAGGGGAGGGACCACGTTTTGCTTATCCATTCGTCTGTTGATGGACATTTGGGTTGTTTCTACCTTTTGACTAGTGTTAATAATGCTGCTGTAGACATTTGTGTACATGTTTTTGTGTGGACATATGCTGTCATTTCCCTTGGGTACATACCTAGAGGTAGAACTGATATTCTATGGTAACTCTATGTTTAAGTTTTTATGGACCTGCCAGACTAGCTGCACGACTTTCCATTCCCACCAGCGTGTGACGTTCCAACTTTGCCACACCCTCGTCCACACTTGTTATTGTCTCTTTTGATTTTAGCCATCAACGTGCATGTGAAGTGGATCTTGTGGCGGTTTTCATTTGCATTCTCATGATGACTAAGGATGTTGGGTTTCTCTGCATGCAAGGCTGTGTTTCACACACATTCAGCAACCAGGTGTCCCCATGTAGTCACTTGGCTGGGCTCCCGGGATGTTGACAGGACCCAGACAGACACAGCCCTGCCCCACAGAGGGGTACAGACATGTAAACAAAGCAGGTACTTGCTAAGAACAGGGTCCTGGGACATCACTCATAAAGTGCCCCATGAGCCACAATCCAGACAGGCCTAAAGGGCATCTGAGGGAGGGAAAGTCACAGTGAGGCCTTCCTTCCAGATCGTCGATAAAATCAGAGCAGAGATGCGAGTGTTGGCAGCCTGTTGGAGTTGGTCACAGAACATAACTATTCTTTTTTTTTTTTTTTTTTAACCATGCAGCGTGTTGCTTGTGGAATCTGAATTCCCCCAACTGGGGACTGAACCTGGGCCTTTGGCAGTGAGAGCTTGGAGTCCTAACCACTGGGCCGTCAGGGGAGTCCCAGAGCATAAATATTCTTAATCTCAAAGTTGACAGCAGACATGGCAGGGGTCCGGAGAGATGGCCGAGCCTCCTAGATGGATGGTCCCAGGTCCCAGGACCGCGGTGCGAACTTGGGCTGTGTGGTGACTGCAGCCACATTCCATCCCCACCCCTGCCTCCAGGATCCCCCATTAGACGGGTGACAGCCTTGCAAAAACACGACGGGACACGGGAAGGGCGAGTGCTGGGGGCTGGTGAGGCTGGGGAGCCGGTGTCTCCTGGATGCAGAGCTTGGTGTGGGAAGGTTAGGAAGTCGCGGAGGGGGGCGGGGGGGTGGGGGGGGTTTGCACAACAGTGTGAACGTACCTAACGCCACCGCACCGCGCCCTGAAAAACAGCGAGAACGGCAACTTGTAGGTTGTGTGTTCTTTGCCACAATGATAATGAAAAGGTCGTGCTCACCCTGAGCTCTGACGCAATGAAAACGAAGCCAACAGCGTA
>NW_020174135.1:288003-297425 GCF_003031525.2 Neophocaena asiaeorientalis asiaeorientalis | reverse complement strand
GGGAGGCCAGCGGTCCTGCTTCCCGTTCGCTGAAGGAGCCGCAGCGCCGGAGAGGAGACGACCAGTGGTCAGGACTGACCAGTTTGCCTCGTTAAAAAGAATTGGTTAGCTGTGCACACTCGAATCCACGTTTTCCTGACATGATTGAAGGGAAGAGCTCCTGACAGAGGGCCTTCTTCATACGTAAACGCAGGCTCCAGGTGGAGATCCGCCTCTATATCCTGGGCTCTAAAATGGAGATAATACACGGGTGCCAGGAGTGAACTGTGTCGTAAATGGTATGAGATTTAAATCTGTTAACTGTAAGGCGACTTACAATACCGCCTGCTGTCAGTCACCATAGATGATATATCCGTATGGCCTGGTAAACAATTTCTGCAACCCCAGTCCCAGCTAATAAATACCCACAAGTGTGGGCGAGGCAAGAGGCCCACGGTGGGTGTGTCTGGTGATTGTCTCAGGCCTTCTCAAGAAGTCTTTGAGGAGCCCAAGGTTAATAAGACTTTCTCCTACGTTATCTAGATGTCTGATAGTTTATCGCTTATATTTAAGTGTATGATCATTTTGAGTTAATTGTTGTGAATGGTGTGAGGTAAAGGTCGGGCCTGCTTATTTAGCGAGTTATGCATTTGGCTAGCACTGCTCCAGTGCTGTTGGTTGAATAGACCTTCCTTACCCTTTGAGTGGGAAGGCCTTAACACCTTGTCAGGAACCAACTAATTGTATATATAGATGGTTCTCTTCCATGGCGCTTAGAAGGCTCTGCATCACAGGTAAATATATATTCACTTGTGGTTCATTTTTCAGGCAGAAAATCTATTTCAGGAACTTCAAGAACACTTTCAAGCTCTGACTGCAACGTTAAACCTGAGAAATATCCTTTTCTGTCTCATAACAAATACTGCAGTTGCTTTTGGACTATTGAACTGTCGGGGACTATCTTGTTGTTTTCTGTATTAGTGGATAATTGTTGACCTAAGACTTCCTGGTGTTTACGTCTGCGCCTTTACATGGCATCCTGATGTATTAATTACCGCTCACAGGTAATTACTTCCTGCTTGACCAGCAATACAGGGCATTTCATGAGGCAAGGATAAAACACAAGGACACACGAACAATACATACTACCCAGTGGGGCTTCCCAGCAAGCCCTAAAGAAATCTGGTTAGTCTGCTAAATAGCATTTATACTCCCCCAAACAGTCAACCCTGCACAGGTACTGGTTAGGTCTCCAGCGCAGGGTACGCTGTGTGGCTCTCCTTGCCTTGTTTTGTTTTGTAACTTCAGCAGCTCGCCATTTGGTAAGCCATGGATTCAAACAGAGTTAGGTGGAATGTTTGTTTCCGGTTTAAGAAAATCCAGAAAAGGGGACACTTGCCCTAAGACTTGCCCAAGTGAACTCACTTCACACAATTAAACTCCTGTCTTAAAATGTGTGCAAATTGTTTGCAGAGAGATCCTGTAGATGGGCTCCTACAGGGAAAAAGAGATTCTGAAACAGGATAAAATTTAACAGTAGCAAAGTTTGTTTTAAACACAGTTAATTTTCATTGTATTTACATACTGATTAGAGTTTGATTAAAATATAAACATACCAGACAACCTCATCTCCCCGAATCCATGTCCACAGAAAGGGAGCCAAGGTTTCAGAACCGGGCTCACAGTGCAAAGATTAAAGGCACGTACAGACCCTCAGGGATGTGATTCATGTGCACTGACTTAAGGTGTTAGTACACATCCGCTGCCTTTGATTCCCTCATTTTAGATGCACCACAGGGCATTTTTATCAGCCCTGGTGATGCAGTTTACGTGGAGGCTTTGAGGGACCTGGGTGGGTGCCCGTGTTCCATGTGCTGTTCTCCTTAACCTCGTACTGGAAGAAATGGGAGGTCGCATTGAAGACTTGCAGAAGAATGTGAACGACTTGATGGTGCAAGCTGGGATTGAAAGTTCCGCTCAAGAGCAAATGGCGAGGCCTTATTAAGGCACTAAGGTGTTCACCGTTTACATATCTTCTGCTTTCATCTTCAAACATTTAAGCCCATACTTGTTCACTGAGGGAACTACTGCTTCTGCACTACATGAAAAACCTTCAGGAATAATAAAAAAAATTCACAAATGCTCTTTTCTAAATAGAACAGAAACACTCTTTGTCGTTGTTCCTTAAAAAGTGCACATTTTAAAGGAAAACTATTATTTAAAAATTGGATTTTGTTAAAGTACTTTTCACCCTCATCCCTCAAATTAGTTTTCAATCAAAACACAAGTCATGATGAATGAGTGCTTGGGGATGACAACTAGTGGCTTCTGTTTGAGACGTTCATGGCAGGATTTAAAGAAGACACATGTGCATTAGGTTCTCACCCCGTTTCATGAGTGGTTCCTGAGGATCCCACCCCACCCCCCAGAATGCAAATATTTCTTTTCCAGTGGAATTTTGCATTTCATCTTTTTTCTTTTACTATTTTATTTTTAGTTTTTAGTCTTGGTTTTATTTTTTGTGTCCCCTGCATCGGCAGGCGGACTCTAAACCACTGCGCCACCAGGGAAGCCCATTGGTTTTATTTTTTAATTGAAGGTTTTATTGTAGTTGACGTACAGTAGTATATGTTACAGGCGTACAGTGTAGTGACTCACAATTTTTAAATGTTATCCTCCATTTATAGTTATTAGAAACTATTGGCTGTATTACCCATGTTGTACAATGTATCCTTGTAGCTTATTTTATACATAATGGTTTGTACCTCTTAATCCCCTACCCCTAGTTGCCTCTCCCCCTTCCCTCTCCCCAATGGTAACCACTAATTTGTTCTCTATATCTGTGAGTCTGCTTCTTTTTTTTTTTGCGGTACGCGGGCCTCTCACTGTTGTGTCCTCTCCCGTTGCGGAGCACAGGCTCCGGACGCGCAGGCCCAGCGGCCATGGCTCATGGGCCCAGCCGCTCCGCGGCATGTGGGATCCTCCCGGACCGGGGCACGAACCCGTGTCCCCTGCATCGGCAGGCGGACTCTCAACCACTGCGCCACCGGGGAAGCCCTGTGAGTCTGCTTCTTTTCTGTTATATTCACTAGTTTGTTATGTTTCTTAGATTTCCTACATATAAGTGAAATCCGACAGTATCTGTCTTTCTCTGCCTGACTTATTTCACTTAGCGTGATGCCCTCCAAGTCCATCCATGTTGCTGCAAATGGCAAATTTCATTCTTTGTTTATGGCTGAGAAGTATTCCATTGTATATACACACCACATCTTCTTTATCCGTCATCTGTTGATGGACACTTGGGTTGCTTCCATATCTTGGCAATTGTAAACAATGCTGCAATGAACATTGGGGTGCATGTATCTTTTCGAATTAGTGTTTTTGGGTTTTTTTCTGCACTTCATCTTGAAGATGCAGATAAATGCTTGGCTTCGGGTCTTGGACTGAATATGTATCTGTGTGACATACCTGGAGACACAAACCTTTTGTCTTTTGTGAAGATACTCAAGCATGTTTCACTGACATAATATTCTGATTCTATGAGCACATTCTAATTTTAGTTGAACAATTAGATGCTGCTGTTTTCCTTGCTTTCCTATTTCTCTGTCAATTGTTATCCCAAGTCAGCTGGCAGATCATCCATGCTTATCCTGCTGAATCAGAGTGAGTTCACCTGTCAGTGACTTATTTATAAATTTCTACATCTGCTGTTCTGGTAGAAAGGGTAATTGGAATCTGTGTCCTGCACACACGAGCTGCAGATCTCAGGGAGGGCGCTCCAGTTCTGTCTGCAGGATGAATACTTAGCTCTACCGAGGGAGGTTGCGTCAGACGGGTTGCGTCAGATCGGTCCACCTGCCCTGGAGCCTTGTCCTCCCTCCACCCTCTGCAGAGCCCAGCTCTGGGCACGCTGCCAGGAAGGGGATGGCGGCCAGTAATTTAGTTCCTTCCTGTCATCACCCAGACTCCAGCTGGCTGTTTTAAATTTGGTCAAAACCCACCACATATTAGGCATCAAATTAAATGGATGAGTAGGTATCAAAACTTCACTTTTTTTTTTTACGGTACGCGGGCCTCTCACTGTCGCGGCCTCTCCCGTTGCGGAGCACAGGCTCTGGATGCGCAGGCTCAGCGGCCATGGCTCACGGGCCCAGCCCCTCCGCGGCACGTGAGATCTTCCCGGACCGGGGCACGAACCCGTGTCCCCTGCATCGGCAGGCGGACTCTCAACCACTGCGCCACCAGGGAGGCCCCAAAACTTCACTTTTTTGATGCACGTACAGCCATTATTTAAAGCAGCATGAGAGAAGGTCAGATATCTAAAAGTGCGTTTAAAAGCTGATAATGCCTTTTAAATTAAAAGAAGGACCTGAGTGAGTCTAAAACTGTTTGGCTAAATCTGTGCTTGTTGGTTTTGCTGGGTCAAGGATTCCTAGCACAGTGCTGTGGATTTCAGGGTATTCGGCAAACCCCCTAAACTGGCTGTGTTCCTGCTGTGGGGAGGGGAGTCCATGACCCCCAGATGGTAGGAGCTACTGTTCCGTATTCCAGCGGATTTGGCCCGCCGCCCCGACATCTTCCTGCTGTGAGGAAGCAGGCACGCTGTTGTCTGAGGAGAACCTCTCCACACTGTTGATGCAAAGTGATGCTTTGTCACTTGAAGAACACACCCCTTAAGCTGTGAATCCACACAGACTCCATCTGACTAAAATGAACATCATTTAACATTTAGGGTTTTCTATATTCCAAATTTTTCCTGTACAAAACTGTTCTAGTAATTACGGGAAAGTAAGCTAATTTTATTGATAGCTTTGGAGTCCAGTTTACGTAACTGTACATTAATTGATATATAAATCAATCGTTACTTCATTCAACTTTTTTCTTACAGACTTGAAGACAGTAGACCAGTCATTTGAAAATGTGAAAGAGTGAAAACTGTACTTTTTGAGTAATAATCTACATAACATGAGTTCTTATTTTTAGTATTTAAGAATTCATTTTAGTAAAATAAAGGATTAAAAGAACAAAGGCAATGCAGTAAGAATGTAATTAAGGAGGTGATTAACCACTTAACAAAGCTGGTTGTAAAATGGCAGAGCACTTTTCAATGCACACCTAATATTTGTAAATCATGGAGGAAAAGCACGACTTACATTAGGTCAGTTTTTTTTCCAGAATTAAGTTCTATCTAGATCCTTCTTTAAAATACCACAAGCAGTTTTCTGATAGAAGTTGCTTTTTTTTGGCCACCGCAGCATGTGGGATCTTAGTTCCCCAACCAGGGATCGAACCCACACCCTCTGTATTGGAAGTGCAGAGTCTTAACCACTGGACTGCCAGGGAAATCCCAGAAGTTGCTTTTTTAATAACTGCATTGCAATTCAATAATTCCAGTCACAGTTTTGGGGAAGACTTGGTTTAATCTGCCCAGTCCAAGCAAATTCTAACAGTATGTTCTCCAAACCAAAGGAAACCAATCAAAGGACAGCCAAAGAAACAGGTGATGCAGGAGCCCCCTGATTGCTTCCTGGGACACCCTCACCCGCTCCAGCCCCCATAGAGGTAGTTACCAAGGATATGCACAAAGATTGCACCTAAGTTTACTTTGTCAGTTAGAGATGCTTTCAAACAATTGTTCAATTCACCTGTCTCTGAGCCAAAGTACAAACAGAGCTATGATCGCCTAAAAAGGCTTTCATTGTAAAGAATAACATTATTCCTGCATATAAAATAAATCATACTATTTATACAAAAGTCAGAATCACTCACAATTCTACAATTTAGAATTAACCACTGTCAATACTTTTTTCTAGGCAGGCACTTTTATATAGCTGATCATATTGTTTATAATCTAATATCCTGTTCTCATATCGTAAACACTTTTCCCCAGGTGAAAGTTTCATACCCACTTTTTATGGTTACTAATATTCTATTATGTGGTTGAAATAATTTAACCATCCCCTTAACTATTCCTTGGACTGTGAGGTTATTTCTCACTTCCTTGCTATTATAACTAATGCCTTAATGAGCAGTGTTATCCGCGAATTCTCTGCACATTTCACTAGGGCCAGAGGTATGACCACAGGCCAAGCACATTGAACAGAATGCACCTAAGAAAAGAAAGGAAGGGTCGTTTCACACCCCCGACAGTGATGCAAACCCAAAGTTTTAAAATAGCATCATTTAAATTCAATATTCTTGGTGGTTTAAAATCACGACATTTCCGTTTGATTATGTGAAAAATCTCAAAGCATCTTAGCCGTAATTATAATTTTAGTAGAAACTGGGGCAAATACTTGAATTAAAGTAAACTAAACAGATTTGAGCCTTCATCAATAATACAGAACACAATTTAAAGTCCAGGATTTTTAAGGAATTAAATAAGTAGAAAAGAGAGCTTCTATCAGTTATTAACTAAAATAAAAACATTGATATTGTCAAAAATATGCTACCTTCTTTCTAAAGAAAGTCCCAGGCTGATCCCCTTTTATTGGCTCATCTGACTGACATCTCAATTATTCACTCAAACCAGACATCTAACTTTAAAGAGATTATTTGGCATTTCATAATATCATACCTGTTTCTATATCTTCCTAATGTTTTTATAAAGAATTGCTTTTTTCCAGCACCTTGTTACATATATTTAAAAGAAACGAGAATGTTTTCATAAGGAAAAGAGGGAAAGTAACAGATGGATTTACATGTACTTAAATACTCTTATTCTAATCTAAATTGGACTAACACAACATTTTAGTAGAAAGCAGTGTATTCGTTGAATACTTAAGTAAAATGGAGTCACTTCAATATCCAATCCTGCATTCATGTATCTGTTATGAAACTTATGAAAGCATAAAGCTTAATAATAAAGGGATGAATCTATAAGGCAGAAGTTCTGGGTGCAGTTGTCTGAAGTTTTTAATTCTCACATTTCACTTCCTTTTTTACAATTGCCCGATCTATTACCATAGATTTTTAACTCCCCCCAAATCTCCCTTCAGCCGCTCCAAGCTTGGGCAAGAAAGATCTTTTCAGAACTGAAGTTAGATCACCTTACACCTCCTTCCCCAAGCAAAGCCTCCGCAGCTGCCAGCACCCCCCTTTCCCCCCAGCCCCGCATCCCACTACACTCTCCCCGCAAGACGAGCCCCGCTCCCTCCCACCACTGGCTCCTGAGGTACCCTCTGGAATGGAGTTACACACACACACATACACACACACACACACACACACACACACACACACACACACACACACACACGCGCACGCGCGCGCACGCCTAGTTAGCACTTTTTATATCTGATCTCAGCTTGAAAATAATTTCCTCAGAGATTCTTTCCTTGAGCGCCTGTCCGGGTCTGAAGTAATTTTATGGGATCTCTTGCTGACTATCACAGTTGTAATTTTACTTTTATGTGATCATTTGATTGTCTTCTCCACGAGGCAGCAACTCGATTGATTTTGTTCACCCCAGGTGCCCAGATGCTATTCAAACATTTTCTTTGAATTAATGAATGAATTTTGAGAGTTTCAGAATACTTTGCAATCTTTTTGTCCATGGAGATGCGTGAAAACTCGACCACTTTTTGAACAAGAAAACCGGAGGCCAGAGGGAGGGCTGGGGACAACAGCAATGACTGGAGGAGACTAGTGTGATGTGGCCCCCAGAGAGCAGGGGAGGTGATGCCGAGCTCCTGGGGGAGCTGCGGTTGTTCTTATAGAACCTTTGATGATAAATGTAAAAACGCCACAGAAGAATGCTACGATCAGATGCATTTTAAAAGCCGTTAATAGAAACAATGTAGGAAAAACAATTCAAAATGATACCCACTTAAAGCAAGTCTTCCAAAATGTCCTGGTCTGATTTTCAAGACCTCAGACTTTCCCAGGCAATCCGGGGAGGTCACAAGAACACCCTGCACTTTAACTGAGCAACCCGAGAAAGCAAACTTTCAGGGTGGTCTTTGGAATCATCGGTGATGCGGTTTTCTAGGGTAGTTTTACATGGGAGATGCTTTGATTCTGTTGGTGCCCCAAGCTCCCCGTCTCGTCCGGGCTCGGCGCGGGCAGAATAGGGCAGTCAAGCCCACAGACCCTTGGACGCCTACGTAACAGCCTAGTGCAAACACGGAGGCTGCTGATTGTCTTACTGTCTCAGATCTTGTTTTCGATGTCTTAAAACTATATGAATGGCATCATGCCGTAGTGTCCTCCGGACCTGGCTTTTCCATTCAGCAGTTTGAGATTCGCCTGTGTTGATATGTAGAGGTCTAGACAACGTAACTAACTTCAGCGTAATAGTCCTTTGACTCTTTGCCATTGGTTTCCAAATGATGCTGCAGTGAATACTCTTGCATGTCTGCTGTGTGTATGTCAGTCTCTCTAGTGTACCTGATAACTTACTATATTCCTGAATATATTCTGTACCTCCTAGGCTGGTTGCCTCTGTGTCCGCTGCCATGTCTAATTCCTGGACTTTGCATAAAAGCCATCCTGGGAAGGTTGGGAAACAGAAGTCACTCGATGCCCAGAGAACCAGGGGTATCAGCATACTTTCTCTACCAGTTAATTTCAATTTGATTAAAGCAATATGCACAGCAGTGAGGTAAGGTTTGGTAACCCTGCAGATCTAGGTTTTGAATTCATGTCCTCTGCGACTGGTTGTAACTTTGGGCAATCTATGCTTTAGTTTCCTTCTCTGCAAACTATCTACCTGGCAGGTGCTTGGAAGGATTTGAGAAAATGGCTTATAAGTTACTTGGTTCAGGGTGAGGTAGATAGTAATAAGATATAAGCTTATTATTACAATGATAAGCTTATAACAATAAGATATAAACTTGGAATGAAGAGGCCAAATCATTATAAACTCAACAATATTGCAGTTACAAAGCACCAGTGAAAAAGATAGTTATTAAAGTCAAATGTGAATGAACTTATAAATTAAATTTACAATAAATATACAGTAAGTTTACAAATGTGAAGTGTAACCTTTTTGCTTGCTTATTTTTTGTTAACAGTTAATAAAGCTTTATCAATGAGATATAATTCACATGCCATACAATTCATCCAATTAAAGCATCCAATTCAATGATTTTTGGTATATTCACAGAAATGACGGTGAGCGTCTTTTCAGGTGATTACTGGCTACAGTATTTGTTTTGAGTAAGTGTCGGAAGTATATTATTATTTTTTTTAAATAAATTTATTTATTTATTTGTGGCTGCGTTGGGTCTTCGTTGCTGCGTGCAGGCTTTCTCTAGTTGTCGCGAGCGGGGGCTACTCTCTGTTGTGGTGCGCAGGCTTCTCGTTGCGGTGGCTTCTCTTGTTGCAGAGCACGGGCTCCAGGTGCGCAGGCTCAGTAGTTGTGGCTCGTGGGCTCAGTAGTTGTGGCTCGTGGTCTCTAGAGCGCAGGCTCAGTAGCTGTGGCGCACGGGCTTAGTTGCTCT
>NW_020174135.1:248791-287490 GCF_003031525.2 Neophocaena asiaeorientalis asiaeorientalis | reverse complement strand
GGCTCTAGAGCGCAGGCTCAGTAGCTGTGGCGCACGGGCTTAGTTGCTCTGCGGCACGTGGGGTCTTCCCGGACCAGGGCTCGAACCCGTGTCCCCTGCATTGGCAGGTGGATTCTTAAGCAGTGTGCCGCCAGGGAAGTCCCGGAAGTATATTATTGAATGTCTCTTATATGCCAGGTACTTGGGGTCACGTTGACTTTTTTCATTAGCACTTCATTTGATATGGTATTATACTATTTTGTAAATGGGAAAATTAAAGCTGGAGATATTAAACTGCAGATTTACATTTGAATTTTATATCCATTTAAAAGTACAGTCCTTCGTGTGAGTGTGTAGCTTTTCTTGTACTTGTTAATTTCATTCTTTGGTATGTACTCCTCATGTTTCAACAATGAGTCAATCTGACGAGGCAGTGGGTGTTTTCACACCACCGAGGGCCCACCAGCCCTGTTCTAATTGATCTGCGTGTAACACAGGTCGGACAGCAGACACCATCATCCCCTTCACATGGGAGGAAACGGAGCTCTGGGGGCCACTCGCCCAAGGTCCTCAGTAACGACAGAGCCTGGCTGTGAAACCAGGTAGGGGCTCCAGGGTGTGCCCCCCACAGGCCCCGGGCTGCCTCCACGCCGTATGCCCCCTCTCTCACCTCAGAGGCTGTGTGCCCTGAGATGTGCCTGTGAAGATCCCAACCAAACACGCTGCTGGGGTAAGAGACTCAGGAGAGAAACTTGAGATTGTGATAAGGAAACTAGCTACACGGACTGAAGGGTCACGGTTGCTGTGGAAAATACGATGCATTTAAGTGCGTTAGATACAATCTTAGGAGGAATGGGAAACACCTCTTACTTTTTATATTTAAAGGGAGTCCAAAAATCATTATTGCACTGTTTTTATAACCAGAAGAATAAAAGATGATTTTTCCCCTTTCCTGAACTCAAGCCTTTGGTTCTGCTGTGGGTCGAACTGTGCCCCCTGAAAGTTCACATGTTGGGAATCCTCCCCCCAGGACCTCAGAATGTGCCCTTTCTAGAGTCGGGGCTGTTGCAGGTGTAACTAGTCGAGATGAGGTCATGCTGGAGCAGGGTGGCCCCCACCCCGTGGGGACACTTGCACACAGACACGCACACGGGGAGAACACCGCGTGAAGGCGAATGCTGGGCCTGGGGGGAGGCGTCGCCAGCCAAGGGACCCAAAGATGCCAGAAACCACCAGGGCCGGCAGGGGGTGGGCACAGACGCCCCGTCAGGCCCCGGGGGACCAGCCCTGCCGACACGTGGACCTGACCCCAGCCTCCAGAACTGTGTCGAGTCACCAGTCTGAGGTCCCTAATTACAGGAGACCCAGGAAACTCAGAAAGACTCTCACTGACAAGTGTGCAAACCACAGCAGCCCCATGGGACCCACACCTGAACCTCACTCGACAGTGAAGAGTTAATTCTTGACTACCAAAATCACTAATCTATACACTACTTTTCATAAGAAATGATTTTGACTGTTCCCATCACCATGTATCTTATTTATTTCAGCTAGATATTTACAGATATTTGCTGATACAAAAATACAAGGACCAGGCAGACTGGAAGTTGAGGCAATGCCACCCTCACTGCAGAACCCTCCAGCTCCTTGAGCTCTGTGTACTTTCCCAAACGCTTTCTCACAGGCTTTAAATAGTTGAAAATGTTTCCGCGTGAGAACGACCCCACGGCACTGCATGCACCAGGACTGGACGGGGGCTCAGTATCTGTACTTGGTGGAGTAGTCCTTCGGGGACACGACCAGGCCGCGGCCCTTCCGGGCCCCCCGGTACACCGTCTCGATGATGTCGATCATCTCCTGCTTGTCTTCCATGGCCCAGTTGATCTTGTTGTTGTTGCCAGTGCCCAGGTCGATCATGATGTGCTTGTTCCTGCAGGTGGGCAAGAGGGGGTCAGTGCTCGTGAAAATGCTTCTGAAGCAGAATCCCATGGAAAACATACCTGTATCCCCCACTGCGAACGAGGACACGCACAATCAAGGGGGTCCGCCACTGTTTAGCAGGCTGGAAACCACCTAAATGCTGCTTAAAGAGACACACAGCTCCTCCCGCGTGCTCTGCACTCCCTAAGACAAAAAACCTACGGGGCAATCAAGGCCAAAGGACACAGCTTCAGTCACCTGGAAAGACAAACGGTTTTCCAGAGGGCTGCACTAATTTACCTGAAAAAGGCAATGTATGCGTTTGTCATGGTGTTCTTATGAGCACTTGGTGTAAATTTTATTGAAAGCCATACTAACTGTGAAATAAATGATATTTTGCATTTCTATAATTCTTCGTAGACTGACCTTTCGAGACGCTTCTTTCTGAAATGAAGTTATACGGGCACTGCATAAAAGAAAGACATTAACGCTTCTTGCACCAGCTGCACTGACTTTTATCAGTTTAGCTTCCTGCTTCTGCAAGGTTGTGTGTCTGGCCCCCGGCTGCTGTTCCACGGTGCGTGCCCCATCCATCCTGAGGTCACAGCGTGGCCTCCTTTCAGCCAGGGCGAGCTTCCCAAAGGCAGACCTGATGCTTCTCTCTTGCTGCAAACACTCACTTCCAGGAACCTTCCAAGTCCACACACTGGCCCAGGAAACCGGGCATCTGGGCCCCGCCACGCTCTCCCCTGAGCACCCGCCACTCCCCAGCCCTCACCTGTCCGTCCTCCCTCATCCCCGCAGGTCCCCAAACGTGCGGCCTGCGCTGGCCTGTGCCCCTGCCTGCGCTCGCCCGTTGGGATGCACGTGGCTCATGCCAACCTTACCCAGCAGCCTTTGGGCACTCCCCATCGCCCTGCTGCGCTCAGCGTTTGTGCCTCTGTAAACCCCTGTTGCAATACTGTGATTTATAGGAAAAATATATACTTGGTCACTCAGAAGAATATATTTCTCATGTGCCTTTGGTCTTCACCCACAGATCCTGGCTCACAGCTGCAAAACCTTCGAAATTTCCTGCAATAAGAGTGATGGGATATTTGGACTCCAGTCCTCCGTTCCTGAAGACACTTTAGGGCCATAAAGGTGAAACGGGTGCATAAGCACCTTTCTGTCACAGTGAGTTTGCTAATGAAGGTGACTTCTAGATCCCACCAGCAGGGTGCCCAAGAATCGCCTGTTGGCGTAGGGAAGCCTGCACACACGCACACACGTTGCAACTGGGCCCGGGAACCCCTTTATCACCTGTCCCCTTGCATCTCCCTGGCTCCCCGTGCTAAGTTACTCAGCTGTCGCCATCAGATGACGGTCTGTGATAGGAGGAAGCCTGTCTTATCTGACTGAATGTCCCAGCACTAGACATAAAAGCCAGCAGGACTCTATACGTATATATACTTGGTGAATAAATTAATTAAAATACTGTTACTACTTGTCTTAGAATCCTGGAATCCCGGGTCACAGAAACAGTAGGTTTTGTCCCCTTTTCCAAGTGCAGCATCAGTCCTAAACCATCAAAACACACGGTGGCCGCAGCGCCACTCGACTCCTTTCTGCAACCTCCTTCCCCGTCAGGGCAGCCCCGCCCAGGCGGGCCCCACATAGGGCAGTGCCCACGGCCCACCTGGAGGGCTCTGGGAAAACGTGAGAAGCACGGCAGGAAAGGCCGAGACTGCCTTAAACAGCCTGTTAGCGGAAACGTAGCTTGGAAGGAGGTGGGGATGCATTTCGGGGAGTGGAAGAAGGGGATCCTTGCTGCACAGCGGCAGAATGTCTGTGACGCGCCAAAGTGATGAGCGTGGATACCAGCCGAGGACACGTAAGCAAAGTCTTGAAGGCGCTGCCTGGGTTCGTACTGCTTATAGTAAAAGGAGGGAGACAAACCGGAGTAAGATCCGTTAACCCAAAAGATTTCTCAGCCTCTCCAGATGGCAAAAGATGCTGAAATCCAGAAATGGCTGCTGAGCTGTTGACACAGAGGCCACACCACCTTCTGCTGAAACCTAGTAAAGACCTAAAAGTCAGAAGGTTCAGTCACAGGACAGGATCTTCCCCCAGGAAGCAGCCATCGGACAGAGGGCAGCCCCGGTGCCCAGGACAGAAACCCGGCTGGCTCTGGCTAAGAGGGACAGAGCACGCAGTGAGAGGGGCTGATGCAACCCCAAGATGCTGCTGGCAGGAAGCAGGTTGAAAAATGAACCAGCTGCAAATGGCTTTCATAAAAAAGGCAGGAAAAACTGGGTAGAACCCTCCCAGGGGGAGGCACTGGGCCAGGACTATGGTCCCAGTGCCGCATCAGAGCCCCCTTCCGAACCCTGACGCCCCACGGTGAACCCAAATCGCTTCTTGTGCCTGTCCCACACTGCGTCCTGGAGAGGGGGCCACAGATACGGAGCTGTGTCCAGGAGCTGTGCTTAATGGGTCACCTGGGAAGCCTCATCCACACCCAGTTTTGCACATGGGAGGGATATGAATCTATGGGAGCCGGAGGGCAGGCTGCAGTAGGCAAAATGCTAAAATAACCCCTGCTACTTCCCGCCCTAATCTCTGGGACGGTGCTATGATGGAACACCATGCCTCTGATCAGTTACACTACACTGCAAAGGGAATTCTGCAGATGTCCCTGAGGTTACTCCTCAGTTCATTTGAAAATAAGGAGACTCTCCTGGATTACTGGGTGAGTCTAATCCAATCACAAGCGCCCTCTGAAAGCAGAACAGGAAGTCGGAGCAGCTGTACGAAAAGGACTCAACTCACTGCTCAGGGCTTCGAAGACAGAGGGGCCTCTAGAGGCAGAGAGCGGCCCTGGCGGAAACAGACCTCAGACCCCCAATCACCGGGAGATGGACCCAGCCCACAGCCCCGGTGAGCCAAGTGGATTCTTCCCTGACCAACTGCCTACATGACAGCCCAGCCCGTGACTCTGGCCTTGTGAGACCCCGAGGCAGAACCCACTGAGCCTGCCTGGACTCTGCCCTACAGACCTTGAGCTCATAAATGGTGTTGTTTTCAGCCACCAAGTTTGTTACAGAAAATAGAAACCGAATACACACCCTGCACACTCCACCCAGACCTTCCTCGACCATCAGGGAGCTCTGCTTCTGCAGTATGGCCTAATGTTTATATTGCTACTTACTAACTTTTGTAGTAACAATAAACAGTACGAAATTTTGACAAGTAAAAACAGTGATTTTTTTAAAAAAATGGTGATTTCTTTCCAAATCAAACCTCCACAACAGAATTTTTTTTTCACTCATGATGTTACTTAACTTTATTATATAAATACCATCAAAGGTATTTGCGTCCGCATCAGACTCTTGTGTACCTAACTCCGCATTTTCCTTTCACGCAAAGCCTGCCAATCATGGGTACAAATTAATTTAAGGTGATTAGGGAAAGTCTATTCCTTGAGTCCATGACTGACTGACTAGGGTACACAATAGAATTTTTCAGCTGATAAAAGATTTTTTACGAGATTCTGTATTTATAAGCAAAGTAATTAAGTACAGGTTTTCCTCTTGGATATCACAAAAGGATGCTAAATAGAGTCACTGATACATTTAAAAAGTGAGTTATTTTAAAGACATTTTTCATCAACAGATTAAATTTAAAGGTATCTTAAATTTCAGTAAGAATGTCTTCCGTTTAATAACACTACCCCTAGGTTCCTGGGCAGTTATTTCAAAATGGTAATTTGTTACTGAGTAAATGCTAAAACTGGAATTGTTACTTTGAAAATTATTTAAAAGATTGATTGCCTGGTGATACAAACTATATTATAATATGACTGCATACCTGATTTCCTCCTAAATAAAAGAATCTAAAGATTTCTTGATCTCATTAAACTTCCAGACCATCTATTCAATTTAAACAACAACTTTAAGATAAGAGAACATACCTGAAGAAAAACATGACAGTGCACGGATCGTATAACTCATACATTTTGTTGAAGTCAGGTACTTCTGTAATATCCACAAGATAAATAACTGCGAAATTTTTAACCTAAAAGTAAAGGAGATTGGGGGAAAAAAACTAAAATAACAAATCAACTTTTTATTCTGTAAAAGCACATTCAAAAACAAAAACAGAAGAATTTGTGTATAACAGGACAATTTTCAAACTGACTCTGCAACATTTTTTCCCAGTAGAGCTGCCATGTAGGAAATTACTTCAAGAGGATCAGGGTCCTGAGCAACTGTCCATTAACATGTCGTTTAATGTTTTTCAGAACAGCAAGTTATGAGAATCCTGCAGAAGACGTCCACAGATACATTATTCACGCTGATCTAGCAATAATCTATGTGAACTTTTCCCATTTGGACTTTCACAAATACTGAATTACACGCATTAAACAACTGCTTTAAAACATGCCTTTGGAATTCAGCCACACACTCCCCTCTTACTGAGGTCTGGACACTTGCACAGACTAACGGCCTAACACCCCAAATCACACTGCAGGTAACTAAGGTTCTTTCATTTCTTCCACAGCTGCAAGCTCATCAGAGAACATCTGGAAAACCCAGAAAACCATAAATAAAACAACCTTCAACCCCAACACGCAGAGCTGACTGCTGAGAATATACTTTCACTATATTCTTTCCCATTTTTTCTGGTATGTATGTTTATACTCTTTTAACAAATGTGATCACAGAGTGATCACACTACAAGATTTTGCATCCTGCTTTAATTATGAGCATCCTCTTATATGAATCGTATACTTTACGTAAGAGAAAAACAAAATTTTATGGCTACATAACAGTTCAAGTGGCTATGCCATTATTTTTACCATCTTTTGTTATTTTCTTTGACTTTTCATGAATATAAATAATTCAGATCTTCATTGATATCAATCATTCACCTGTGCACATTATTTTACCCTTACATACATATGCATGCTTCATCATTTCCTAAGGGTAACACCTAAGATAGAGTCTTTAGAACAAAAGACATGACATTTTAAATGCTCCCTGTAAATACGGTCTCAACGACTTTTAGAAAGCTTATACCGATTTATATCATGGGTTGAATTATGTCCTTTCACCCCACAAGAAGATATACTGAAGTCCTGACCCCCAGTACTCAGAATGTGACCTGATCTGGAAAAAGGGTGCCTGCAGAGCTCATCAGTGAAGGTCAAACGAGGTCATACTGGAGTCTGACCCCTAATCCAGTCTGACTGGTGTTCCTATCGGAAAAGGGCCATGTGGAAACACACCAAGGGAGAAGCCACATGAACACGGAGGATTGGAGTGACGCGCACCTACAAGCCAAGGAGTGCCACAGATCGCGGAAGACGCCAGGAGTTGGAAGAAACAAGAGGGGGTTCTCCCTTGAGGGTTTCAGAGGGAGCACGGCCCTGCTGACACCTTGATTTCGGACTTCTGACCTCCAGGATGTGAGGTAATAAATTTCTGTTGTTTTAATCTGCCCGGTTTGTGGCGCTTTGCTCCAGCAGCCCCCGGAAATTCATAGAAAATGCACAACGTTTCTTCATATAGAACTAACTCTAAAAGCCTAAGTGTAACTTACAGATGAAACAATGCGGCGTTTGGGATTTGCTTTCAATACTGCAGCACGGAAAGTGTACAAGACTGACCAAGTATTGGTGATTGCAGCAGGTACAGAGGAATTCACTGTTCTCTCCCCTTTACTTGGGAATATGAAGAAGCGTTTAATATGGAAATTTAAACCACCATCACCCAGAAAAAGGAGGGAAGGAAGTTTACATTTAGTGGGCTCTCCTTTTGAGGACAGACCTCGGTGCTGAGGGAGGGAAGAACAGGTGTCTCTCCCAGCCGCATGCCCCTTTCCTGGTGAAAGGAGAGAACACACCTGCAGAAGGCGGAGAGTGGGCTGAGCACACGTGCTCACGTGGCCACAGTGGACGCCGAGGTGGAGGACTGGGCAAGGCCAGCCACGCGCTGGCGGAGCTGCTTCCTGCAAAAGTTACCCCGCTGGCTAAGCGTTTAATATGGAAATTTAAACCACCATCACCCAGAAAAAGGAGGGAAGGAAGTTTACATTTAGTGGGCTCTCCTTTTGAGGACAGACCTCGGTGCTGAGGGAGGGAAGAACAGGTGTCTCTCCCAGCCGCATGCCCCTTTCCTGGTGAAAGGAGAGAACACACCTGCAGAAGGCGGAGAGTGGGCTGAGCACACGTGCTCACGTGGCCACAGTGGACGCCGAGGTGGAGGACTGGGCAAGGCCAGCCACGCGCTGGCGGACGCGCTGGCGGAGCTGCTTCCTGCAAAAGTTACCCTGCTGGTGTTTAAGGTTCTGCCCACATCCAATTTCACTAAGCAGACATATTTTATTTCTTCCCACATAATAAAACAGATGATATTATAATTAAAAAGATAGATACTAACATCACCGTATAACCAAACACAAACACACACACACACACATCTGCCTCCTAAAGCATAAAATGACAATCCAGCAAGAGTCCCAGACACCTTTCAATCCAACGGAAGCCAATTGGTTCTGCTTCCTAGAACCTCCAAATCTCCCAAGTTAAAGCAGAAATCGATCACACACACACACACACACACACACACACACACACACACACATCTGCCTCCTAAAGTATAAAATGACAATCCAGCAAGAGTCCCAGACACCTTTCAATCCAACGGAAGCCAATTGGTTCTGCTTCCTAGAACCTCCAAATCTCCCAAGTTAAAGCAGAAATCGACCGGAGAAACCACAGTCTCTAAAAAGTTACTAGAATATATCTCAACTAGTTCACGTATAAAGACATTCAACTATCCCAACTCAATGTCTATAATTTTCACACTGTAAACACTGGTTTTTATGTGAGACTTTCTAAACAGGCCTTATTTTCTTTTGCCTTCAGTGATGAGTAAGAAAACCGTAGCTCATTCAGAAGCAAAAAACAACTGACACGACAGGATTTCATTTTCTCTTCCCTCCACATAAACCACATCATGGTAAACGTGACACCTCACAAGGTCGGGAACCACACCTGCGATATTTATTAAAGAACGAACTTCAGAAATAAACCTATATTTCAAAATTCAGGAAATATATTATTGTCATTATGGACGTAATTACCTAACCCTGAGTTCAAACAGACCTGCATTAAGAGATGGTCTGGTCCCGCTTCTTCCTTAGAGGAGGTGCCCTGACGGGTCCTCCAGCCCCTGCAGCTCTGGGAGGAGAAGGCCCACAGCACCAGCTGGCCTTTCTCTAATTCTGTGACCCTCCCAGCTTCTCTCCTCTGGAAGAGCTTGTCCTAAAGGGGGTTGCACGGATTCTATCATGATGCTTTCTACAAGGGCTGAACTATTTCTCCTGAATGTTTCACATCCATTAATGAATCTGCAATTAACTATAACCCTTGTGTATTTTTTATATAAAACTGAGATAAGCTAGGTGTCTATGATCTTTTCTCCATTTAAAAACTGCCCATTTTGAAAACATAGAAATGGAATGGAAACATCACTGCTTTGTTTCCAGCCCAGTATTTTTAAAACAAGTTATATAATTTAAAAGTACATGACAATCAGGAAATTCCCTGGCGGCCCAGTGGTTAGGACTCGGTGCTTTCACTGCCAGGGCCCGAGTTCAATCCCTGGTTGGGGAATTAACATCACACAGCCACGCAGCCCGGCCAAAAAAAAAAAAAGTATATGACAGTCAAATAAAATCAATAGTATATAAGTGTTTTAAAATGAAAAGTAAATGTTTCCCTTTCCCCAGACCCACATGTTCTCTTGTGAGAAAACTGCATACATTCTGCTTTTCTCCAGCTAATGTCATTAACCAGTTTCCCCACGTTACTAAATAAAGCTCTTAGGAAATCATTTTTAATGGTCAAATAATATCCCATCCAGGGGAGAAGATGCTCCACTTTAAATCCTAACGCCCCATTTCTGAGCCCGGACAAACTGCTTCGTGGCACCTGCCTCGGGGAGCTGCCGTGAGGACCACGCCGGGAGTCCACTTCCCACCCCACCGTGACGGGCCTACGTGCCACACACTGGGGATTACGGTTATAAGCATGCTCCCTCTTCACTGGGCATCACGGTTCTTTCCAGTTTTGCTATCAATCACAGCAAGAGTCTCGGGGAGCCTAAGGCACGGCTGTCTTTAGGGCTCTTCACCCAATGCCGAGCTGCTTCCCAGGGGCGGTACCAGCTTCACTTCTGCCTGAGCGTTAGATCTGCTTTCAACGTACGCCCTAAGAGTTAGACCTTTCACCGCAATGAGAAGCCTGCGCACTGCAACGAAGAGTGGCCCCCACTTGCCGCAACTAGAGAAAGACCGCGTGCAGCAATGAAGACTCAACGCAGCCAGAAACAATAAATAAAATCATAGAATAAATTTATAAAAAAAAAAAAAAGAGTTAGACCTTTGATACACCTGAAAAATGACAGTACACTATTTTAACGTGTGCTTCTTTGAAGTTTATTTAACCGTTGGAATTTCCTCTTTTTTTCCAGTTCTGTGCCCATTTATCCACAGGGGTCTTACCTTTTTAAATGGTACTTGAAGCTGGCCTGCAGGAGTCTACAGTATCTACAATATTTTGCCCACTAGATCTGCAATAATGTTAAGCAGCTGTGGAATAGTATTCTTTTTTTTGAAATCAAGAACCAGATGTACAAATTTCCCTTCTATTATCAAGCTGTTTTCTAGTATATGTTCTTTTGATCGTCTAAACTAGTAGCTGTCCTTTCCAACCCTGCTGCCACACATTTTACAAGCAGGCTGCTTCTTCAGCAAGTCAGTGATTACACAGTTCAGTGGTCCTGCATGCTGCCAGGTGCCTCCGGGTTAATGTAACTCGTGCAAGTCACCAAGGCTAAAGGCCGTCGGTGCTGCCAGCCACGCTTCCACCCTTCTGTACAGAGCTCCTCCACTAGCTAAGAACCCACCTAAGATTCTGGAAAAAATGTTCCTGACTGTCAATCGGCACTATGTATTTCTGAAGTGTCAATTTTTACATTTTTAGATAGTTCACTTCAAAGCCATCAAAAAACTGCACGACAACTTCATTTTCTCAAATTACTGTTTGCCCTGATTGGCTGTCGGTTCCTATGACATTCCTCATTTGAGCATAAATTTCTGCTGATTCAACCTACTTTATTTCATGCTTAAGAGTGACCCCCTGAAGTCACTCCTAAGTACTTCCATGAATACATTTACGTTATGTACAATCTAATTAGCACTTACGGCTATGAGATAGTATCACTGAGGTTTTGCATATTTTAAACTCTATCTGTATGAGCTTTTTAAACAGACCAAAATTAAACATCCCACTTATTCTTACATACAATGGGATTTAGAAACGGTGAGCTGTGGCAAAGTGCGTTCCTACAAAATGGCAAGACAGCTCAGAAGTACACAAAGTAGTCTCGCTTCGAAGCTGTGCGTAAAATCACCCACTCAACGGGAACCTTTATTTTGGTCATCACTCTACCAAACTCCAGGCATCTGTCAAATCTTTAAACATATCTCTAGGTTTTCCGTACAGCGCAAAACGAGCACAGCATGTGGCGGGGCTGGAGCTACCAAGCAGCGAGTCGGTGAGTCCTGTTCCAGGAGGGACAGAGCGGTCAAGTCCAGCCTCAGCACTGGGACTCTTACTCACTTTAACACAGCTGGGGTATCCAAACAGGGCTCGCAACAAGATGAGGAAGATCCCCCATTATCTGCCGTTTCTGCAGAGGGAGATAGACAGTTAAATTGTTCTTTATACTAAAACCTTAAATTTCAAAAATTCCTATTGTGCTTCCCCAGAAAGGGCTTCCAGAATTATAAACTCATGTTCTGCCCTTATACTAAGTAGAAAATAAAACATTAATAGTCTTGCAATGCATTTCAAGCTTGCATTCTGAATAACTATACTGTAATATAGTATTGAAAGTTTATTAAAATAGAAACCCAAGTTTTGGACAAAAGAAATGGAAGAACTTAAAAGACCAAAGAAAAGCACTCAAAGTGAGCCCAGTTAAACTGTACCAAAAGAGCGCGTCTGCTAGTACTACAGCGATTTGCTCTCTGACTGGTATATAGGGATTAGAAAGGAACAGTTCTGGTAAAACTCCCTAAAAACTTACACTGACACAAAATCTGCCTCCTAGCTAAGAGTATCTTGCTGAGTTTTGCTCAGATACGAAGAGCAAACAACCCTCACGCCTCTGCCATCCTAGCCTCGTGCTGGGGGCAACCGGGTCTGGACATGCCCTGGTGCTACCTGCAAGGCAGAATCCAGAACACACACCTAAGTTACCTCAGAGTCAACACAGCAGTGATTCGCTTACTGAACAGTGTCTTTGCCCTTCTTCACTGAAGCCTGCAGTCTCTGCCCTTGACTACTGTAGCTTAAGCCACACAGACACGAGTCCCCGACACCACCTCACTCTTGACCTCTGACGGGACTGGGAGGACCCCCGGGGGAGAACCCTGCTCTCCTGAGTTCCCCAGGCACCTCCTCAAGCTCCCTCAATGTCTAGGCGCCCAAGAGGAAGAAGAGGGGAACGGCTATAATCTACACTATAAACAGCACTCCTACCCTGACCCTGACCTCTTTGAGGGGATTCTGAAAGGCAAGTCAGAATTCCCTGGGGAGCTTCTTTAAAAAGCCGTTTCTGGACCTCGCCGCAGACCTGTAGAATCAGGATCTCTGAGATGCACTTTGGTATCCCAAGCGATACTTACACTGACAGACACAGAAGGATGGTCCCTAATGTTCACGAGGCCACCTCCCCCAACTCTGCCTGTCCCACCAAATAGGAGACAGTGGAAATTACCGATGGCAGGTCAGATCATTTTTCCTTTCCTAAATACAAAATATATCCTTACACCTGTTACTCTTTACTCAAAGGCGTTATTTTAACTCAGCCCATATTAGCATATCCTACTCCTGTGAAAGAAAAGATGGCTTCAATGTTTCTTACTTTTACTCTTCATTAAAATGAATAACCTCTCAAATTATTATGGAATATTAATAAGTTAAATATTTTATTAGCATCCTTTTGCCTTTTGCCCTATTGCTACACCTGCAAAAATCTAAATCAAAGTTATCTTAGAATCCCTATGAGACAATTATAGAAAAAGAATTAAGCCCTGGTTATTCAACAGTGCCCTACAATTGCACTTGATTGTCAGCAAACAAAGGCCACAGACAATCCAGTGTACTGCGTTTAAGAATTAGGAAAATTAGCTCTAACAAGTATAGTTCTAGTTTCTCCCACTGTCTCCTGCACCTGAGTCACTCTAAGCTATAAATCGAGTCACTTAAGAGCACCGGTGGGGTAAAGAACCGACCCCAAGAAGAACGGGATCTACTATGCTATCAACATAAATGTTCTGCTTCATAAACGCAACAAATAAACATGGTACCAAAAAAAGGACAATCCTTTTAAACTAAGCTATTCAAAGTAAGCTCCTAAGCTCCTGCCAGTCTGCAAATGTGTTTTGCTCTGGGCACTACAGATGAAAAGTTTTGAAAACACCCTCTCAGTTAAAACCCCTGTAAGTTAATAGGAATTATGAACTTCTTTAGGGGGGAGAGATCATGAACTTCTTAAAAATTTGAAAATATATGGAAAATTCTCCCAGAAAAGAACATAAGCTATTCTGACCAATTTCAGGGAGCCCATCCTCACATCCCAAGGGAAGACTGTCCGTTTGTAAATCCTACTGCTTCTCTTTCGCCGGTGAACGTACCGCACTTTTTTTTTTTTTTTTAGTTTTTACATTTATTCTTTTTTTATTGGAGTATAATTGCTTTACAATGGTGTGTTAGTTTCTGCTTTATAACAAAGTGAATCAGTTAAACATATACATAGGTTCCCATATCTCTTCCCTCTTGCGTCTCCCTCCCTCCCACCCTCCCCATCCCGCCCCTCTAGGTGGTCACAAAGCACAGAGCTGATCTCCCTGTGCTATGCGGCTGCTCCCCACTAGCGATCTGTTTTACGTTTGGTAGTGTATATATGTACAGGCCACTCTCTCGCTTTGTCACAGCTTACCCTTCCTCCTCCCCATATCCTCAAGTCCATTCTCTAGTAGGTCTGTGTCTTTATTCCTGTCTTACCCCTAGGTTCTTCTTTAAATCTTACCGGCAAAGCAATCCAACACGATGAAATGACCAAACGGAAGGCGGGACGCGTTGTGAGGCGGGGCTGCGTTACCTTTTCAGCTATGCTGTACAGAACCTCGTCCATCTTCATACAAGTAGGGTCCCAGTCGTGTCCAAACCGAATGACGACCACGCGGTCTTCTTCCGAGAGGATGGCCTGATCCACTTGCCAGCCATTGTGCAGGTGCGGGAGCATGTACGACATCTTGGGGCCGACGGGTCTGCGGGAGGGAACCACCGGCCAGCTCCTCCCAGCTCCAGCGCGGTGCACCCACGGGGCCCCCAACCCACGGAGCCTCACCCCGCGGGGCCCCCACCCCACGGAGCCTCACCCCGCGGGGCAGTCGGTGCGCTGCCGGGAAGGCCAGGCCCGCGTCCACCTCGTCCCCAGACCCCGACCGACCCCACCAACGGATCGCCTCCGCCCCGCGGCCCAGAACCCAGGGCGAAGGGACCCTTGGGGGTCGTACACCCACGCTTCCCTCGCCACCCGCTCCGGCGCCCGGCCCGGCACGCACACTGGGCCCTGCGGCTCAGCGTTCCTTCCGGGCGTGTACGCACGCCCGCAGTGCGTGCGCGCCGGCGAGTGCGTGCGCGCGCCCCCGGGCGGGGGCCTGGGGGCCGACTGGGCGCCGCAGTGACGGGCGTGGCTGGGAGGTCCTTATAGTGAGAGGCTCGGAGGCGGTTCGGCTGGGTAGGGCTGGTCCAGACCTGCTGCCTCTCCGGTTGGTCCATCGGAGTCTGAGCTCCTACGGTGCCACCGGGGCCCGGGGTGGACGGACCGGCCCGCCGGGACCCCGGGCTGGACGGAGAGGATGGCATCGCTGAGGAAGGGCTCGTCCCCGTTTACCCCCAGACGAAGTCCCCCAAATTAATCATTTTGGCGGTCACGCTTTCCAGACGTAAACACAGTTGCTTTACTTGTCAAAAGCAAGTAATTAACAGAAGAGTCCTGGTAAGACTCACACGCGCCCAAATAACTTATTTAAATTAGTATTTCTAAACATTTTTTATTGTAAAATATATATAATATAAAATTTACCATTTTAGCCATATAGTTCAGTGGCATCGTTGACATCCTTGTACAGCCATCACCACTCCAAATACTTCTTTTGTTAAAAAGCTTTGTTGAGGTATTATTCACATACCGTAAAGTGATTCCCGCATTTCAAATAAGATGGTTTTTCCCAGAGTTGTGGAACACTACAGTCTGATTATGGAAATTTTTCATCACCCCAAATCCTGTACTCATTAGCAGTAAGTATCATACCCCTCCCATCCCTTTGGCTTTTGTCAACTACTAATCTATCCTAGACATTTCACGTAAATGGAAGCATAAGTATGTAGTCTTTTGTGACTGACTTCGTTCACTTAGCCTAATGCTCTCAAGGTTCACCCACACTGTAGCAGGCATCAGCACACTTGACGCTTGAGCAACAGGGGTTTGAACTTACACATGTACTATGTGTACTACATGATCTGCAATTGGTTAAATCTGCAGATGGGGAACCGCGGATACGAAGGGCCAACTGGAAAATTATGCGTGGATTTCTGACTTCACAGAGGGTCATGGTTGAAGGGTCAGCTGTACTTGGTTCCTTTTTGTTGCTGATTAATCTATTGTTTGGATATACTGCATTTTCTCTCCCCATCAGTTAATTGACATCAGGGTTGCTTCCACTCTTTGGCTGTTGTGAACAATGCCGCTATGAACATTTGTGTACAAGTTTTTGTATGGATTTTAAGTCTTCCTTTCTCTTGGGTATGCAGGTGGCATGGTTGAATCATGTGATGTTTACTGTTTTGAGAAATTGCCACACGGTATTTAAAAGCGGCTATACCATTTTACATTTCCAACAGCAATGTGGTGGGGTTGGATTTCTCCACGTCTTTGTCTACTCTTATTTGTGTGTTTTTGTTTTTGTTTTTTTACAGTGATATCCTGGTAGTTGTGAAGTGATGTCTTATTATGGTTTTGACTTGCATTTCCCTAATGGCTAGAGATATAGAGCATCTTTTAATGTACTTATTGGCAATTTGGAGAAATGTCTATTCATCTCCTTTGGCCACTTAAAAGTGGCTTAGTTGTCTTTTTATTATTGAGTTGGAAGAGTTCTTTATATATTCTGGATAGAAATTCCTCATCAGATATAAGAAAATATTTCCTCCCATTTTATGTATCGACTTTTCACTTTTTATTGGTATCATTTGCAGCATAAAACTTTTAAATTTTGATTAAGTCCAAGGTATCTGTTTTTCCCTTTGTTGCTTGTGCTTTCGGTATCGTGTCTGAGAAACCATTGCCTAACTCAAGATCATGAATATTTATTCCTCTTTTCTTCTTAGACTTTTAAAGTTTTAACTCTTACTTTTAGGTCTATGATCGTCGTGAATACATTTTTATGGACGGTGTTAGGTAGGTGTCCAAGTCTATTCTTTTGGTTTTTTGTTTTGTTTTGTTTTGGCGGTGCCACGCAGCTTGTGGGATCTTAGTTCCCCCACCAGGGATTGACAGCTCTATTCTTTTGTATGTGGATGTCCAGGTGTCCCAGCACCATTTATTGGAAAGAGTTTTCTTTCCCCATCGCATTGCCTTGGCTCCCTTGTTGAAACTCAATTGACTTTAAGTATGAGGATTTATTTCTGTCGTCTCAATTCAATTCCATTGATCTGTATGTCTAGCCTTATGTCAGTACCACACTGGCTTGATTAGTGTAGCTTCGTGATAAGTTTTGAAATCAGGAAGTGTAAGTCCTCCGACTTTGTTCCTTGTCAAGATTGATTTGGCCATTCTGGGTCCCTTGCATTTCCATATGATCTTTAGGATTAGTTTGTCAATTTCTGCCAAAAAAAGAAAGCATCTGGGATTTTGATAGGAATTGTGTTGAATCTGTACACCAATTTAGGGAGTATTGCCATCTTAACACTAGTAAGTCATCTAATCCATGGATATGGGATGTCTTTCCATTTATTTAGGCCTTCTTTAATTTTTATGACTTTTATAGTTTCCAGTATTCATGTCTTGCCCTTTTTATTAATTTTATTCCTAAATATTTTATTGCATTTGATGCTATTTAAATGGAATTGTTATTTTAAATATTTTCAGATTATTCGTAATCAGTGTATAGAAATAGAATAGATTTTTGGAGGAGGGAGGGAACAATAATTTTTTATTTTTCTTTTATTTTTTGAATCTTTTAAAGTTGTATCAACCACACATAATTCAATGGAAATTTTTAGTGACGCGTCTTTAGTGCCTTTCTAAAGCATATAACTTAGTCGTCATAGATATAAGCATTCTATGCCTTTTGCGCTCATACTTCATAGTTTTATGGGACATTTAAATTATGTAACTTCAATAATCCACAAAATTTGCATAAACTGGTTTGGGATTAAATTCGATCACATATAATTCAACTGGTGACAGCAAAAATGCACAGATGTATAGGGAGCCGCTTGAGCATTCAGCTTGGTTTGTGAAGAGAATGAAGAAATGCAGTTACTCCTAAGAATCTATTAGGTAGAGTTCAATTTGAAGATCTTTGAATGTATATGGAAAGTGATGTTTGCATGCTTGTAGATTTTACAAATCTATGTTATCACACTGAAAAAACATAGTAATATGGAGACTGCAAAATAGAATCGATTTTTTCATTTTTTTAAATTTATTTTGTTTTTTCTCCCAGTTTTATTGAGATGTGATTGACATATAGCACTGTATAAGTTTAAGGTGTACAGCATAATGCTTTGACTTATGTACGTCATGAAATGATTATAACAATAAGTTTAGTGAGCATCCAGCATCTCATATAGCTGCAAAAGAAAAGAAAAAGAAAAAATACTTTTTCCTTGTGATGAGAACTCAGGATGTATACTCTTAACAACTTTCATGCATAATATACAGTAGTATTAATTATATTAATCATGTTGTACATTACATCTCTAGTACTTATCTTATAACCGGAAGTTTGTACCTTCCGACCGCCTTCTTACAATTCCCCCTCCCCCCAACCCCCCGCCACTGGTAACCACAAATCTTATCTGTTTTTCCATGAATTTTGTGTGTGTTTTTTGAAGTGTAATTGACCTACAACACTATGTTAGTTCCTGGTGATTTGCTATTTCTGTATATCACGAAATACAATTGAGTTTTGTATAGTGATCTTGTAGTCTGCAACCTTGCTGAATCGTTTATTATTTTGAATAGTTTTTTAGTGGATTCCTTGGGATTTTCTATATATAAGATCATATCATCTGCAAATAGGGACAGTTTACTTCTTCCCTTCCAATCTGTTTGCTTTTTATTTTTTCCTTGTCTAACTGCCCTAAAACATCCAGTACAATGTTGAATAGAAGTGTCAAGAGTAGACATTTTGTCTTGTTCCTGATCCTAGGGGGGGAGCATTCAGATTTTCACTATTATGATATTTACTGTGGGCTTTTCACAAATGCCCTTTATGGGGTTAAGGAAATTCTCTTCTGTTCCTACTTTGTTGAGTGTTTTTGTTTGTTTTTTTTTTTAAATCATGAAAGGTTATTAGGTTTTGTCAGATGCTTTTTCTAATGCATCTGTTGAGATGATCATGTGAGTTTTGTCCTTTATTCTCTTAATATGGTATACCACATTGATTTTTGTATGTTAAACTAATCTTGCATTCCTAGGATAAATCCTATTTGGTCACAGTAACTTTTCAAAATATGTCGCTGGATTTGGTTTGCTAGTATTTTATTGAAGATTTTGTGTCTGTAACTCACAAGGGGTATTGGTCTGTAGTTTTCTTGTGGTATCTTTGTCTGATTTTGATAATAGTGGCCTCAAAGAATGAGTTGAAAAGTCACCAGCCCAGACAAGAAAAATCGATTATTTGACCAAGACTCTGCATTTCTACTTCCATTTCCTCAAAAAGTATCTGATCATTTAGAAAATGGGAATAAATAGGCTAAATCATCTCTGAGTTAATCAAACTTCTTGAATTACGTTTTTTTTAAAGATTTATTTATTATTTATTTATTTTATTTTTGGCTGCGTCGGGTCTTCGTCGCGGCACTCAGGATCTTCCTTGCAGCATGCGGAATCTTTCATTGAGGTGCGCGGGCTCTTGGTTGTGGTGCACGGGTTTTCTCTTCTCTAGTTGTGGCACGCAGGCTCCAGGATGCATGAGCTCTGTAGTTGTGGCGCGCGGGTTCCAGACTGTGGGCTCTGTAGTTTGCGGTAGGCGGGCTCTAGTTGAGGTGTGCTAGAGCTCAGTAGTTGTGGCACACGGGCTTAGTTGCCTCTGGGCATGTGGGATCTTAGTTCCCTGACAAGGGATTGAACCCATGTTCCCTGCATTGTAAGGCGGATTCTTTACCGCTGGACCACCAGGGAAGTTCCTTGAATTACATTTTGTCTTTAGAAATTGAATTCTTCATTTAAAAAAATGACTAAACATAAGCATTAAATAATGCAGTCTCATGTTCTCAAGTAAGAGCAAGACAGATGTTTGGTGGAAGATGTCCCTGTGTCTCCTAACTGGGAAAGGATACACATGTCCAAACAGAGTGCCCACTCCTGCAGAGCAACTGGCTTGAGTTAAGTTGAGAAGAAGGCAATTTGACTGAACTAATTGTTACTAATAAAAAAATCACTGGAGAGGCTTATAACTTTTCTAGAGGGATTTGCATTTTTAAAAGGAGAAATGGGGCTTCCCTGGTGGCGCAGTGGTTGAGAGTCCGCCTGCCGATGCAGGGGACACGGGTTCGTGCCCCGGTCCGGGAAGATCCCACATGCCACGGAGCGGCTGGGCCCGTGAGCCATGGCCGCTGAGCCTGCGCGTCCGGAGCCTGTGCTCCGCAACGGGAGAGGCCACAACGCTGAGAGGCCCGCGTACCGCAAAAAATAAAAATAAAAATAAAAGAAGAAATGTTTTAAGTCATATGTAAGACAATGTTACAGTGAGACTTTCCTCTCAAATTTCAGCAGAGGCCCCAAATTGAAGATTAAATGATTTAAAATGCCATATTCCAAATAAAGAAGGCAGACCAGCTTTTTCCAGATTTTGCAGAGGAGGTAAGAAAATGTGTTAGGGAAAAACTGTGACGTCGTTTCTTTGGAGGAAGTTATGGAGTGATGTACAGTCCCATTCTCATTCTCTTCTCTTTGGGAAAGAGAGGGATGCTTCCATCCTGCCTCAAGCCAAGCAAAGGAGCTCTAAAAGAACCCCTCACTTTGGGTGGGAAATGGTCAGGAGGCAAAAGACCCTGTCACCCAGGACTGTATGCTTAGCTGAAGAAAGTTCTACATCCAGGCCTGCTAAAGGGACCAGAGTTGAACTCTTGGGAGAAACCCTCAAATTTATGCAGTGTGCTCTCTTTGAAAGTGGCCAGCGCTCAACCTTACTTACCCTAAGAGCAATGCAAATATCTGACTGCAGAAAAATAGATAAACTGAGGTGTATTTATTGATATTATATAGCTGTAAAGATGAATGCCTACACCTCCATGTATAAACGGGGATGAATCTCACATACTGATAAGCTTAGAAAAAAATCAGGTTACCGAAGACTGCATAAGGTATAATTCCATTAACATAAAATGCAAAAATATGCCAAACCAGACAATATATTATTTAGGCAAATTTTCTATCTATCTATCTATCTATATCATAAAATTCAAGATAGGAGTTATATCTGGAGCAGCAGGGAGTGGCACAGGGAAATTCAAAAGTAACGGTAATGGTATATTTCTTAAGTTTGGTGGTATATAACCAGGGGCTCATTTTATTGCTGTTTTCGTAACATGCGTATTTTATAACATTGTGTATTTGTAACGTGTGTTTAATTTAAAAATTAAGGCCAGTTTTATCAAATTCTAATTTTTTCATTATATTTACTCCCAACTGAACACAGCAGGGATTCTGGCAATCTGTGAATTCTTCTTGCTGGACCGAATTCAATAGAGGCCCTCTGGCTAGGTAGCTGGATGGTAATAAAACTCCAAATAATCTTTTGTGACAGGGAGTATTCACTTTTGCAAGGCGATGCTTTCTCAAGAGCTTTTTTATGATCTTGAGATAGAATAGTAAAACTCTACATCCTTTTTCAGTCTAGACTTTCCAAACAGTTCTAACACGCTTTCCTCCCTTATCTGTATTTTATTTATTCTTTATAGTTTTCCAATAAATATTTATTGAGCATGTACATGTGCCAGACAGGATATCGGTGCTGTTATCGAGAAATAGGACAATAGCAAGACTGAGTCCCTGCCCTCATGGAGTGCAGTCTAGCAGAAGGCCTGACGTTACACAGAAGATCGTACACTGAATTTGGATTCACAGCAAAGTCCTACAGGTAAAGAGTTTAGGGTATTAAGAGAACATTTAGCAGGAACACACTTAGTTTAAGGAGTTCAGGAAAGGCTTCCTTGAGGATATTATGCTTAAATGGGGACCTGCAAGATGAGTGAGAACTAGGGGAAGAGCTGGGGTCCAGTCCAGGCAGCCAGGGAACAAGTCCAGTGCCAGGAGCGTGGCAGTTTGGGTAAATGTGCAGCTGAATAAGAGCTGGGGTCCAGTCCAGGCAGCCAGGGAACAAGTCCAGTGCCAGGAGCATGAGTTTGGGTAAATGTGCAGCTGATATGATCAGCACACACAAGTGGTTTGCTGGGTGGACAGGCCAGATAATGGGACCTCTGTGCTTAGGATTTTGTACTTTACCATATGAACAAGGCGCTGCCAAGGGGCTTTAAGCTGGGGATTAACATGTCAGATTTATATGTCCTTCAGGCATCTAGACTGCCATGTACAGGAGAAAGGATTGCAAAGGGAGTACTTGAAGAGAGGGAAGTAGGGAGACTAGCCTCAGGGTAATGAAAGCTGCCAGAGAGGAGTTCTGGGCTGGAGATAAAAATTTGAGAGCCATCAGAGTAGAAGGCAGCAAGTGAAGCCAGGACACTGGATGAAACGCTCATCAGTGTTTCCTAAAGAGGACTATACCTGTTCATTACCTGTTCTCAGTAGTACCATCTAGTCTGATTTTAAAAATACCAGAGATATCCCCAGATAGTATTATTTTTGACTAGGTAAGTAAACACTTGAGTTGATTTTTAATTTACTTAGGGGGAAAAATGAGTAAATAGCAACACAGATGGTGTGTGACTATGAAAAACGACTGAATTTGTGACACACTGACCCAGAACCGTGGAGACACAGGAGTAAACCCTCGCGGGTGACTTAGAGCAGGGTCTAGGCAGCGCCAAAAAGGAGGAGGCCTCTTGCCGCAGGGAGGGCCTGCGTCATCCACTGCCCACTTTCCCGGGAAGGCAGTCCTGATCTCAGGGTGAGACTTGCTCTTTACAGAAGCCAGTCAGGCGCCAGCGTGCAGACCCTGCCCAAAAATGCGCTCCCGCAAGGTCTCCCCACCCGACCACCTAAAACAATAAAATAGCTGATTACCAGCAGAATGGGTTTATTCAGGAACAGCAAAAAACTGCAATTTAAAATACTCAACCTATAGCAAACCACAGGCAAGGGCAAAGAAAAACGCAGGGGAAACCCTTTTATAGAAGAGAAGGGGGAGTTGGGCGTGGCTGCTTGTTATAAACAAAGAGCCCATTGGAGGGAACCCCGAGTTGGAAGTGTAGTAGCTCCCCATTGGCTGGGCTGTTTCCAGACTCGGAGAAAGGCTTCCTTCCCCGCCTGTAGCGAGGTTGTGCCATTTTTCCTGCTGGATCTCCAATCGAGGGGGAGTGGTGCCAGAGCTATCCCTTCTGGACTCCCGGCTCCATCTTAAATGAGGTTTCTGTGTATTAATTTTCACACTCACACTGAAGCAGGCCAGCAACCTTCCCCACCACACAGTCCCCACACTCGACCACCCGGACTCTGCTCTCGAAGGAGGCTCCACCCTAAGCCCGCCCGCCAGGCGCGGGGCCTCGGCAACCTGCCCTCCAGGTGGCTTCTCGCATGCGCACTCCTGGCGCCCAGAGTTACCGGCCGCGAACCGAACGCCGGAGATGTGGGCGCGGCCTAGTTGATTGGGCGGGGCTAGCAGACGGGGACCAAGCTGTGGGGCTTGGGGCGTGGCCTTGGGCCCGGCAGGCGGGCTTAGGGAGTGGCTGGAAGGTGTGGTCGGCGGTTTGGGGGCTTGGCTGGGAGGTGTGGTCGACGAGCTTCTCGCCGGAGATGTGGGCGCGGCCTAGTTGATTGGGCGGGGCTACCAGACGAGGACGAAGCTGTGGGGCTTGGGGCGTGGCCTTGGGCCCGGCAGGCGGGCTTAGGGAGTGGCTGGAAGGTGTGGCCGGCGGTTTGGGGGCCTGGCTCTAGCGTGGCTGGCCGTAGGACTGGGGCGGGGGCCCTACGTTCTTTGACCTCGCGCCTTCGCTGTCCGGGTCTTTCCTGGGAGACTGGGCCTGCTGGAGCGTCCCTTAAATCTGGGGTCTTTTTAAAAGACCCGGATGTCGCGGTGTGGGCGGCAGACTGGATTGAGCTCTGCCGCGTGGTGTGACTGACCTCGAACTTCACCTGGGGCAGGTGGGCAGCATTAGAATCCTAAGACCCTTCTGGGCTCGCAGGGCACGATCCTGAAGAATTTAATAAGGAAAATACATTGTTGTTATTTGTACCTGCCTTGTTCGAGAGAAGACTTAAGGCGGCTTCAGACACTGCCAGAATCTAAAGGTCATTTTGGACAGGTACTTTTTTCTAAGCTCCAGGCCGTGGCAGATTAAGCTTTAAATGAATAGATTCAGGTATCCACATCAGATTTTATAGTTTATTCCCCTGCATGAATCCAGGTTTGTTTGTTTTTTAATATATTTATTTTTGGCTGTTTTGGGTCTTCATTGCTACGTGGGCTTTCTCTAGTTGTGGTGAGCAGGGGCCACTCTTCACTGCGGTGCGCGGGCTTCTCACTGCGGTGGTGGTTTCTGTTGTTGCGGAGCACGGGCTCTAGGCGCGCACGGGCTTCAGTTGTTGTGGCTCACAGGCTCTAGAGCGCAGGCTCAGTAGTTGTGGTGCACGGGCTTAGTTGCTCCGTGGCATGTGGGATCTTCCCGGACCTGGGCTTGAACCCGTGTCCCCTGCATTGGCAGGTGGATTCTTAACCACTGCGCCACCAGGGAAGTCCCTAGGTTTTTTTTTTATCTTGTCTTTCTTTCCCTTAATGTTTAGCAGGCCCTGACAAACCATTTCTTAGGAGGGAAGCAACTGTTTTTGCCGAGACACATTGTGACAGTATTGGTTTTAAATTACATTGGATTTGTTGATACCTGGTGACTGGAGAAACCTCACATAAAGGGTGTAAACAGTGCAGTTTTCATTAAGCTAGAACTAGCAAACACACCCTCAAGGATATGCCCTTTGGTATATCTTAAACTTTTAGGTACTCATATCTAGTCATGAGTGAACAGATTGTTCTCCAGCAAATCCAGAATATCAAGCTAAGGATGATTATAAAGCAGAGGGGCTAACCATGGCGTCACCTACCCCTCATTACGGAGAATTCTTTTTTTTTTTTTTTCCAGGCTGTTTTCTGAGCCTCTTTGGAGCAGAATCTGGGCTGGGGATCTGTAGAGGACAAAAAGCAAACAACTTTAATTTTATACCCATAGACAGGGCAGAGAACTGCTTGGTAGGTGAGGTGAGGATAGACTTTGAAAGGGATTGCAGAGAGGATAAGAGGACAGAGTGGCAGGGAGAGAAGTTAAAAGTCAGTTGGTGCCAGTTTGAAGCAAGTCTTGGCACGTTGGGTATGTGAGGATGATGGGGGTGGTATTGGACTCACCTCTCAAATATTAAGAGAGGAAGCTTCATGAGGAAATAGGATTTTAAGAAATGTTACTGTGTTGTATGAATTCAGTCTCCCTCTTTGGTGTAAGTTTGTTTCTAGACACTTGGGTAAATATCTAAGTTGTTGTTCAGATTTAAACATTAGTAACTCCCATTCTTTGAAGGCTTGCAGTAGGTTCTCCAGGCTCTGAATGTTCTCTTTCACTGTCAGGGCCACCATGCCAGGCTGTCTGTTCCCCTCACTTTACGTTGGAGGATAGTGAGTTTCAGAGGGAAGCACAGCCAGGCCGAGCAGCCTGAACCCAATGCCCAGCTCCTCCTTTGCACTCGGTCCTGCTTTGTCCTCTTGCTGCCCTCACCCCGTCTTTGTTTCTTTCTCTCTGTCCCAAAAACTAAAACATATTTTTATTGGTTGCAGTTGGTTTTTATTTTCATTTTTGCTTTTTAAGTTAAAAATACCTTCCTTACTCCCCTGCCCCTTGCCTGCCCCCGTCCTTGCCCCTTCTGTGATTTGAATTTGTTCTCTCTGTGCTTGTGTTACCCCAGAACTCCTCCTGCCTTGTCCTCTTCTGGGCCCAGAGTCCAGCTGGGCAGTCACAGTCACTGGTCACGGGTCTGCGTGCCTTCCGCCACACTTCCCTCTCATGAGTGCTATACAAACGTCAGTCTTACTTTCCTTTGAAAGAAGAGGTTGGAAGTTCATTCTACTTTATTTTTCTCTCTGGGTCTCAATTTTACAGGGACTTTAAAAGAAGAAAATCCTGAATTTAGAGCCTTGGGTGTGTTGAAGGCAATTTCCACAAAGTTAATACATAGTCTTTTATTTTTTAATTAAGCAATCATTTCGCAAGGAGAGAACTAATTTTTAATCTGTGCTAGCAGTTCAAATTAAACAGTGTAAGGAGAATGCATATAGCAGTTAGAAGACGTAGTCTAACTACATTTTCATGTCCGAACTATCACTCTGTTAACCAAAAACAAAGCTGTAAAGTTTTTGACTTTTCCAAATTTCACACATGGGTTTATCTTTTGACTTAGACGAAATGCAGTTGTGTAAAAATACACCTACTTTGTGGTGAGTTCCTTTGTTGTCAGAATGTCCCCAACCTAACCATCGTGTCAGTACTGTGCGTGCAAGGACACCTGCCAGAGGCATGTCCACTTAGCTCTCTTTATGCAGAAATTAGGGGAAGAGAATGAAATGTGATCTTACGGTGCAACTATAAAGCACTACCTGTTGATATCACTCCGGTTTCACCAAGAACGCAGGAAGCCCGGGAGACATTTGATCAGCCACAGAGCTGTGCGGGAGCCAAAGTTCTCGTCTTGCGGCCCTGCCCGCTCCTCTGCGCACAGGGCTCGGCATCAGCAGCGAACAGGGCCCACGCTCCTTCTCAGGAAGCTGTTGACGGTGGGTCCCATTTCCGGTCTCGTGCTCCTTTGCTGGACTCCTGGCTGTGAGTGGAGATGGTCAGAGGCTGGTGCTCGTGAAAGGAATTATAGAGCAAGAGACAGAGCCCAAGGATGGAGCAAGCTGTTGAATGTGCCTGGTGCTCCCATCCCTGCTGCGTCTATCTGCCCCAGCTGGGACCGTCTCCCTCTTCACTCGTGGAGCAGCCACGAGTCACTTGGAGGATCTTGGATCTTTTCCATGTACGACCACTGACAATAATGGTGTGATGGATGTGTGTCATTGCTCCATAACCAACGTTAAAGCAGCCAGGAATTGAGACTCCTTTCTATCAAAATAACTGAGATCTTATCTTGAACGAAACTCTATTAATCTTTTACTGAAAGTCCAAAAAGTAAACAAGTTTTTTAGCCCATCATGCTCTGAGCTTTGAACACACTGTAAACATTTTTAGCTAAGTTTGTGACCCAAAGATAAAATACATTCACTAGCCTCAACTCTTGAAAGCAACTGGTTTTCTTTTTGGAAGAAAGCTATAAAATGTTAAAGATATCTTCTTTTTAATTAGGAACAAAGAACATAAAACATTATTTAATTTGTTTGACAGACAGTAAAAAGTATCTTTTACTTTCACAGTAAAAGATGGTCAGTTTTATTTGTTAGTTATTGTTGCATAAAATTACCCTAAATTTTAGTGGCTGAAAATCATAAACCTCTGTTACCCGCTATGTCTTCAGGTCGCAGTCCAGGAGTGGCTTACCTGGGCGGTTCTGGCTCAGGGTCCCTTGGGAAACTTTAGTCAAGGCGCTGGCCGGGGCTGCAGTCATCCCCAGGCTCCCAGGCCATTGGCCAGCCTCTTAAGTCCTGCCTCTCACTCACTTGGGCCTTGGCACAGGGCTGCCTCCCAGCATGGCCCTGGCCCCCCGGGAGAGGGGGGAGCAGGGGAGAGCAGGACCCGCCTTCGCTTCTGCTGCATTCTCTTCACGAGAAGTGCACTCCAGGCTGAGGGTCTCACGAGGGCCTGATCACGAGGAGTGCCGTCGGAGGGGGCCCAGAGGCTGCCACCGCAGCCGAAGGGCAGAAATAAAGACCCCCGTCGGGTGGGGAGGAAAGTGGCAGTGATGGGAGCATGGGTACCTTCAGAGTCCAGCTCTGCTGTGTTACAGGTTTTACAGGAATTTTTCCAGGAAATAAAATGAATTCCAGTCCTGTTGTAATTTAGAAAATCTAAAGAGCAGTAGAAGAGCACATGGGTTGTTCTCTTGAAGACTCTGACAGCAGAAATTGCATCTGTCTTTCTGCAGGCCACGGGCGATCAGGACCTACCTGGAGTTTTGGTGTCTGGACTTGAAGGACAGTATGGTATATGTGAAGAGCATGCTGGAGACCTGCAGAAATGCTTTAATCTCATTACCATGCAAGAGTTTTTGGAAAATAAAACACAGCTGGGTCCAAAGACCCAAGCCGTGTACGTCTGGGGCGGAAGGCCGGCCGTTAGCCAGGAGCTGCGCAGCCCGCCCTGCTTGAAGATCGTCGCTGGCGTAGGGGCGGGGCCGGACCACCTGGACCTGGGACTTGTTGCCAGCTTTAGTGTGAAGGCGGCCAACACGCCACACGCCGTTTCCAACCCCACGGCAGACCTGGGGATGGCCTTGCTGCTGGCTGCAGCTCAGAGAGTCGTGGAAGGTAAACAGCCGGGAGACGCTTGTTTTCTAGAGATCAGATGACAGATACTTAATATCACACCTGATAAGGCCCTGATCTCTTCACACTGCGTCCAGGACTTTGTTGCCCTGGACTTGGAGCCACTTTTGGTTGTTTCAGCCTAGTCAGGGCCAAGCTTGGCACCCAGGCACATGCAGTCCATGTGATCTATCTGATACACTGTTTTCTCCTCCACCAAATTCCACTCACTACGCAATGTGTGAAGTACTTTCAACACCACTGTGGAAATGCCCTTGGAGTAGTTCACTGGCCGGTCAGCATGCTACCCTGGGGTGAAGGCCCCCAAGTGAGCAGGCAGAACCCCAGCTCCCCACACACTGGACCTGGCTGGGCCCGCCCCGCGAGGAGCAGCGCAGCACTTCAGCACTTGGCCGTCGTCCTGGTGCAGCTCTGGGGTGAAGGGGCTTAAGGAAAGGAGGCAAGAACCAAGCAGGTTCTGTTTCTTTTTTTTTTTTTTTCCAATATTTTAATCTTAATTTTTAATTTTTGGCTGCGTTGGGTCTTTGTTGCTGCCCGCGGGCTTTCTCTAGTTGCGGCGAGCGGGGGCTACTCTTTGCTGCGGTGCGCGGGCTTCTCACTGCGGTGGCTTCTCTTGTTGCGGAGTACGGGCTCTAGGCGCGTGGGCTTCAGTAGTTGTGGCTCGTGGGCTCAGTAGTTGTGGCTTGCGGGCTCTAGAACGCAGGCTCAGTAGTCGTGGCGCGCGGGCTTAGTTGCTCCGTGGCATGTGGGATCTTCCCGGACCGGGGCTCGAACCCGTGTCCCCTGCATTGGCAGGAGGATTCTTAACCACTGCGCCACCAGGGAAGTCAGAGCCGGTTCTGTTTCTGACTGCTGGTTCACATGTGCACACTCACAGACACACGCACACACACACGCACACACACACATACACATACATGTAGTCACAAATGTACAGACACTTGGACACACCAAAACCAACAAATTTTAACCAGGAATCCTCCCTTAATGTGAAAGAAGTTGCTGGGTTTTTTTAAAAAAATATTTATTTATTCATTTGGTTGCACTAGGTCTTAGTTACCGCAGGCAGGCTCCCTAGTTGCGGCTCGCCTGCTCCTTAGTTGCAGCATATGGGCTCCTTAGTTGTGGCATATGAACTCTTAGTTGCGGCATGCATGTGGGATCTAGTTCCCTGACAAGGGATCGAACCCGGGCCCCCTGCATTGGGAGCCTGGAGTCTTAACCACTGCACCACCAGGGAAGTGCCAGAAGTTGATCTTTTAAAGCATTCTGCCAGGAGGCTGGGGTTTGTTATGAGGAAACTGCCCTGTTCCTGTCATTCTTCCCTTGCAGAAACATTTTGCCGTCGGATAGGAAGGAGTGAGCGCCCAGGGTCCGCCCTGGACTTCCTGTAACCTCGTCTCCCCCCTTCAGGCGGCCCAGTGAGGGTTGTGGGGATTTTGTGTGTGGTGCTGTCCACACTGCCCACTCTGCATCGTGTTTACTTTAGGTCATCATTTGGCTATTTCGCCACATACGGAGAACTTTTCTACAGACTGGATGCGTTAAGAAGTGACAGGGACCGCTCTGGGAATTATCGGCGTGGGGCGCATTGGCTGTAAGATCGCTCGGAGGGCCAGAGCATTTGAAATGGAGATTCTCTACCACAGTAGGAAACGCAGGTAAAACTCAGAAGGTGGACTTGCAGTTGACCGAGCAGAGCTTGCAGCGTCGCTGCCTTAGATGTAGCTTAGGTATATTAGCCCTCCGCCTCTCATACCGTTCTCCTGCTCTGTGTCTCCAAAAAGGACTGATGACCAAGGGAGGGACTCTGGTGTTTTTACGATCACCCAGAAACGCAGCGGATCATCTTCTCTTCATTGAAAACATTTCACCAGAGAGAAAAGAGATTTTGGCTCACCTACGGCTGTGCTCTGTTTCAGTTTGTACAGTGATTCGTTCTGATCATGGGAGATGCTGTCCACACTTGAACGCACGGAACACACAGGTGTATGCTTCCCACCCCCCAGTATTCAGTCTGAAACCCTCTTCCTCATACTCCACCAGCAGCATTCAGCCCAACACCCAGTCCTGTTAATTTTGTCTCAAAACAACCCTCAGACCTGCCTGTTCACTCTCACTTCATCGCTGCCACCTGCCACCGGCCTAGGCCCCGGCCTTTCTCACCTGCAGTGCCTGCCCTCTAAGGGGCTGCTCTCTGCTCTCGAACTTCAGCCCCGTCTGCAGACCGGCCAGATGATGGCGCTGTTCGCAGCCTTTCAGGGGCTTCTGTTGCCGCGGAATAGATTTCCACTCCCAGAGGCAGGGTGAGCTGGGAGACTTCACATCAGGACTGCCCCCTTCTCAGTCACCCTGTTTGCACAGTGGATAGTGGCGAGGCTTCGGTAGCTGTCACAGCTCCCAGTGCGGTGAGGGCCGCCGCAGAGGCCAGGACAAGGCGTGTGAGGTGGGCAGGGCTTTCACAGTGGCAGCGTGTGCTGGCCGTTCCTCTTTCTCTCAGGTGCTCTGCTGGCCAAGATGTGTAGAAAGAATTCATATATTTTTGTATTCCATATTTGTGGGGCAGTAGTGGCTACCAGGGATGCTGTGACCTCCTGGAACTTGGAACTTCTGTTGAATAATCAGCTGTCTGGGTGCCCAGAGCAGGAGTTAGGACTGGACCCAAAACACAGCACTCAATCCTGCCTGCACCGGACCCTTGGATCCTCGCTCTCTGTTGAACAGATGGCACTCCCAGGCTCTCTCCCGTTTTATTTTTCTTTGGAAATTCAGATGTGTTTGCCCATATGCAGCAATGCTGGACGTCACCGAAAGCATGTCTGACACCATCGGGCTTGTACCAGACTCTGGGGGCTCGAAGTTGAGTGAGAGGAAGCTCCTGACCTCAAGGGGCCTGCAGTCTGGTGTGACACCCCACAGACACGGGGCTCAGAGCACCCAGAGACGCCCACGGCGTTTCCATGGGTGAGCCCTGGCCTCGGGGTCCAGCTGCCTCTAAACCCAGGTGGGGGTCTGGCCCACGGGAGGACAGACTGAGTCCATGGCTCCTCTCAGAAACTCCTTCCGGGAGTTGATGAATTTCTAACTAGAGAACGTGGTTTTTCTCCCTTGTTCCCTTCATAGAAAATCGGAGGAGGAAGTCATTGGGGCCACTTACTGTGAGAGGCTGGATGACCTGCTTCAGCGATCGGACTTTGTGATGTTGGCTGTGAGCCTGACGCCCCAGGCCCGGGGCCTGATCGGGAGGCGCGAGCTGAGTGGGATGGAGCCCACTGCCATTCTCTCAACATCGGCAGCGGTGCGTGCTCCACCGCTGTGTGGAGGCTGGGGGGCTCCAGCCATGGCCATCCTCTCAGCATTCCCAGGAAACCTTTTCCCTGAATGGTCTGAAAAATCCACTTAGACGGCTGGGTGGTGAGTTAAAGGGGTTTTACTTTATATTTAGAAATACATCTGATTTTTGTCTTCACATCATTTTGAACCTCAAATTAGTAATAAAAAGAATGAGAATCGTACACTGTGGGGTTTTCAGATCCAAGTATGGGCATCTCCTTGGGTAGCAGAATCACAGTTTGACCTTCCACGTATAATCAAGCAAAATTTATGGGGATGAATTTTCTGAGCCTCAGTTTAAAAAAATAACTTTGTGTTAGTTTGTTTGGTTGGTTCTCTGACATTTCCGTAGAGCTTTGTGTGTTTGCATACAGGAGGCTTTAGGCCCCGCGCGATAACCAGATTTTCTGGTGGGTTGGTGTGGCATTTGTGAAGAAGAAAGCGTGGGAGTGCTCGACGCTGGGGGTGCCAGCACACGTGAGGATCGGTGCTGGCCTCAAACGTGCAGGCGGCTTGCCTTTGGGATCGGGGGCAGAAGACATGTGAGAGCTGGCGTCACCAGCAACCACCTGTGTCTCATCTGTAAAACAAGGAAAACAGGGCTTGCCGTGAAACCCCACAGGGCCAAGCTAGTACGCTTGAATGTTTTCTGAAAATTCAGACCCTGTAGACGAGCAGGAAGGACCAGTGCATTATACGCTTTTGGTAATGTCAGAGGTCGGTGACGAAGTAAAGATTCTGGAAAAACAAACACCCCAGGTAGGAGCTTGGGACTAGGTTTCTCCACCAGCAGCACAGGCAGGCTGGGTGCTGTGTCTTGGCCTGTAGGGCGGCTCAGCACGCCAGCGGGAAGGAGGTTCCTTGAAGGTCTCTGCTGGGAGGAAGGGGTTTCCTTCTCAGCTGCTGCTGCTATCTTGTATTTGAAATGCACTTATGGGTGGTGTTTGTGGCTGTTTGGTTTTTTAATGTGTACCTAAAACTACTATCTGGGGGCTGTTTCCCGGAACCCGGCGGTGGCTTTGGGAGGCGGTGTGGTGAAGTGGCAGGGCCCAGGCTCAGGGTCAGACAGACCTGGCCTCAGATCTGGGTAGATGCTTTAGAAGCACGTGACTTTGGCTGAGCATGTAACCTACAAGCCTCACGTGTAAAAAGAGTATTGACTTTTGCTGGGTAAGTGGAGGAGGTGGCGAGACAGCATCTGTAAAGGGTTTCGTGCGCCGCCTGGCATGCAGCAGGCTCTCAGTGTCTGAGAACGAAGTGGCAGAAGGAAGTTCACGTGCTGTCAAACCTGTGACAAGATCAAGACGTGTTTGAACAGTAGTGAATGTGACCAGAGTGCACTGTCTGTGGGACCTACCGAGGAGGGGTCTCGTCCACCCAGGTCTGTTAGTTGGTCAAGACGCCCTGGTGGAAGCCCTTCAGACCGGGGTCATTAAAGCAGCAGTGCTGGATGTGACGTACCCAGAACCCCTGCCCAGGTAAGAAGGCCACACAGGATCTACGGTTTTCTCGATCCAGGTGGGGCAGTCCTCAGACAACTGTTGCTTTTGGCTTTTGCGGCCACGTTGAGCCACGTGTTGTGATCGTGTAGGGTCTTGGCCTTGGAGGGGCCTGAGCAGGCCCCTGGTGACCTGTCCAGTTCTGCAGTGGGTCAGGCCTCTGCTTCAGCACCTCCGTGGACAGGGTGCTCGGGGCCCTCAGGCCCCAGACGCCGCGGATGGAGACTGCACAGGACAGCCGTTCTCAGATCAAGTCCAGTAGTCCTCCCTTTACCCACCGACCCTGGTTTGCCTTCTGCAGCGTCAAAGGCGAGCTCTGATTATTCTCTTTACAAACCTTCATGTATTTTAAGACAACCACTACATTTCATCTTAGTCTTTTTTTTTTTTGAGGCTAAGTATCTTCATATCCTCCAGTTGCAGCCTAAATGATGTCATTTCCAGACACCCTGCCTTCCAGCACTTTAGATTCTACAGTCCTCTGAAAATGTGCTCCTGAGAATGGCACACAGTATTCATGTTGTGGCCTGACCACTGTAGAGAAATCACACAAAGGTTGTGTTGGCAGCACCCTTCCTCGAAGCCTCGCTGCACCTTTAACTCGTTAAGTTTTTAGTCAGCTAAAATTGAAATTGTTATTCTCTCAATTGTTTTTTAAGTTTATGTGCGGAATTTTACATTTACTTGTATTTAATTTCATTTGCTTGTGTGTTTTGACCCAGTGATCCAGCCTGTTGGGACTGGAGTCTTGGTCTGTCACTTATTTGGAATCTTGATGCTGTCATTCATTAAACCAGCTATTCCTAACTTTGATTCCTCCAGCTTTGATTTCTATCCAGTAAGCAAATTACTGTCAGATGAATGTTTGACATTATGACCAAATTTAATACCTAAGTTTATCAAGATTGGTCACAGAACTTACAGACATTTCTGAGAAAAACAATCATTTATTCAGAGCAGAGTTTCTCAAAATGTGGTCTGGAGACCCTTTCAGGGGGTCTGTGAAGTCAAAACTAATTTTTTTTTCTTTTTAAAGGTCTAACTGGATTTATTTGATAATTCATGAATCAGGCAGCATCCTTTCTAGCAAGTAGAGAGGAGCTCCTAAGTCAAAACTATTTTCATGATACTGTAAGATGTTATTTATTTCCACTCATGTTTTCTCACACAAGTGTACCGTGGAGTCTTCCAGAGACTTAAGGACATGTGATGACATCATTACTCTGACGGCTAATGAAATGTGTGCTTCTGTATTAAATTTTCTTCAGTTTTCATTTCTAATACAATAAATGTTGATAGGCATAACCCTCATAAACACATGTTCTTTGGGGTTCTCAATTTTTAAGAGTGTAAAGACCAAATAAGAGAGCCACTAGTCTAGAACAAAAAATAATTTCAGAAATAAAGAAGCATGACCATTTTAGACAGTTGTCAACTTACTGAAAAACAGAGAAGTCACGTTATCAGCCCCGTTGCCTGCTAAAATGAACTTTTACTCACAAGTCACAAGGCAAATACTAGGGTTATAGCCCAAAGCTTAGTTTATTCTCATAGGCGATGCGCTCCCAGTGTCCCATGTGAAATCATTTTTGTGGCCAAGAGGTTTAACAACTATTTTATGAATAACTTATATTCAGATCCCATGTTAATTTCTAATCTGTATGTTCATCAGATAGGTCTGAGTTTTCATCCTGGTTTTTCAGGGAGACATTCTGATGCCACTTACTGTGAAAAAAGTAATTTAAAAAGTAGGAAACCTGTGGCTATTTAGTCATACTACATAAGTATTCTTTGCTTTACAAAAGGATTTACTGTGTTTTGTGTTTTTTTTTTTGCGGTACGCGGGCCTCTCACTGTTGTGGCCTCTCCCGTTGCGGAGCACAGGCTCCGGACGCGCAGGCTCAGCGGCCATGGCTCACGGGCCTAGCCGCTCCGCGGCATGCGGAATCCTCCCAGACCGGGGCACGAACCGCGTCCCCTGCATCGGCAGGCGGACTCTCAACCACTGCGCCACCAGGGAAGCCCTGTGTATATTATATTATTTTATTTATTATTTATTTATATATTATTATTTTATTATGAAAAAATTCATTTGTCAATAGCGCCAGGAGTCCCCAAGATCACCTTCAGCCTTAATGATTTGCTAGCAAGACTCACAGAACTCAGAAAAGCTTTTCTACTCACAGTTACAGTTTATTACAGTGAAATGATATAGTTTAAAATCAGCAAAGGGAGAAAACTCATAGGGGAGTCGAGGAGAACCAGGCTTGCACTTCCAGTTGTCCCCCCAATGGAGTTGTGTGGACAGTGCTACCACCTCCAGCGATGGTGTGTGACAACACACGTTAAGTATTTCCAACCAGGGAAGCTCATCCCAGCGTTGGTATCAGGGGCTCAGTCACGTAGGTGTGGAGTGCCCACATGTCCGACGCTAGCTTCATAGTCTGCAGACCCTGCAGAGGTCAAACTGATACAGATTGGCCCAGAGCCCTAGGCGAACAAAAACAGGTATTCACCACAAATTAAATCACTAGCATAAACTATCTGGCTTTGCTCAAGGCCCCAAGTATAAGACACTCTTACCAGGCAGTCTATCTCAAGGGCTCACAGGTTGTCTTCCAGACACTCTTACCAGGCAGTGTATCTCAAGGGCTCACAGCTTGTCTTCCAGAGGCCAGTCAGAGGCCAGTCCTGTCTTCGGAATGTGCAGGGCTCCAGGACCCCAAGGCTGCGTGCTGAGTTAAGTCTTTACTACGCAGGCCAGCCACTGGCCCTCGGCCTTCGCTGTCTCAGAGCAAGTTGGTGTTCATGGGTTATCTGCATTTATGACAGTGTTTATAAGACATATACAGTATGGCTTCGCCTAACATTGGAGGAGCCAATGTGGGGCAGGGGCAGATTTAAAGAAACTAACCCATTGTATTTTTGTACCAACATGATTACTTGTGCCCCCCAACCCCTTGATCTACCACTATTTGTACATTATGACGAACTTGTGTAGCACTATTTAGTATATAAATTAGCTGCTATTGACCTAAATCCAGCATTCCTCAGGCCAGTCATTTCCCATTGCTCGTCAATGTCAGTATTGTCATCTGACTTATTTACATGAGGTACTTAAATCTTACCAACAACGCCAGTGTTATACCATATTGCAATATTGTCGTGGTACAATGCAGTTTCATCACATAACAAATCGATAACAATTGCAGAGGTATTTGCTATGCCTTCTCAACAAAATTGTCTCTTGCCTATACACCAGATATTATTATGGGCAGGTGTTGTACAGTTGGCCGTGATTCAGTTCTTTCTGGGTTCCAAGTCAGTTGGGACAAAGCCAGTCACCCTGTCTCAGTTCGCACCCTTATACTGTTTTCCAGCGTGTGATGTTATATAGTAGGACCCACCTCCTTCATAAGGGGAGGATGAGTGTTTTTCAGAATAGTTTCTACCACTGCTAACTGTACCACAGGATATGTCTTACTTCAGTCATTCCTGGAGGTGAGGGCAGTCAAACTGCATTGATATAAATTACAGGTGCCCCCAGAGAACTTCCATAGGTCTGGGGGTCTGTAAGATTCTCAAGGGTGTGCCCCTTGAGCCTCAGTATCTATGATGGGGGACCACGGCCACATGTCTACTTTGGCCTCTATTAAAATAGTCAGGGTGCCCGCTGGGCCAGGTCATAGCACTTTCCCAATCCTGGGTGCTAATATTATCCATCATTATGCTTGAGTCTGCCTGACCCACTTCACTAAAACCTCATTATCTTTCCAGGCTAACTCCCATCCTTTGCCTTCTTCCTGGACGAGAGCTCCCTCTGATCTGCTAATTCTAGTTAATAAATCTTTCCCCTCTGAATGCTATTCCCATTAAAGGCACATTCAGCTTGTCCCATGATGCCTAGATCAATGCCTAATTCCCCAAGGCCCTTTCTTGTCCTGTGGGTCAGTGTCATTTAATCCATCATGCATGTTGTGGAATTGTGAACTAATGGCCTGGGTGCAGTTAGGATATGTATTTTACACCCAGAAATGTTGGGTCACCCAAACCAGGGTTAGATGAGCAGTGGTCATACCTAGGTGTCATTAAGAGTACACCATAAGGCTCCCACAGCCTTCCCCATCTCAGCGTAGGGGATATGAAACCATAACATGACATTAAAGAAACGAAACAACTCTGAATAGTTTTCCTCAATTAATCTGTATTTCAGAGATCATCCTTTGGAGTTGAAGAACGTCACACTGACACCTCACATTGGAAGTGCAACTCATCAAGCAAGACGACAGACAATGGAAAATTTGGTTGAAAGCATCCTGGCTTCTCTCAATGGCCTTCCTATTACTAATGAAGTGCTATTTAAATGATTTATGTGGGCTGAGAATTCAATGGGATGAAAACATGGCAGATTAAATGGACAAAAAACACTTACTTTGTATGTTAAGAGTCCATTATATAGATCGAATTAATACTACTTAGATGAAAAACTTAAGGAATAGTAATCATAGTTACCACCCGTTGAGAGTTTGTTAAATGCTTTCCTTACACTCTCACTTCATCCTCAAGGCAGCTGTATGAGGGAAGTTATGTTGTTATGATTCGTAATGAAACTGAGCACAGAGAATTACTTGTCCAAAGTCCAAAAGCCTGCACTAGGTCTACGGATTTCCCAGTGAGCTATGTTGCTTTCGATCCTGATAAATTCTGATACTTTATTGGATTACATAGTCCCCCTGATACTCTAATCACTATCCATTTGTTTCAATTATTCAAAAAAAAAAAAAAAAAGGATTACTGAGCACCTTCTACGTGCCAAGTCCTGGGGCTGCTATAGGAAAAAAAGTCCCCACTGTCAATGCCCAGTATGGAATTATCAGGGATGACCATGAAGAGGGGTCTGAGGTGACTATGCCTCCTTTCTGGAGTTGTTTGGAAGCTGTGTCTTTCTCCACGTAGACTGGTGAGGAGGTATTACAGGAAGTGAGCAAACGAACTGGCAGCGTAAAGAGGAAGAAACTCGAGTCCTTCCTAGTGGGGCAGGCAGAAGGAGCTCTGCTCCGGGACGCCCACCCAGTTAAGACCTCTTACCTCCCTGCTCTTCATTTGATATTCCGTGGCAAGGGAGTCGAAATGCACCCTTCTCTGTTAGCTTCGTGCGTTTCCGTAAAGTGTATTCCTCGCTCCGCAATCTCGGCATCCGGGTGGTTTGTGCGCTTCTCCACCACAGAGTGGCAACCTGCCTTGCACTCGGCGGCATCCGGCTGAACCCAGCCCGCCGTGGGAGTACGACGGGTGCGTGGCCCAGTCGCTCCGCCCACGCACCAGCTGGCCCTGCCCCCGCACAAACGTCATCACGTCCCGTCCCCGCTCCTCAGTTACGTCATCAGGCCCCGCTCTCCACCACGTGTCGTCTGGCCCCTCCCACAGGCGTCCCGTCCTTTACGTCACCCGGCTCCGCCTACTACCCCACCCACGCCGTGTCTAGCCACCCCTCCCTCACGCGTCGTCACGCCTGTCCCCGGCCCTAGCCGCACGTCGCTCCGCCCCGCCGCTTCACGTCCCGCCTACCTGTCCTCCAGATGTCTCCTCGTCCTTTCGTCCCGCCCACAGTCTCCCGGCGACTTCGCACGTCGCCTCGCCCCACGTCGCCCCGAGCCGCCTCACGTCGTTCCGTTTGCACGTCTTTCCGACCCGCTTTTCCCCGCCCCACGTCTCACTGTCAACCTCAGCCCGCCTCGCGGCACCCGGTAGGCCGTCGCTCGGCTGAGATGTGGGCGGCTCTCGGCGGGGCCGGGGGTCTCCATGTGGGGCTCCTTCTGGGCGGCGCTCGAGGTCTGCACAGCTCGCCTGTCTCCTGCGGCAAGAACCTACTCAAGAAATTTGCTTCGAAAACCAAGTACTGTTACCCGAGTGGGGGCGGGG
>NW_020174135.1:211507-248751 GCF_003031525.2 Neophocaena asiaeorientalis asiaeorientalis | reverse complement strand
GTGGAGCGGGGGCCTCGGCGGGGCGGGGGGTCCGCAGGGGTTCCACCGCCGGCGCATTGGCCGGCGCCAGAGCTCCCGGCCGCGTCAGTAAGCGCAGCCGCTGCCTGTTAGGTTAATGGCTGTTGAAAGCTCACCAGGGAGCCCACCTCTGACAGTTAACGTTTTTCCCACCCAACCTTTTTTCTGTTCTTTCACACAGCTGTGACGGTAAAGTTCTAAGTCTCCTAAAAGCTAAGAGTGCATTATGAATTTATGAAGCAAAGTGATGTATACATTTACAGTCCACTCTGGGTCCGAGGTTCCCAATCCTCGGATTCAACCAACCTCGGATTGAAAATGTTCCGAAAAAACTCCAGAAAGTTCTAAAACACAAAACCTGAACTTGCCTTGCTGGCAACTATTTACGTAGCATTAAGTAACCTAGAGATGATTTAATGTATCCGGGAGGGTGTGCGGAGGTTATATGCAAATACAGCGCGTTGAGCATCCTCCAATTTTGGTATCTTTGGGGGTCTTGTAACCAATTCCCCACAGATACTAAAGGATGATGATTCTTGTTACTAGAAGCGTTTTTCGGGAGAGTAGTTGCATCACATAAAGAGAGAAGGAAGAATTTCCTTTCCGTATTAGTGCTTTTTCTGTGGGGTTAATTTGAGGAATAAAGAAAGCTTGTCACGATAGGTTTTTTATGACGAGACATAAGTATAATAAAATATGTTGACTTCATATCATTTTAATTCAATTGTAGATATGTATATATGTATGTTTTTGTTTTAATACACTTTTTTAAAAGTTTAAGGTTTACAGAAACCTTATATGGAGTTCCCATATAAGCACACTGTTTCCCTTCTGTCAACCTCCTATGTTAGTGCAGCGCATTTGTTACAATTGATGAACCAGCACTGATACATTATTATTAACTAAAGGCCATGCCTTATTCACGTTTCCTTAGTTTTTCCCTAACGTCTTTTTTCTGTTCCAGTATCCCATCCAGGGCCGCATTACATTTAGTCGTCATCTTTTTAGGCGCCTCTTGACTGTGGCAGTTTCTAACTGTCCCTGTTTTGATGACCTCGACAGCTTGAAGAGTACCGGTTAGATATTTTGTAGGATGCCCTTTTGTTGGGATTGGCGTGATGTTTTTCTCTTGAGTATACTGGGGTTTGGTTTGGGGGAGGAAGACCACAGGTGTAAAGTGCCATTTTCATCACATCCTGTGGACACACACATGCTCTCAACATGGTGTATCACTGTTGATGTTGGTCTTGATGACTGACTGAGGTCATCTGTGTCTGTCAGGTTTAGCCACTGTAAAGTTACCGCCCAGCCCCCCAGTTCCATACTGTCTTCTTTGGGGGGAAGTCACCGTATGCAGCTCACACCTAAGGAGTGGGGAATTATTCGAAATTCATGAATTATTCAAAATTTTGCAGGGGAGATGTGTCTCTTCATTTATTAACTCATCAGGATGGACTCACGGGTTATAATCCAGTACTACTTAATTTTGCTCGAGTTGTTCCAGCTTTGACCATTGCGAGCTCTTTCAGGTGGCTCCTGTATCCCTTTGACACACCCTGTTGTGGGGTTTTGGAGTAGTTTTTCAATTAGAAAACTTTTTTTTTTTTTTTTTTTTTAGCACTTCCTTACTTTCTGGCACCACAGGTTGCCTCAGCCCTAGAATCCGCCATTTCTCCAAGGAGCTCTGGTTTCTTTATTGGAAACGGGGGTCAGAAACCATGATCTGAGAGCTTAGTATGTTTATTGCTACTGGGGTGTCTGTCTTTTAGACCCTTTCAGCTGGCAAAGCAAAAAAAAAATAGTGTTTATGTTAATCCCTGTGTCTGTGCTTATCTACAAACGTTTCTGTGTGTCACCACCTGTAGCTGTAGTAAGTGAGACTTGAGTTTACTGATCTCCAGCCCTAATCCACTAGCACGCGAACCATCCTCACTTCCTTGCCTTGCTTGTCTGCAGTAGCGAGGGGCCTGGATCCCCCGTCCGCCTTCTGTTTACTTAGCTGTTCAGTCCCAGTTGGTGTGTGGCGGTATCAGTCGTTAACCCTCCCCTGGGAAACAGCTTTATTCAGTAGAGGACAGTGGTCACGTGCAGTTTGGCAGGTGTGTTTTTAAGGTCCTCGTTCTCTACCTCTGGGACTGGAGGTAGACTTCGGTTAAAAGTTACGAGCTTGAACTGAAACTGTTGTCTGTCTGTCCCCACAGCCCGTGCTGCTGTTCATTGGGTATCTAAATCTTTTAGGCCCCTAGTAACCTAATTTCTATGTCCAGGGCTAGCCCCTTAGAAACAGTTATGATGTTAGCTTTTGTAACTGTTTCTTATTTTATTTGCCGTCAGTATCCAGCATAGTTCTTATCTTCTCCCCATAGGAAGAAGTTTTGGTATGAAGGTCCTTCCTTGGGCTCTCACTTGGTAAGTATAGAGTAGTAGCGATGAGCCACTTGAGAATCTCGGTGGGTGTGAGGCCCCAAACGTCGGCAGCTCTCCAGCCCTTCCATTTCAATATTGGAGGGGACAAGTTCTGTAGAGATGGGAGTAGATACACTGGAACCACAGAATTTTTACCTTAAAAAAAAAATTACACTAGGGGACTTCCTGGCAGTTCAGTGGTTAACCCTCCGCTGCAGGGAGCGTGGGTTCGATCCCTGATTAGGGAACTAAGATCCCACATGCCGCACCGTGCGGCCGGAGAAAAAAGAAAACAAAATTTACGGGATGTCGTATCTGTTATCAAATTCTAATGTGGTAATGTCCATTCAGTTTGTGTGTGTATAATAAATATGTGTAGATACACAGGCATACCTTGTTTTATTGCATTTCCCAGATACCGTGTTTTTTACAAACAGAAGGTTTATGACAGCCCTGCATTAGCAGGTGATGTTAGCATTTTTTAGCAATATTTTTCATTAAGGTATGTATATTGTTTTGAGACATTGTTACTGCACACTTCAGTGGACTACAGTATAGTGTAAACATAACTTTTATACGCACTGGGAAACCGAAGAATGCATGTGGCTCATTTTATCGTCATATCTGCTTTATTGCGGTGGCCTGGAATGAACCTGCAATCTCTCTGAGATATACCTGTACCGTGAGAGTTTATGTAATGAATGGTTCTTGATAGAAAAAAATACACTGCATATACTAGAAACCACCGAATCGTACTTTTTTTTTTTTTTTTGCGGTATGCGGGCCTCTCACTGTTGTGGCCTCTCCCGTTGCGGAGCACAGGCTCCGGACGCGCAGGCTCAGCGGCCGTGGCTCACGGGCCCAGCCGCTCCGCGGCATGTGGGATCTTCCCGGACCGGGGCACTAACCCGTGTCCCCTGCATCGGCAGGCGGACTCTCAACCACTGTGCCACCAGGGAAGCCCCCTCGAATTGTACTTTTTAAGAGGGAGAATTTTATGCTGTGTGGATTATATTTCAATAAAATTTTTTTTGGAAAAAAATATATGCTTGGCAATACTTTTGATCTTTAAGGCATGGTAGGTAAAATCTAGAAGGGTCCTGGTCTGTAAAAGAAACTGTATCTTCATGAAAACTAAGATGGCCGAGAATGACCTTTACCCTCAGTAAGTACAAGTTTATGTACAGTTGTAATGTTGCCTGTGTGTCTGCCTTTCTTCTTAACGGAGACTCACAAGCCGTCTCAGTTGGCATCCCTGACAAAGAGCACCTCCAAGAGAGCCAGGAGGGAAGACCACGTGCGCCTGAGGGCCCTGAACGGCCTCCTCTACAAAGCGCTGACTGAGTTGCTGTGCACCCCGGAAGTGAGCCAGGAGCTCTGCGACTTGAATGTGGAGCTGTCCAAGGTAGGCCTCGGGGCCAGGGAGGGACTGCGGGCCTCGCGCCTCTGTCGTCGCCTGACAGTTAGAAAAGGCGGAAGGGATGCTCAGTGTGGCCGTCTGGGTATTAAGGAGAGGAAGGTGCTTGTGGGGTGCAAAAGCAGGTGTCTTGCTTTGCACGGGTAGTGTTTGGCCAGACAGCACCGAGGGTGCTCAGAGCCCAGTAAGTGATGAAGTGGGGCGTCTGAAGGTCTGGGGGTCAGGTGAGCGGTGGATGATCTGCCTTCATCTTGGTGTAAAGACACGGGAGGCGGCTTCTGCCGTCTGTGCCCCCAGAGCAGAGTGCGTGCAGCCAGAGGGAAAGGACGAGGGGCAGTAGCAGCAGCTGACGCGTTGCTGTGCGTGGGTTGAGGCTGGGCTCCGCCCAGGGAAGGGGACGTTTCCCCCGTCCCCAGCGGTGTGCTTGGGGCACTGGCCCTGGCAGTGGGAGCCTGAAGCCAGGACTGCCCATGAGTTAGTGCGCCTCTCCTGACGCGCTCCGTCTCCAGGAGCCCAGGTGAGCTGAGAGTAATTGGGGCTGGGCTCAGGTCTCTCTGACTGCAGACTTCTCCACCTGCCGCGTGTTCTGGAGGACGACTGTCTCTGAGGCTCAAAACGCAAACGTGGCGGCCGTCCTGCAGAGGAGTGCTGCGCACATGAGGTGAGGCCTCTCCTTGACCCTGCCTTCCAGCTGGTTTGTCCACTATTTTTGCTTTTAAGGAAAATTTGGGAAGCATTTTCTTGAATTTCAGAGCAGAACTTACGCCTTCATATAAGCCATAACCTAGGTCAGCTGTTCTTGAAGTGTGATCCCGGGTCCTTTGTAGGGGGAGGTTGATGAAGTGAGAGCTTCTTCACAATGAGGTGTGGTTTTCCGTCCCCACCGCGTTGACATTCTGTACTGAAGCTGTGGGGGTAAAGCTGCTGGCCCAGATGTCCTGGGTCGTTGTAGCTTCCGCTCATGCTTGTGCTAGTGCACTGCCAGCTTTATTTAAGGGTGTCCGTGACGCGTATCCCAACCCTTTGGCACATCTTTTTAGTATCTGTGGTGGGAAGTGTGCAAGAAGCTCTGGTGGTTGTCTCGGAACACTGCAGCTGCTGATTGTGACCCAAAATAGACACTTCACTTCTTATCCACCTCATTACAAATAGCTCAATTTCGTTTCTTTTTATGGCTGAGTAATATTCCATTGTATATATGTGCCACATCTTCTTTATCCATTCATAACTATGGTTATTCGGATGTGGGTATAGGACAGACATTTTCTCCAAAGTGAGCAAAGTGAACCTGTCACTTCAGGGGCACAACTGACCATATTTGTTGCCAGTGGTAAAATTTAAGCTTTCAGTGAAAATCAGAATTTTAGAAAACTGTATCCACCACTCTGAGTTTGACAGCCTCATGGTACATAAGACCCTTTTGATGAGATTGGAGGTGATGTATTGTAAAATACATCATCATTCTGAAAATCTGTGTGACCTGCTGAACCAGTATTTTCTAAAAGACCAAGGCATGAGGTTACAAAATCACACACAGGGAGAGATCGATTCAAAGGGCAAGAGGGCCAGTGGATTTTCATGTACAGAGAACGCTGTTCATGGATCTGGTTTCAGATTCCACATTGCAATCTTTAATAAACTACTCTTTGTTGAGTTCTTGTGTAGCATCAAAGAAGATCTACACTTTTCTGAAAGGCTGTTCATATACTCTTTACTTTTCAGTTACAGATCTTTGTGAGGCCAGATTTTCTTCTATTTTAAGCAAAATAACAACAGATTGAATACAGATAACAGAGATGAGAATCCAGCTGTTCCATTATGCTAGGTATTAAAGGAATTTGCAACTACATAAGCAATGCCACTCTTCTCATTAATTTCTTTTAAAATATAGTAGTGGGCTTCCCTGGTGGCGCAGTGGTTGAGAGTCCGCCTGCCGATGCAGGGGACGCGGGTTCATGCCCCGGTCCGGGAAGATCCCACATGCCGCGGAGCGGCTGGGCCCGTGAGCCATGGCCGCTGAGCCTGCGCGTCCGGAGCCTGTGCTCCGCAACGGGAGAGGCCACAACGGTGAGAGGCCCGCGTACCGCAAAAAAAAAAAAAAAAAAGTTACTTTAAATGAATTAATAAATACATACTTTCAGCTTTAGTTTCTAGTCTGGTATATATTGGTAGATGTAACCCACATAAACAAAAGGTCTTTGGCATCCTCAATAATTTTTAAGAGTATAAAGGGGGTCCTGAGACCAAGGATTTTGAGAACCGCTGAGCTGGCTGAGAGTAGAGAAGCTACTCAGTTTTCTCCTCAGTCTTAAAGATGCAGAGAGACCTGGCAGAGCAGCCCTCGGGACTGGAGTTCCTGCTGTTTTCTGAGTAGTTTTTAGGTAACAGAAAATTCAGTTGAACAGAATGTCCGTTTTCCCAATTCTTTTGATCACCAAGGTTTAGTGTAAAGGTTTTCCCATAACTGCGTCACTGAGCAGATGTGCTGTGTGTCACAGCAGTATTTTCACTGGATACTTGTCGCCCCTGGATCCGCATGTATTGCATGACTGGGTAATATGAAGATCGTTTCTGTGTCTGACGTCCGGGAAGCACGGCCGGCAGCCACACTTCTGTGGCGCTGTTGCCGATGAGTGTCGGTCGGATGGAGGGACGAAGTGCTGGCAGGTTGTTGGTGCCCAAACCACAGAGCCCAAGGCCACAGTGATGCCCAGGAATGTCCCAAGTTCACGTCAGACTATTTATAAGGATCTCAGAAGTTGCATTTAGAGAATTAAAAACAATCGTGATCATGCATTTTGTATGCCTGTTGAAATGTGGCAGTTGGCTAAGGAAGACTTTTCATCTTTGAAGAATGTGATAAGCAAAACTCATGCCTCAGGGCTTCCTTGGTGGCCCAGTGGTTGAGAATCCGCCTGCCAATGCAGGGGACATGGGTTCGAGCCCTGGTCCGGGAAGATCCCACATGCCGCGGAGCAGCTAAGCTCGTGTACCACAACTACTGAGTCTGCCCTCTAGAGCTCACGAGCCACAACTCTTGAGCCTGTGTGCCACAACTACTGAAGCCTGCGTGCCTAGAGCCCGTGCTCCGCAACAAAAGAAGCCACCGCAGTGAGAAGCCTGTGCACCGCAACGAAGAGTAGCCCCCGCTCGCTGCAACTAGAGAAAGCCCACGCCCAGTAATGAAGACCCAATGCAGCCAAATAAATAAATGTATTAATTAATTAATTTAAAAAAATGATGCCTCACCTCTTTGTGAGATGACGTTTTCTGTTTCTGGCACCATCACCCCTCCACCAAGTGTCACCTGTGACTGCACAAATCTCTTTCTGTCTCCAGGCACCTTCTGATGTCCCAGCAGACCCTGAGGAACATGCCGCCAATAGTGTTTGTTCAGGACAAAAAAAATGCAGCTGTAGTGGAGGTAAGACTTTTACATAATTACCTGTTTATGATGTACACTTTTATATGGGTAAGATTTTACATTTAATTTTTAAATATTCAAAAGATAATGTATACAGTTTTTAAAAGGTAATAGAAGGGTACAGATGATGAAAAGTAAGGCACCTGTGCCTTGTTCTCAGCCCTGTTCCCCAGAGGTAACCACTTTTTATGGCTTTAATGTTTTAATGCTTGTCAGTATAGCCCTAACTAGTAAAGCAGATCCCTCTCTCTCTCAGTTTACAAACTTGAAGCAGTCAGAGCTGCCCTCCTGTGCTTACCTCCTTCTCTCACTTCCCTAGATTTCAGTCTGTCTATGGTTACTTTACACTGTTAAGGCTGACACACTTACGTTCTGTCCTGTAACTGTAATTGTTTCATACTTATGTTCCTTGTTTTAGGTATAGGTTAATTATAAAGGTTAAAAACCTGTTAAAACATACATACGTTTTAATCTGGGTGGTGGTTACTTAGTGGCTATTAAGGTATGTTACACCTTTAAAAAGTTTACCGAAGAAAACAGTAGCATTTACGGGATTATGATTAGGTGGCTGTTACTCACTGTAGGACTAGGTAGTATTCAGATTCACAGAGGGGAAAAAGTCTAATTGTACATTGTTGTCTTTTGTTATTCATGACACAAGCGATACTGAAAACGTTATGTGGATAACTTTGATAGATGTGTGATTTCCTAGCTAGAAAGGGGAACAGGAGTGAAGTTGCAGTGCCGCTTACAGCTCAAGTGGAGTTTAGGTCGTGGGTGTGCTGTGCAGGTACTCAGCAGGAATCCCCGGGCACGTCGGGTGGGGCTGGTGGGAGGACCCCCCTGTCTCAGAGGATGAGCCCTCAGCTGGCTCGTCCCTCTCTCTGGAGGAAGAATTCAGAGCTGCAAGGTCCTGCCTGGCTGTGTGGGTTCCTTTCCAGAAAAGTCACTGGAGGGAGGGAGGTGCATGCGAGCTTAAGCGTTTCTGGGAGGGCCGATCCGGAGGCCGTGCTGATGGGTGTTTGCATTGGAGACCTCTAGCGTCTGTCCTGCCCCGTGTGCTCCGGGGAAGTGGCCAAGGGTCGGACACGTGCCATGTGGTGATGGTGGGTCCTGCATGTGCCCAGAGCTCAGCTGTTGACCTGGGGGCCAAGGGTCGGTCAGGCCTCGGCTGGTGCCTCAGAGTCCTGCAGTTTCTGCCTCACTGTAGTTAGAAGTGAAGGCTGGACCAGAGGGGTTTCTGATTTGGGTAGGTGATCATTTGAGGACATGGTCATTGCTTCCCCTGGCGTAAGTCAGGGCAGTGTTTTTCAGACACTGTGTATGTTTTTAATAGATTTAAAGTCAGCTGTTGATAAAGCACTTGGCTAGAGACAGACATTTGAAATTGGGAGTCCTGGACGAAACTTTGAGTCTTCTATCAGTCCATTTATTTCTGTCTTATATTGGTTGCACCAAAAGTCACAGGTAGTTGCAACTGCTAACATGTTGCCAGTTTCAGCAGCTTACCTTGCATCCTCAGGTCACCAGTCCGGACATTTGAAAGAGAACTAGTAATGAGCTCTGTCCAAACTGCACCCTGAGTAATTCAGCAATATTGATGGTACTGTCAGTAAACACACGCGGAGGCGCTCAACCGGGTTCCAGCGCGCACCCCTCCGTGAGGGCTTTCCTTACAGGAGTGAGGGTGCGAGCGCCGAGGGCTGGGGCCGGCGGGAGGGCGGCTCACAGTGCCCCGCTAGACTGGCCGTCCCCAGGGAAGCTGAGTGTGTGACCCTCGAGGCCCCCCACCCCCACCCCCCGCAGTACCCACGGACTCGGCCGGGAACGTTGGCACAGGGACTCTGGCGAGTGCAGTTAGCAGAATGGACGCACGTGCTCTGGAACAGTCCCCTGGCCCACCTCCCACCGGCCGTGGAGCCAAGGAAAGGCCACGCGCTGAGAGCTTCTGTTCATAAACGTTCAGGAAGAGCCTGGCTAATCCTTGGTGTTGGAAGTAAGAGTAATGGCTGTCACGGGGAGGGGAGTGAGCAGGAGGGGCCTGAGGAGGCTTCTGGGCTTCACCTTCTAAGTGTCGCGGCTGTGCCCACACGTGTGTTCAATTTGTGGGATGTCACTGAGCTACACTTCATGGTTTGTGTACCTTTCCCGTAGATGTTGCACTTCAGTCAAGAGGTTTTTAAAATGTTGATTTTTACTGTAACTATAGAGGAAACAACTTTTTTATCTGAATTTTTAAGGGAAATACGTAAACTCTGACACCAGTGTTGTGGGACGTGCACACTCGTCTCCCCACTGACCGTCAGGCTTCCGAGAGCAGGTGTCGGGCACCCGCTGCCCCACCGCGCATGGTCTGGCCCGCACCATCTGAGCTCAGAGCTCCCCTTCCACACAAGAAGTTAGCCCGGCGGCCTGTGTTTAAAGTGTTAGAGTTTGAGGTTGTGTTTGGATTTGGTTCTTAATAAAATAAGCTTTACGGTGGCTTAATTATGTTGAGTTGTGCCTCCTTTGACAAACGCATACCTTTGTGTCATCGCCACCCCTGCTCACCCCGGTCAGCTCTCCCCTACCACCCGTCTGGTTTCAGTCACCGTAGGTTGGTTCTGCCTGCTGAGATCCCTGTAGTTTCACACGAATAGAATCGGGATGTTGTCTTTTGCCTCTGGCTTTGCTCGGCACAGTGTTTTTGAGATTCATCCACGTTGTTTCGTGTGTAAGTAGTTCCCTTTTTATTGGTAAGCGGTATCCACTGTACAGCTGTACTGCAGTTACTGACCCATTCACTTTTTGATAGACATTTGTCTTTTTTCCAGTCCTTGGCTATAAAGAGTGAAGCACTGTGAACGTTTGCGTACAGATGTTTGTGGATGTATGTTTTGTTTCATTTAGGTCAGTTCCTAGGAGCAGCAGGCGTATGTTTAACTGTCAGAAAGCTGCCAGGCTGCTTTAACCACGGCCGTGCTGTAGGCACTCCCACCGCAGCGTCAGGGTCCCTGGGCCTCCACGCCCTCGCCAGCCCCTGGCGTTGCCATCCTGATGGCTTAAGCTTGCATTTTCTTTTTTTCTTTTTTAAATTTTGGCTGCGCTGGGTCTCTGTTGCAGCATGCCGGCTCTTCGTTGCGGGCTTCTCTCTAGTTGCAGCGTGCGGGTTTAGTTGCCCCGTGGCATGTGGGATCTTAGTTCTCCGACCAGGGATGGAACCCGCAGCCCCTGCATTGGAAGGCGGATTCTTAACCACTGTGCCACCAGGAAGCCCCCTAAACTTACATTTTCTTGGTGACTCATTATGTTGAGCGTCTTTTCATGTGCCTGCTGGTCATTCCTCCTTTTGTGGATTAGTTAAAGTCTCTTGCCCATTTTTAATAAGGTTTGCTTATTATTGAGTTGTGTGGGTTCATTGTATATCTGGTACAAGTCAGTTGGCAGAAATCTTCATTGTGAATATTTTCTCCCACTTTTATCTTTGGAGGAGGCCACTTTGTCCTTGTTTTGTAGCATCGTCAGTCCCGTTCCTGGTATTTTCTGTGGACTGATTTGTCTCCAGTTCTTCTTTTCACCTTTGTGGTTTGATTGGTGTGTCACCGGTTGGAGATGATGCTTTAGTTCCTGCATATGACAGGGCCCAGTTGTGGACCAGGCTCGCCGGGGCTTGCACTGAAGCAGGAGGTCGGGTCTCAGTGCGTGGCCCCAGTAGGACGACCTGGCGGCAGTCAGAAGAGACGCGTGAAGGTGGAGAGGCCCTTGACGGGCCCTGCTGAGGAGCAGGGTCTGCCCCCAGCGTAGGCCCCTCAGCCCCTGCAGGACCGGAGCCACACGCTAGACTTGGGACACTCACGTTACCGCACTGGGGGGTTTCCCCGCAAATTCTGCGGCAGAATTGAAGCATTTTATGAAACTTCGTTAGAAACCAGTAAGCGTTAGTAATTCAACTAATATTTAACTGTTTCTTTGTAAATTTGACTGACAGTTACAAGTTTTAAGTGTAGTTTTCAAAAAGCCTCAGTTCATTATCAGAGAAAGTGTGCTTGAGGTAGCGGGTGTGGGCAGCGGCACGGGAAGGAAGGGCAGCGGGCGGGCTTGAGGCCCGTGGTGGGGCTGGCCCCGGGCAGCGGGTGCTCACACTCAGCTGGCGCCCGGCTCCGAAGCAAGCGGTGCTGCGGCTCGAGAACCACCCTCTTGTCTGTTCCCTTTCAGGTTGATCGGTTACTGGCAATCGCTGATTTTGGACCCCCGGATGAAAAAGACTTCGAGCAAAATGATCTCAGGTGATGCGTGTGGGCATATGTTTTTGATTCGGGCAGACACCCAGGTGTGGATGTGCTGGTCTCCACAGCAGCTGCACAGCCCTGCCTGTCCCCAGCCAGGTGTCGAGGGGCAGCGGGTCCTGCTTTGTGCGCTTGGCTCTTGCCCTGGGGCCCAGCCCGGTGTCGGCGTGCAACTGGTGAGCCACCCAGCACCTGGGCAAGGCTGTCAGGAGGGCCTTGGGGGTCCACACAGAAGTGCTGGGGCCTGGACTCTGAGTGCTGTCAGTAGCGGTTCATCCTCTCCACTCCCTTGGCACACTGCTGCCTGGCAGGCCCTGTTCTCGTACTTAGGGAACATCTGTACACAGTAAATGTCAGGTTAGGCCTCTGAGAAGGTGACGTGAGGATTCGGAGGTGGGGGGGGCCCCATTCCAGGTGAGGGAGCAGCTGCACCACGTGTCTGGCCTGTGTTCCATAGATCAACTGTGTCAGCATCATATGGGTACCGTCAGGGCCTCGGGGTGGGGACCCCCAGCCAGCCTGCCAGGGGATGGGCTGCAGCACTCAGACCCCTGAGCTAGAGCAGAGGCCCCAGGCGGCAGTGGGTCCCCGGGTTCCAGATCAGCAGTGAGTGGACATGGGGAGAGGCGGGTGGGGAGCCCTTCCAGATCAGAGAGTTGGGGTTAGGGGCATGATGTGGCCAGATGTAGGTTTTGGAAAGATTGCTCTGGGTTTGCTCTCAGAATAGATTCTTCTCTTGGTTCATCAAGTAACCTGAGCGACAGATCTAAAGAACCCTCCCCCGTCCCCCCAGTAATTCTGTTTAACTAGCCTAGTGTACTAGCCATGTTTAAGTGGGGAAAAAATGAAAACGCATTTAATGTCAGTACACCATGGCTGCACCAGAAGTATGCTGGCCTGAGCCACACACGGGCTCCAAGAGTGCTGGCCGAGAGGTTCTGGACTGGAGAACGCCAGACCAAACCCCCCTTCTGTCCAGTTTCCACAATTTCCCTTAGAGAGCTGCTAGGACAGTGCACGAGCAAACGGCTGTAGGAAGTATTGTGCATGGTGTGGATTTCTTCTCCCCTCCAGCACCCCCGAGGCCCTGGACATGACATCGCCGCGTGATACCCTGGGCCCTGCCGCACCCTCGAGTCTGTGTGGGATCGACCACGAGGCTCTCAACGAGCAGATCCTGGAGTACAAGAGGAGGAGAGAGAAGGGGCGTGGGAGCGTGGGCCCAGCGTGGCTGGAGCCCACGGCTCAGCTGATGAGGAAGAGGAAGGCCAGGCCCCGCGTGGACGACGACCTCCCGCCCAAGGACTGCCTGTGGGAGACGGGGAGTGACGGGCCCCTGGACGGCGGGGCCCTTCCCGAGGAGCACACCCCAGGACGCAAGGGGGCTCCAGGGGCAGAGCAGGAACTAGAGGCAGAGAGAAAGGATCGCGGGTCCTGACCCGCTCCCGTGAGCACACAGAGACCCGTGCTGCTGGTGCCCCCGGGATGCCCTTGTGCAGGTGCAGGCTGAGCTGTGCGGGTGTCATCTCTGAGCCCTTCAGACCTATTGCTGTGCTGCAGTGAGAGACGGGGCGAGGCTGTGGAGAGGGTGTGAAATCTCTTAGGTCGGTGGCGTATGGTCTGCCCTCAGTATTTGGGGTTCCAGGCTTGCATGTTTGCTTGCTCACTAGAGTTTGTCCACGGCCCCCAGATCCATACTTGTGGCACTTTCATGGTCATTCTCGGACACGCACAGACCAGTGGGCTGCACATGTGGCCTGTGGTCACACGAGGCGCTGCTGTCTGCTTTGTTCATCCCGGGCTGTGAACAGCCACCCTCTCTGACCGGCTTAGCGCCACGCTGGTGCCTTCTGACAGATTTCACTCATGGTGCGTAAGTGCAAGAGGCCGCGATGTGTCTCCTAGAGAAAGCACGTGTTAGATGAGCCTCGTTAGGAAATAAATAAATCATTTAATGCTGACACAGAAACGTCGTCCTGGGCTTGGGGCATCTCCATTTCCCAACTATCATTAACCTTGAAACACTGAAAATGATAAAGTTCAGATGATTGGAGAAAGGTACACTATAAAGCTAAAGCAAGGAAACCTGTAACGTGGCTTTTCAGGGAGTGTAATTTCCCTTCTTGTAAACTGTCTCAGGAAGGAAAGCGTTGCCTTGCCTCTGCAGCAGTGGCAAGCCCCAAGTGCCACTTTCCCTGTCGGCATCTGGGACCAGGTGTGATGCCCCAGCAGGGATATGGCACCAAGAAGCTCCGTCTTTGCCGGGACAGTGGCCCCCGCTGAAGGGACGGCATCACGCGCCACCCTGTGGATGCTCCAGGCATGTTGCTGTTTGAGTGGTGCTTGTGGGATCCTGCCCTGGAAGGGTGCATGTAGCCTGTGTGTGGGCTCTCTGCATTGGGAGTGTGGGTTGCTTACACAGCCGCTTATGACTAGAGAACAAATGTCCAGAGGGAGGATTGACCTGTGTTAAAATGTACACGGGATGTGTCCTGATCAGGTGTGGTAAGATGACAGAGTTGGAAACTGCTACCTTGAAAGAAGAGTTCTTGACTCACAGCTCCCGAGAGGAGGGGTGCACCACGCTGCACGGGGCCCACGAGGAGCGCCAGGGTCTGTCAGCAGGCCGAGGGTGAGGAGGAAGCGTGGCTGAACCCGTCTCGTGGCTCCTGGAGGACGGAGTGGGCCAGGTAGGGTGAGCACGTCTGGGCAGGCCTGGGGTCGGACAGCTTGGTCATTTCAGCAGGCTCCGGGCTCTAGGGGTGGCTTCCAGTTGTCCAGTCCCTGGCCCTGGGGTGACTTGGGGCAGAGGAGACACTGGCCGGGGAGGGCTCAGGCTTGGCTGGTTTGCGTGTGAGTGGTGCGCTCACGGGGAGCTAGCCAGCTTGCGGAGGGGTCTCTCCCCAGCCCACAGGCCCCCAGGATGTCAGAACATAACAGAAAATAAACTCCGTGGTTAATACCCGACAGCAGTGAGCAGTCTTCTCCACTGACTGCGTCTGGGCCTACACTGCAGAAAGTGCCCAGATCCCAAATTGCGAGGGGCAAGCATGGTGGCAGGCGATGAGCGCACTGGCCCTGTGAGCGCAAGAAGCCGGGCCCGTAGGAGAGGCTGGTGCGCGATGCCGCTTGCCCTTCTTCCTGCCTGTGCCCCAGCCTAAGTTCTCTATGAGGTTAAGTGGCAGGAACAGGAATTTTCTGCTCAGACCAGCAGTTTTGGGTTTTGCTCCATACTCTTACAGGAGGGAGTTACAGTGGTTTGTAAGGGTACAAGAGGGGCCAGGAATCAGACAGACGATGTAAAAGGAAGGAGCCTGGAACGTGACCCTGGATGTCCTCCACAGGCCCTGGAATGCCGGTGCTGGGACGGCTGATCCCTGACAGCCCTGCACCTGCCCCAGGCACCTCACAAGTGCAGATGCCGTCTAATAGCTGCAGGCACGCTGCACATTTAATGTGAAAAGAGACAAAACTGAATACAGGACGCACCCAGCTCACCTTTCGTTTCATTCAAAGGGCATAGAACTTTGCTTCCTCAGAGCACATGGAAGGAGCTCCCAGGCTGCTGGACACGTGGAGCTGGGGAGTGGCCGCTCAGAGATCCGGGGAAGCTCCGTGCCCTTCCCGGTCCCTCGCCCTGTGCACCTCTTCCATCTGGCTGTTCCCGGGTTACATCCTTTCATAGTAAACCAGTGACCTGCAGGTGGAGCTCATTAACAACCAGATGTCCTACAACTTAAACTTACTGAAGACAGAACAAAGGGACTCTGACTATGGATCTCTTAGAAAGGGCCATCTGAGCAGCCAAAGAACAAAGCTGAAGATGAGCGAATATTAAGCATGTAAAAACAGCCAATAGGAAAGAAAAATTGACAGTCTTCCAGGGGAGCACTGCCCACGAAAGTTACTTTTAGTCTTGAAAAACTTCATGTTCTTCAAAAGGGTTTTTCTACCTTGAGTTTTCCTCTGATGTCTTGGCCTTCCAAGTCCTATCAGTAAAGTTCAGAATACCTAAAATTTTCTTACGGCATCTTCTGTTCAAGAGTTTGTTATACGTATAGTTTTCTGTTGTTTTTTTTTTAAATAAAAAGTAAGTAGTTTTCATCATATGTTTTAAAAAGCATATTCAAGTCATCACCATCAAAACTGTGACGTATCTAAGCTCTAGAGTGAAAGATGGGGGAAGCCTGAGCAAGTGAACCGCCCCGTCGTCTGCCTGCCTGGGGCTCAACGCCAGCCTGTCGAGAGGTGTGGACACCCGTACTGAAGGTCGCGTTTCAGAATTTGCTCAGCGCTTAACTGAAGGTTATCAGAGCTATGTAGAATGGAACACTGGAAAGAATAATGCGTCACGTGACAAAGTAGGGCTCCAATTTGCCTTTTAAAGACAGTTCGCGATGAAGAACCAAAATCTATCAGATGAAATTTGACAGGAATACACACAGACTCCTATGTTTGAGATTTAAAATGTTAATACGCCGCAGGATTGTGGGTTAGGTGAAAAGGGTCTGGCGGTCCCACTGAGTTCTGGCCGAGCTGGGGCGGGCGCGCCGCTGAGGCTGTGGATGGAAGCTGCGGCTTGGCCGGGGGTGGCCGTCACTCTGGCACCGGACCCTGGAGCCGAGTTTAAACAGGACTTCGGTGGTAGGGGATGATGCCCTGGGAAGGGCTGGCTAAGCCTGTTGTGAGACACGCAGGGGAAGCCGCAAGGTTATTCCGCGGTAGAGGAGAGCTGAGACCAAGACCGGCGGCAGCTGCCGAGGAGGAGGCCTGAGCTCCCCGCCTGGGGCACCTGCGGGTCAGCTTTGGATCTGCATTTTTACCTTGAGATGTTACCTCTGTTAGAGGCAAGGGCTCCTTGCTAAGTGTTTGACTCACATTCACCCCTCTTTTCCCCAGCCCCTCACTTGTCACCCGCCTGCAGGCTTGCTTCTCTCCAGGACCCCTCAGCACAAGCGGCCACTCAAGCCACAGCCCTGTGGACGGGGTCCACGCTTGCGCACAGCCTCCCCTCCCGGCGCCTCACTGCGCTTGCTCCTGCGGCCGCATCAGGGCTCACGTTTGTCCCGCTGCTCCCGCCTCTCCTGGTGGAGAGCGCACATGCCCATAACCCAGTCCCCAAGGCCCTGAAATGTGAGCGTCAGCCTCTCGGGGAGAGCCACGGTCCTCGAGACCCGCTAGGCAAGGCTGAAGCGCGTGTCGATCCGCCAGCAGTGGACTGCTGTTGAGGTTTGCCCCAAGGTTGAAGGCAGACGTTCTTGCTGCTCAGAGGAAGAGAAGACAAGCAGCAAACGCAGGAGTGGCTTTGAGGCTCTTTCTCCCCCTGCGCCTGAGGAAAGCAGAGAAGAAACAGACGTGGAGCCAAGAAAGCAGACAGACAGTGGGCATGAGGATCACCGGAAAAAATCTGGGTGTGAGGGTGAGTGGGAGAAGCGGAAAGAAGACGAGACACGATTCTCTGCATACAAGGAGGGTGGAGCCCCGGGTCATCCAGGTCCGACAGGTGGAAGAGGCAATGTGCTGCAGAGAAGGGCTTTTCGGCCATTTGACTCTTAAACCTGCTGCCCTGGGTTCAGTGCTTGGATCTGACACTTGGTGGCTGAGTGGCCTCTGCTCCGTTTTCTCCGTGGTCGGGATACTGGTAGCATCTGCCTCAGAGGTCACTGGGAGGACTGCCTGGGTGGTACGTGTGGCAGCACTTAGCAGAGCCTGGCACATGGTATGTGCTCCATGAGTCCCAGTTCTTGATGCTGCCTTCCTAGGGCTTTGGTTTCAGTGACAAAGGGACTGGGGGGGGCAGTTGGTTCTGTCATGTCCTTTGGTGGAGATGCACAGTCTACCTTGTGAGGATGTGCAGAGCAGGACTGTAGGTGCCCTGGCTGGAGCTGGCTGGGCCTCTGCAGGGTGGGCCCACAGACGTGACTGAATTGTACACGTGGCCGGGTTTTCGTGTCTTTGGGACGTGAAGGTGAAAGGAGGAGACCAAAGTCTGCCTGTTAGAAGTGAAATGTGTTGATCAGAACCCAGAGCACCAAGGATACACCTGAAGAGCCCTATTTACGCCAACATCTCTGCAACCCCAAAATCCTGTTGGGAAAGCAGAAGCACAAACAGCCTTCTCTCTCAGGGTTTGCCTTTGGAACATGAGTACCCCTGTGTGTCTCTTCTGCATTAATTTGAATACCATCCAGCACTAGACTTGAGTAAAACCCGAACAGGAAGCTGAATGTTGACAAGTTGTTTTCATTCTGGAAAGTGAAGCTTAGTGTGATTCTCAGGTGTGGACTCCTTATAACCTCCTATGTTGAGATTCCCAAGCTGCGGCCACAGTCCACCCGGTTAAGCCGGTCATGGGGTCTCAGGAGCCCCCTCGGAGGAGATGGGGCTCAGACATCCGGGATAAACAGTATGGAGGAGATGAAAAGATGCAACAAAGCATCACACAGTCCAAGGCCAGTGGTTAACAAAGACCCATCAGGTCCCGTTAAGGGCTTCTTTGTTTTGTTTCCAAACCTCCCTCCCCAGCTTGGCTCGTTTGCAGGCCTCAAGCTCCACGTGCTTGGATACATCGCCTTGTCTTTCTGGATGCCTCCTGGGCGTTTCTGATGCTCCTGTCTTGCCAGGCCGAGACCAGAACTCACACTCATGCCCTCAGAGGCTGGAGAGATGACGTCTCAGTTTTGCATGAAAATTCATGGCGCTGCAGTAGCATTCACGTTGAAGAAACACGTCTTCTGCTTGCACTGGGAGGAACCCCTGCTTTGCAGTGGTAACAGCACCAAACTGGCCAAGTCTAGCAGGATGGCAGCGGAATTCCAGCTTTCCTAGATCTCGGGGCACCTTCCCTTTTTAACCCCCCCCCCAACACCCACACTCTCAGTGCAGTGTCTTTAGTGCAAGAGTCTTGGTAGCCTTCCCTGCCACCAGGCCTCGGTTTCTGAAACTCTGAATCTTGGTGCAACGAGGGTTGGAGGCAGGGTGGAGGGAATCATGCTTCGTTCCCTTCTAGAACAGGAACTATGCACATTGGCCCATCTTCCAGATTTCCGCCATGCAAGGTGTCAGGAGTGAATTCTCTGTCCCCCAGGTGCAGAGGGCAGATGGAAGGTACTGTCACATTCCCCTGGGGGTGGGTGCTTGGGTGCCCAAGGACTCACCTCTAGAAACATCCAAGCAGCAGCTTCTTTCCCTGAGAAAACTTAAGCTCTGTCTAACCAGGCACTTCGCTGGACGTGCTGTGTGGGAAGCAGTTCTGACTCAGCCTTTCACCGTCTCCCCTTACCCTCCGTGAAGTGCACACAGGTAATCAGACCAGTGTTAGGAGAACTCCCTTCCCTTCACAGCTCTGAGGAATCTTTGGTGGAAGACGGATGTGGGACGTCTCGTTGTGCCACGTGATCCAAGATGACATGCAGGCACTATACAGCTGCTGAGGTCAGAACCCAGGTGTTCCTGGTAAACGTGGAAGCGATCTAATTTACATCTATTTAAAAAATAGGTTTTCAGTAACTGAAGGAAAAAGATGTAGCCTACAATATATCTTATTTAGCTCTGGACAACGGTCCCCAGTTTTATAGAATGCAGGTCCCTGCAACACTGTTTTCTGTACGTATTTTCAAATTCACTTATGCATAGCAGCTCTCAACATGGAGCATGACATTACTAGGTACAGCTTTTTAAAGTAAGCTGTTCTGGGAAGAATGTGTATAGAAGGAACTCTCAAGTGTCCAATAAAGCTTCTTCACTCAGCCCCAAACATAAAATTCCCCTCTGTGCCTCCACTGCTTGCAGATGGCTCATGCACTGGCTTTGGAAACGTGCTTGACGCAGGTTCTGCGAAAATTAGTGAAATGCAATGGGGAGAGATGCCCCTGAAGCTGGCGAATATTCGGTGTGGGGTGGGGGCTGGTGGGCGGGTGCTGAGCCACGTCAGAAGAGCAGCTAGCTGTGTTCATACCGTGACCAGCATGATGGTGGCATCTGTGTTGCGTAGGCTGGTCCTTCCATCTGGATAAGTGGAATTCCTGATGTCAGTCCCTGCTCAGGCCCACGACTTGCAGCTTGGCTTGTGGGCTGGATGGCTGCATCACACACTATTGGGATCAAGAAGCCCCATCTGGCTCACATGCTCAACTACTGGATCTTCAAAGCAGGTTTCATCAGAGATATATTAATCTTGGTCACAAAGCCAAGAACGATTGTGTGTGAGTGTATTTTAGTGACCAGAAGAGGAAAAGTGGAGAAAGAACCATTGAGAAATGACAAAAGATTCATTGCAAAATCTTGCCTGAATTCTATCTGTGTAACTCTTAGAGGCTGGCAGTGTAGTACATATAACAGAGCACTGTATCCTAACTTTTCCCCCCCAAAATGGAGAGGCAGGAACGCTTCCCACCTTACTCTAGAAGGCCAGTATAACCCCAATACCAAAGCCAGACAAAGACACTACAAAGTAAGAAAAGTAAAGACCAATATCCTTTGGACATTGATGTAAAAATCCTCAACAAATACTAGCAAACAGGTTTCAGCAGCATGTTGAAAGGATTAGGGCTTCCCTGGTGGCACAGTGGTTAAGAATCCGCCTACCAATGCAGGGGACATGGGTTCGTGCCCTGGTCCGGGACGTTACCACATGCCACAGAGCAACTAAACCTGTGTGCCACAACTACTGAGCCTGCATTCTAGAGCCCACTGTCCACAGCTACTGAGCCCGTGTGCCACAACTGCTGAAGCCCATGTGCCTAGAGCCCATGCTCTGCAACAAGAGAAGACACTGCAATGAGAAGCCTGTGCACTGCAACCAAGAGTAGCCCCCACTCGCCTCAACTAGAGAAAGCCCACATGCAGCAACGAAGACCCAATGCAGCCAAAAGTAAATAAATTTTAAAACTTTAAAAAACTAGCCTTAAAAAAAAATAAAAAAGGGTTATACGCCATAACCAAGTGGGATATATTCCTGGAATGCAAAGTTCAACACAGGAAAGTCAATGTTACATGCCACATCAACGAAATGATAGGAAAAACCACATGATCATCTCAAATCATGCGGAAAGAAACGAGACGAAATTCAACAGCCTTTCATGAAAAAACAACAAAATAGGAATAGGAGGAGACCTTAATATTTATAATATCTGTATAAGAGAAACCCACAGCGAACATAATAATGGTGAAAGACTGAAAGCTTTTCCTCTAAGGTCAGGAACAAGACAAAGATGTGTGCCTGCTTTCACCATTTCTATTCAACATAGTACTGAAAGTTCCAGCCAGAGCAAGTAGGTAAGAAAAAGAAAAGGCCTCAAATTAGAAGGGAAAAAGTAAACTCATCTGTTTGCAGATGAATGGTCTTATGTGTAGAATATCGTAAAGATACCACATACAAAAAGCTGTTAGATCTAACAAATGAATTCTACAAAGTAGCAGGATTAGAAGTCAACACACAAAGCAGTTGCATTTCTATACATGAGGAATGAATGATCTGAAAACATTACAGAGAATTCCCTGGCAGTCTAGTGGTTAGGACTCAGCGCTTTCACTGTCAGGGCCTGGGTTCAATCCCTGGTTGGGGAATGAAGCTCCTACAAGCTGTGTGGTGCAGCCAAAAAAACAAACAACCCCCCCCCCACCATATTACAATAATAATTACATTTACAATAGCACCAAAAAGAATAGAATACTTAGGAAATAACCAAGAAGGAGAAAGACTTGTACAATGAAAACTACAAGACATTCTGAAAGAAACTAAAGAAGAGAAATAAGTGGAAACCTCCTGTGTTCACTAATTGGAAGACTTACTATTAAAACACCAATATTACCCAAAAGTGTTGTGCAGGTTCAGTGCAATCCCGATCAAAATCCTGATGATTTTTCCTCAGAAATTGTAAAACTTACACTAAATTTCCTAAGGAATCGCAAGGGATCCTGATAGTCAACACAATCCTGCAAAAGAACAAAACTGGATGATTTTCGGTTCCCAGTTTCAAAACTTACTGCAAAAACTGGTCAAAACAGGGTGCTACTGGCTTAAAGACAGACATATAGACCAATGGGATAGAATAGAGCCCAGAAGTGAGCCCTCACATATGTGGCCAGATGACTTTTGCTTTTTAATATTTTACTTTTTATTTATTTATGGCTGCATTGAGTCTTCGTTGCGGCACACAAGCTTCTCTCTAGTTGTGGCTCGTGGGCTCAGTAGTTGTGGTGCACGGGATTAGTTGCCCTGTGGCATGTGGGATCTTAGTTCCCTGATCAGGGATCGAACCCATGTCCCATGCATTGGAAGGCGGATTCTTAACCACCGGACCACCAGGAAAGTCCCTGGCCAGATGATTTTTGACAAAGGTGCCAAGATCATTCAATGGGGAAAGGAGAGTCTTCTCAGTAAATGATGATGGGAAAACTAGATATCCACATGCAGAAGTATGAAGTTGGGCCTTTACCTAACACCAAATACAAAAATTGACTTAAAATGTATCAAAGACTTAAATGTAAGGCTTAACAGTATAGGGAGTAACCTGGCAGTCCAGTGGTTAGGACTCCATGCTTTCACTGCCGAGGGCATAGGTTCGACCCCTGGTTGGGGAACTAAGATCCCAGAAGCCGTGCAATGCAGCAAAACAAACAAACAAAACCCACTATAAAACTCTTAAAAGAAAACATAGGACTAAAGCTTCAGAACATTGAATTTGGCAATGATTTCTTGGACGTGTCACAAAACGCACAGGCAACAAAAGAAAAAATAGGAACTTCCCTGGTGGTCCAGTGGCAGGGGTTAAGACTCCATGCTTCCAGGCTTCCCTGGTGGCGCAGTGGTTAAGAATCTGCCTGCCAATGCAGGGGACACGGGTTCGAGCTCTGGTCCGGGAAGATCCCACATGCCGCGGAGCAACCAAGCCCGTGCACCACAACTACTGAGCCCACGAGCCACAACTACTGAGCTCACACGCCTAGAGCCCATGCTCTGCAACAAGAGAAGCTAACGCATTGAGAAGCCCGCACACCACAATGAAGAGTAGCCCCCGCTTGCCACAACTGGAGAAAGCCTGTGCATAGCAATGAAGACCCAATGCAGCCAAATAATAATAATAAAAAGAAGTTCATGAATCCTGATTGGTTCATAGATTTAAAAAAAAGAAAAGGACTCCACGCTTCCACTGCAGGGGGTGCGGGTTCAGTCCCTGGTCGGGGAACTAGGATCCTGCATGCTGCATGGTGTGGCCAAAAAGAAAAAGAAAAATTAGACAAATTGGACTTCATGAAAATCTTAAAATTTTGTGCAGAGCCAGTATCAGTAAAATAAAAAGGCAGTCCACAGAATGGGAGATAATATTTGCAAATCATGTATCTGATAAGGAAATAATATCTAGAATATATTAAAAATGACTACAACTCAATGACAAGGACAACAAAACAATTCAAAAACAGACAAAGGACTTGAATAGAAATCTCTCCGGAGAAGATGTACAAGTGACCAAAAACCATATGAAAAGATGCTCAATATCACTAATCATTAGGGAAATGCAAATCAAAACTACAAGATACCAACTCACAACCATTAGGATGGCTACTATTTTAAAAAATAACAGAAAATTACAAGTGTTCTCGGGAATGTGGAGAAATTTGAACCCTTGTGCACTGTTGCTGGGAATGGAGAATGGTATAGCCACTGGAAAACATTATGGCTGTTCCTCAAAAAATTAAAAATGGAACTGCCAAATGATACGGCAATTCTGCTCTTGGGTATACACCCCAAAGAATGGGTAAACAAAATGTGGTATGTCCAGACAATGGAATATCATTCAGCCTTAAAAAGGAAGGAAACTTTGCAATATGCTACAACATTGATGAGCCTTGAGGACATTATGCTAAGTGAAATAAGCCAGTGACAAAAACCCAAATTACTGTATGATTCCACTTATGTGCAGTACTTAGAGTGCTCAAAAATCATAGAGACAGGCAGTAGAGTAGTGGTTGCCGGGAGCTGAGGGGAGAGGGGATAGGCAGTTCGTTTTTAATTCTTACAGAATTTCAGCTTTACAAGATGAAAAGAGTGACGGAGATGGATGGCGGTGATGGTTGCACCCCAGTATGAATACTTCATACCACTGAACTGTACACTTAAAAATAGTTAGGATGGTATATTTTGTTTCGTATATTTTACCACAATAAAAAGTTTGGGAAAATGTGTGCAAATAGCTGACATACAAAGATTCAAGAAAGACAAAATTTTCTTATTTATACTAGTAACACCTGTGAAAAGTATCCATAGCCCTGTGATCCCTCATCTGAAATCCTTACGGCCGGCGGCAGCGCACTGTGTCAAAAACATTGGTATTTAGGCAGTTAGGCATTTAAGTCTCCACGCTAAGTAGCTTAAGTAGAGGAAGGCCCTTGGGAGAAAGGAGGTAATGGTAGTCGTAGCAGCTGCCATTTGCCACACGCTGACCGAGGGCAGTCTCGGGTGTTCCTTAACAACAACCCAAGGATGCAGGTGCTGGCAACCCCACATGGCAGAGGAAGCTCTTTAGCTCTGGGCGCTCCAGTAACTTGTAGCAGTAACTGCTAGTAACTGGCAGGTCTGGACTGTCCACCAGTTTGACCGAAGCCCCACTGTTCCTGGTGGGCTTCTTGGGGTCGAAGCATCACAGCATGTGGGGGTAATGGGGTCCCCCCTCTTCCTTGCTAACCAAAATCCTACTGGGGCAGCATGTGTTCCCTGCTCTTCGTGCCAGCACTGGGTTTAGAAATGGACACTCGGCCGATGAGAAGTGGGGGCCAGAGGAGACCGCCCCTTTTTCTGCCTCTGGACGCCGTGGCTGAGGTGTGCTGGGCAGACGTGACGCAGCACAGAGAACCATGGCCTGGGCATCTCTGCCCCTTTCTCTCGTTAGTGAGATGAGGAGTATCTGTACCGTTAAAGCACATTCACTTGTCCTGTCAATTGCATCCAGACGTACCCTGACAGATGTAATCCCTGAGAATTCCCCAGCTGAAATCCAGATGCTGCACGGAGGGGGACAGGCTAACTCACTACTGGCCACGAACACCTCAGTGGTGATGAGTTTACCAGACACAACCTACCGCGTTTGAGAGCAGAAGCCTATGGTGCCAAGGAGAGTAACAATAGAGCGCTTTCGGCATCCGCGGAGGCAGACTCCATTATCGCCTTTATTTATAGATGAGGGCACTGAGGCAGAGGCTACATAACCAGCCCAAGGCCACAGAGCCAGAGGCAGCCTGCCGTCCTGACCTCCGCTGCGCACCCTCATCTGTGGGCGGGGAGAGGGCGCTCTGATGCCACCTTTAGTAGGGGAAGCGTGCATCCCTGGACACACCTAAGATGGGCAGGCTATTTTCTTGCTACCAAAGATATTGTCGCCTTCGTTTTGTCTCTGGGGTCCTTTCCAGCGTGTGACAGGACTGGTGTGTCCCGGGGCGGTGAGGCCGGCACACTGGAGAAATCCAGGGACGGGAAAAGGCAAAGTGGGGGTCGGTGTGGAGAGCGGGACAGACAGGCGCGGGCTTGCAAGCTCAGTCCTCATCTTACAAACAGGGAAACAGGTCCAGGCAGAGGTGAAATGCTGCGCTGGAGGAGCTGACCAGTGTCTGGATCAGAGCCGGGCTCCTACTAGCGAGTGCTTAGTGTCTCCAAAAGGGCAGCAGTGGGCACGTCTCCGAGATACTGTCCTAGATCTTGCTGTTCGCAGTGAACCCAGTTAGAGATGCAGAACCTCGCTCCCTGTCCTGCGAGACGGTCCACACCTGGGGGTTTCCCGAGCCCCCCGGATGCCTCAGTCCACAGTAAGCACGAGAGGCTGGGAAGTGCTGATCTAGTGAAGTCCTCAAACTAGCTTTGTGAGCACATCCGTGAACCCATTCTCTGCAAACACCTCTCGCTGCGAAATGGCTGCTGAAACGCGAAACGAGTCTACGCGTTTCAGTCTGAGAAACTATTGTATCAGCGCCTGTTATTTTGTTAGATGGGTCAGCGGTTCTCAAGCTTCAGTGTACACCCCTGGGGCGCTGGTAAGATCAGACGCAGGCCAACCCTAGCCCTCCGGATTCGCAGGCCTGAGGCCCGAGCACCTGAACTTCTGTCGAGCTCCCTGGAGATACGCATGCTGCCGGCCCAGGAAGTACACTCTGCAAACCACCGAGGCATGTCCAGGAGAACTTCTCCCAGGAGGTAGCACCACTCGCCGTTCCCCGCTGCACCACGGGGGCTGCGCGCGGACCGGCTGCACGCGTGGACCGGAGCTCTCATGGGCAACACTGGCCGTCTCGGGGCCGCCAGCGCAGCGCGGGCCGCCGCGGAGTGACCGAGACACACCTGCGTCCGGACCCAGGCTCAGGGCTTGGAGACCTGGGCGAACCTCTTCCCCTTGCGAACCTCCGTCTCTCGTCTGGGTCGGGGGACAAGGCCCCCAGCCTCCGGCCAGCGATACCGGCCCGGCAGAGGTAGCGGGTAGGAGTTGGCGCCGCGTCCGCGCCACCCTGAACCGCAGCCCCGGCTCAGGACGGCCCCCTGAGCGCGCACATCGCCTAGCTGCCCCGGCTCCGCGGCTCCGGCTCCGCCCGGCTCTCAGGAGGGTGGTCTTCCATCGGCCCGGCAGCCGTCCACCTCTCCCGCGCCCCGGGCCGGGGTCGCCTGCAGCGGTGGAAGGAAGGGCGGGAACCCTGAAGCCTCGCCTGCTCCGAGGTCTGAGGAGGAAACTACTCGAGCCGCCGAGCCAAGTGGACGACCTTCGCTCCGGGCCCCTCGTCCCGGCCCTTTTCACCTGCAGGCGGACCTGGGAGCTCGCGCAGGTGCGGCGCGGGGTGGGTCCGGGACACGGCGCGTGCGGGGCTCAGTGGCAGTGGCAGGGCGCTGCGGGCCGGCGCAGCCTTCCCCCAGGCCGAGCGGGAGCAGCTGCCGGCCCCGCCCGATGCCCCGGACACGTGCTGTCCCCCTCCCCTGACCGCGGGCGGGCAACTCCGAGGGCGACGTGCTCTGGCCGCGCGGGTGCCGGCGGAGACGCGGGTCTCCAGCTGTTGCAAGTACCGCCCACCTCCTTTGAGCCGGGGAGCGGACCTTCTCTTTAGTCTGGACTGGGGCGGGGGACGGCGGGGCGAGGGGCGGGGTCGGGAAGAGGAGTCTCTGACCCTGGGCCGTGGGGCAGCCGGCGGGGAGCCTGCTCCCAGAGTTTGCTGCCCGCGAGGTCGCAGATCCCGCCCAGGCCGGTCGGCTTCGGCGGTTCTAGGTGGGAGAACCGCTAAATGTTCTTCGCAGGCTTGTAAAGCAGAACGTGGAAGCAAGGTCGAGGGGAAAAGACGTTAGTCCCTTGTTTAAAAGAAAATCTAGCAGATGGTTTTCTCCTGTGTTTTGTGAAAGTCAGCAGGTAAAGGGGGCGGGGACCGGACCACCTGCTAGAAACCCCTCAAGTGTGAAGCCCGGTCTCTGGTGCTCTCGCCAGATTCCTGAGCGACTTTGAAGGGACTGGATCATTCGTCCTGGGAAGGAATGCGCCAAAGGACGGGGTAGTGTGGTCTTTTCTGAGCCGACGATTATAAGCAAAACATCCATTTGCGTTTTCTTGGTCTGAAAGCCAAAACCCAGGAGCCCTCTGCTCAGCTGTCCTTGTGAATCCCACGAAATGGATTGCTGGATCTTATGGTAGTTCTATTTTTAACTTTAAAAAGAACTTCCAGAGAGGCTGCACCAATTTACATTCCCACCAGCAGTGCATGGGGGTTCCCCTTTCTCCACACCCTCACCAACATTTGTTATTTGTTGTCTTTTTGATAATAGCCATTCTTCTAACAGGTGTGAGGTGACATCTCGTAGTTTTAGTTTGCATTCCCCTGATGATTAGATGTTGAGCATCTTTTCACGTGTCTGTTGGCCATCTGTATGTCTTCTTTGGAAAAATGTCTATTCAGGTCCTCTGCCCGTTTTTTAATTGGGTGGCTTGTTGTTTTGGTGGGGGGAGACCGGGGGGGGCCCTGGTGAGCGTCTGTCTTGGACTAGAAAGGGGCGCGGGAGGCCCAGGGACTCCTGTTGGCAGCGGCTGTGCCTCCCCGTTCTGAGTCTGAGGGACTTTGGGAGGCTGGGGCCCTGGAGGCCCCTCTAAAGGCTGGAAGCAGGCGCTGTCGCAGGACATCAAAACAGGACTGCACTGCCCGCTGGTCCTCACCCTCCCGCAGCTGCCGCTGGGGGCGCAGCTGTCCCCCAGGACGGCCAAGAGCTGGTGCAAACCCAGTCTGCAGGGCAGACGATGTAGGTTCCTCTGTGATTTTTGAGCATTAGCAGTGTAGCAGGGCAAAGCCAGACGCAAATTTTACTTCTAATTTTATAATTGGAGTTAGATAAAGGACAGTAAAACCCCAAAGGAGAAGGATAGGAGAAGATCACTAAGGAAGAAAAAAGAAGTGAATAGACGACACATATAAAAGTTACACTACGTTGTGCAGACCAGCTTCTGTGTGACGTGCGACGCTGGAGACGGCGGAGACTGCTTTTTTCTTAAAGCCTAACTTTTAAGCTTTGTGCCTGTTTGAAGAATGGTGAGCATTCTGCTTTTATAGGAAAAGGAGTAAAATTTATTAAAACATGACAATTATGATAAAGGAGAAATTCTGAATTAGGTATCGTACTGTTTTGTTTTCTATATAAAATATATAGTTTGAATTTTTGTAAATGTCTACTTTTAAAGCTTCCTTCACCGCATTCCATTTCATCTGCACCTGCCAGGGTGCTCGGCAGAGTAGGTGTGACTGTATGTATGTTGCCTGCAGAGCCATCCTCTTAGCTGAGTGAGTTCTCAAAGTGAGCCTCACTGACATTTTATTTTAAAATGCAGTCATAAAATTTTCCTCCAAACAATTCAGAAATTATTTTCCCCATGGCTTTTTGAAAGAAAGTGTGTTCTGGTATGTAAATGAACAAGAATCACCTCCATTTCCAGCTGGTTGGGACCAACGCTTTATGAAAGAAAAGAAAGGCGGTGACAAAGGCGGGAGTGGAGAGGTGTGTCCGGCAGTAAAAGCTGTTTCGATCACAGTGGGGAGAACGCGGAGGAATGACTTGGCAGACAAGTCCCAGTGTCATTAAGTGGTGTCTCTGAACTTGAACAAAACCTAGAAAGTGAACCTAAATTAGATACGGAGGGAGAAGATGACCAAAAACGAGGTTTAGAAGACCTCAGTGTTCGGGTAGTTCTCTGCCCGACTCCCGCGCCTCGTGGGGGGTTTGCACTCCACCTGCCGTGCGGGCTCCGTTCCGGTGTCGGAGGTGATTGTGACACCTGTGGCAGTCGTGCAGGAAAATGGGAAGGACCAGGAGCGTGCGGTCCGGTGGCCTGTCTCTGCACACAGCTGGGGGCGTGAATTCAGTCACCTCCTTCGTCTCTCTGAGTTGCGGTTGCCTCACCTGTAAAATGAGACAATAACATCTCTGTGATTTTTGAGAATTAAGTATTAATTCTCTTTTCCCTTTGCTACCTCTTATGATAACTGTGTGTTTGGTTTTTAGTTTGGGAATAAGTGTGTGTAAACCAATTTTTAAACGATGACTTTTTCCCCCTAAAAATATTCGGCAGGCGGACTCTCGACCACTGCGCCACCAGGGAAGCCCTCCTCTTCTTTTTTAAGATTTTTTTATTTGGCTGTGCTGGGTCTTCATTGTGACATGCGGGCTCTCTAGTTTTGGCGCTCGGGCTTAGTTGCCCCGCAGCATGTGGGATCTTAGGTCCCCGACCAGGGATCGAACCCACATGCCCTACGTTGGAAGGCGGATTCTTAACCACTGGACCACCAGGGAAGTCCCACTTGCATCCCTCTTCTAATAAAAACTTAAAAATACCAGTGGGAGGCCAGAAGTTCCCAATGTTTTGCTATTTCTCCATTATGGCGGGATGAATCTGATTAAAACAGCGCGTGAGACTTAATTCTGGGGAACCTGAGAAGCAGAAGGAAATGACTGGAGGAAAGACTGGAAACAGGAGAGGAAATGGTGAAGCGAGGAGGGGCTCGGGATGCAGCCACTCTGCTCTGTTAACAGTCTGCTCTGTGGTGGGACGTTGTTGGCTGTGTTCTCTTCCGTCAAAGGGGCAGAGGGTCGTGCCCTGCAGAGCACCACAGGGGCACATACAGTTGATTCTTATGATCTGAGGTCCTTACGCACAAAAAGCCACTGTGAACCTGAAGCCTGGCTCCTCGGGAATTACCCGGGCAGCTTCCCCCAGGCCTCTGGTCACAGCATTCCCCTCACCCGACCAACAGAACCTTGCTTTATGTGTGCTTTTGCTTAAAGATGCCCTTCTTCTACATATTGTTGATGCATTAACATTGACCTTGTGGCCAGCAGCGCCTGATTCAGCCAGAATGCAGCTCATCTAACACTGCGTTTTCTCCTCCTGGGCTCAGGAACCCTGAAAACACAAAGAAAAGGCACCAAAATGCAAAAAAAGTGTCACTAAATGGACCACAAAAGAATATGTGTACCTGTGAGCTGAAACAGGAAGGCGGAGTGTGGCCTGTGCCGCGTCAGCTAAGTCAGGGTGTCCAGGGCACGCGGCGGATACTCAGAAGTCAGCCTTGTAGTCAGAGGCTGCGAGGCTCCCGGGAGGAACCAGAGAGGGTGCCGCTCTCGAGATGCTGGCTGGGTGGCCCAGGAAGGATGTGCACTTCATACCTCACTGGTAGAAAGCTTGCTTAGTAACAGTAAGTTTTTACTTTTTTTTTTTTGGCCGCGTCACGCGACTTGTGGGATCTTAGTTCCCCAACCAGGGATTGAACCTGGGCCCTGGCAGTGAAAGCGCCGAGGCCTAACCAGTGGACCGCCAGGGAATTCCCCTTTACTTTCTACTTGAAAGCAGAATAAACCCAGCAAAGTAAGGCTTCGAGGAGCGAGAGTGACTGCGTTCTTCTCTAAATTCGCTTCTTCTCTTGACCTTGAGCCTGCCCTAGGCTTTCTAGGGCCTCTGCCCCACACCCTCCAGCGTATTTCAGCTCTGGTCTGTGATGCACGTGTGAGCTGCGGCCTCCACACCTCTGTGCTGTGAAGGTCCCCACTTAGCTTCTCCTATCTAAGCCATCACTGCTGTTTTCCGAAACACCAGACGGTTTTGGAAACTTTCTCCTCCTCCTCTTCTCTGAATGACGCTGTACTTCCTCTTTTTTTTTTTTTAAATTGGAATATAGTTGATTTACAGTGTTGTGTTAGTTTCAGGTGTACTGCAAAGTGAATCAGTTATACATACATCCACTTTTTGGTGTGTTTTTTGGAATCTTTCCCCACATAGGCCATTACGGAGTGTTGAGTAGATTTCACTGTGCTACACAGTAGGTCCTTATCAGTTATCTATTTTTTTTAAAAAATTATTTATTTATTTATTTATTTAATTTTGGGCTGTGTTGGGTTTTCGTTGCTGCATACGGGCTTCTTCTAGTTGCGCAAGCGGGGGCCACTCCTCGCCGCGGTGTGCGGGCTTCTCACCATGGTGGACTCCCCACCGTTGCGGAGCACGGGCTCCAGGCTCGCGGGCTTCAGTAGTTGCGGCATTCGGGTGCAGCAGCTGTGGCTCGTGGGCTCTAGAGCTCAGGCTCAGTAGTTGTGGCGCATGGGCCCAGTTGCTCCACAGCATGTGGGATCCTCCCGGACCAGGGCTCGAACCTGTGTCCCTGCATTGGCAGGCAGATTCCCAACCACTGCCCCACCAGGGAAGTCCTAGTTATATATTTTATACATAGTAGTGTATATATGTCAATGCCAATCTCCCAATTTATCCCCCTTACCTTATCCCCTGGTAACCATAAGTTTGTTTTCTACCTTTGTGACTCTATTTATGTTTTGTAAATAAGTTCATTGGTACAGTTTTTTAGATTCCACATAGAAGCAATATCATATGATATTTGTCTTTCTCTGACTTACTTCACTCAGTATGACAATCTCTAGGTCCATCCATGTTGCTGGAAATGGCATTATTTCATTCTTTTTTATGGCTGAGTAATACTCCATTGTATATGTGTACCACGCCTTCTTTATCCACTCCTCTGTTGATGAACATTTAAGTTGCTTCCATGTCTTGGCTATTGTAAATAATGCTGCAGTGTAAACTGGGGTGCATGTATCTTTTCAAATTATGGTTTTCTCAAGATATATGCCCAGGAGTGGGATTGCTGTGTCATATGGTAGTTCTATATTTAGTTTTTAAAGGAACCTCCATACTGTTCTCCATAATGGTTTACATTCCCACCAACACTGTGGGAGGGTTCCCTTTTCTCCACACCCTCTCCAGCATTTATTGTTTGTAGATTTTTTGATGATGGCCATTCTGACTGGTGTGAGGTGATACCTCACTGTAGTTTTGATTTGCATTTCTCTAATAATTTGTGATGTTGAGCATTTTTCATGTGATTTTTGGCCACCTGTATGTCTTTTTTGTCTACTTAGATCTTCCACGCATTTTTTGATTGGGTTGTTTGTTTATTTGTTTTTTGATATTGAGCTGCATGAGCTGTTTGTGCACTTTGGAGATTAATCCCTTGTTGGTCACTTCATTTGCAAATATTTTCTCCCATTCTGAGGGTTGTCTCTTCTTTTTATTTATGGTTTCCTCTGCTGTGCAAAAGCTTTTAAGTTTCATTAGGTCCCATTTGTTTATTTTTGTTTTTATTTTCATTACTCTAGGAGATGGATCAAAAAAGATATTGCTGCAATTTATGTCAGAGAGTGTTCTGCCTATGGTTTCCTCTAAGAGTTTTATAGTATACGGCCTTACATTTAGGTCTTTAATCCATTTTGAGTTTTTTTATGTGTATGGTGTTAGAGAGTGTTCTAATTTCATTCTTTTACATGTAGCTGTCCAGTTTTCCCAGCACCACTTATTGAAGAGACTGTCTTTTCTCCATTGTATATTCTTGCCTCCTTTGTCATAGATTAGGTGACCATAGGTGCATGCGTTTATCTCTGGACTTTCTGTCCTGTTCCATTGATCTATATTTCTGTTTTAGTGCCAGTACCATACTGTCTTGATTACTGTAGCTTTGTAGTATAGTCTGAAGTTTGGGAGCCTGATTCCTCCAGCTCCGTTTTGCTTTCTCAAGATTGCTTTGGCTATTCGGGGTCTTTTGTGTTTCCATACAAATTGTAAACATGTTTTTTTCTAATTCTGTGAAAATGCCATTGGTAATTTGATAGGTATTGCATTGACTCTGTAGATTGCTTTGGGTAGTATAGTCATTTTGACAATATTGATTCTTCCAATCCAAGAACATGATATATCTCTCTGAATCTGTTTGTGTCCTCTTTGATTTCTTTCATCAGCATCTTATAGTTTTCTGAGTACAGGTCTTTTGCCTCCTTAGGTAGGTTTATTCCTAGGTATTTTATTCTTTTCGATGCAATGGTAAATGGGATTGTTTCTTTAATTTCTCTTTCTGATCTTTCATTGTTAGTGTATAGAAATGCAACAGATTTCTGTGTATTAATTTTGTATCCTGGAACTTTCCCAAGTTCATTGAAGAGCTCTAGTAGTTTTCTGGTAGCATCTTTAGAACTTTCTATGTATAGTATCATGTCATCTGTAAACAGTGACAGTTTTACTTCTTCGTTTCCAGTTTGGATTCCTTTTATTTGTTTTTCTTCTCTGATTGCCTTGGCTAGGACTTCCAAAACTATGTTGAATAAGAGTGGCAAGAGTGGAAATCCTTGTCTTGTTCCTGATTTTAGAGGAAATGCTTTCAGTTTTTCACCATTAAGATAGATGTTAGTTGAGGGTTTGTTGTATATGGTCTTTATTATCTGAGGTAGGTTCCCTCTATGCCCACTTTCTGGAGAGTTTTTATCATAAGTGGGTGTTGAATTTTGTCAAAAGCTTTTCTGCATTTATTGAGATGACCATATGGTTTTTATTCTTCAGTTTGCTAATGTAGTGTATTACATTGATTGATTTGCATATATTGAAGAATCCTTGCATCCCTGGGATAAATCCCACTTGGTCATGGTGTATGATTCTTTTAATGTGTTGTTGGATTCTGTTGGCTAGTATTTTGTTGAGGATTTTTGTGTCTATGTTCATCATAGATATTGGCCTGTAATTTTCTTTCTTTCTTTTTTTGTGTGGTATCTTTGCCTGGTTTTGGTATCAGGGTGATGGTGGCCTCATAGAATGAGCTTGGGAGTGTTCCTTCCTCTGCAATTTTTTGGAATGGTTTCAGAAGGATAGGTGTTAGCTCTTCTCTAAATGTTTGATAGAATTCACCTGTGAAGACATCTGCTTCTGGACCTTTGTTTGTTGGAAGTTTTTAAATTACAGTTTCAATTTCATTACTTGTGATTGGTCTGTTCGTATTTTCTATTTCTTCCTGGTTCAGTCTTGGAAGGTTGTACCTTTCTAAGAATTTCTCTATTTCTCTACTTCCTCTTAAAAGGAGTTTGTTCACACAGGGCCACTTCATTTTACTACCTTGACTCCTAAAATGGTCAGACCTTTATTCTGGCTTTTGAAAGCACTAAATCAAACAAAACATGAACTGACAGCATTAAAAAGGTGTGTGTGTGTGTGTGTGTGTGTGTGTGTGTGTGTGTGTGTGTGTGTGTGTGTGTTTTAATTATGGAGCTTCTCTGAGCTTCTAAGAGAAACTCATTACAAATCTCTAAGAGAAGCCCGTGAGGATCCCCTCAAGGGTGAGGGGCCTTCAGGGTTGTCTCAGATAACTCTCAGGCAGGGTGGAGACAGAAAACAGTAATGAGGACGTAAATGAGGTGAAGGATCCAGAGAGGAGAGCTCAGAGCAAGAAACTTTCTCAGAGTAATAAAAGCAGGGCTTGTGGAAAGGGGCTAAAAGGAAATCAGGGAATACTGTGCGGGAACTGAGGTCTTGGATGTACTGATGGGAAAGGGGCTTGATGGGCTGGGCAGGGACTTCCTGCACACAGAGTCCCAAGGACACCAGGTTGGTTATATTTTCCTAAGCTGTTCTCATTTAGAATCAAAAGCAGGTGGACTGGGCCCCAAGCTGTGAAAGAGCCCACTTCTCTGTGTTTGACCCAAATCTTATCCTTCAGGTTTCTGAAGAAAACACAAGATGACGTCACACCTCTCCAGGCATTTTACCAAAAGTTAGGGCATTGACTGGGGAAGAGAGGAGCCCTCAGCAGTGGAATAGGGATCTTTGGGTGGATTCTGATGAGTATGAGAAGCTTGAACCTCCAAGTTCCTCTGTACCTCCCTCACTGCTAGAGTCCAGTGTCCTTCTCCCATCCGAGGAGACCAACCTCCCCTTGTGAAGACTTTGTAATGTTCTCAGCGAGACAGTTAGCTTTCAAGAGAATGCCATTCTCAAGACCCACCCACCACAGTCAGATCCCTGTGCATGGGGGATGCATACCAAGTCTGGCCCGGGGAGAGAGGTGTGCAAAAGGCTTGTTCTAGTTGTTATCAACGGATATCTGAGCATAACGTTTGAAAATGGATTCTATTGATATTATACGAGGAGGAAAACAATGTTGGGTTGAACAGAATCTATTGATATGGGGTACTTAGCAGATATTCTGGACTCAGCGTTAGCCTCAGCAGCTGGGAGTTGTTCTCACAATTTTCTTAGTTGGTTGACTGACAGCCAGAGTAATTGGTGGCCACATTAAATGAATTTGAGATCCATAACTTTCTTGATTTAATGTATACAAAGGAATCTCCTGGCTTAAGGAGTTAAAAAATAATGGAATGGGTATGTCAAGTAAGACCCACTTACACATTTCCTCCCTAGGTTCTGGTAGGAAGGCGCTGAGACACTCTTACCAAAGCCTGGGGAAATATATTAATTAAGAGAACACTGATGTGACCCACTTCTGCTTGACAATGGGATGCTGCTGCATGAGCACAATTTGACGCCTCTATTGCCGCAGCCTGTGGGTGCTCCTGGGGTGGGTGTCTCTTATCCGGAATCAGAGCCAAGCCTCGTTATTGCTTTCTCCTTGGGTAGCAGGAGCTCTGGAGAAGGTGCTCATTTTAGGTGCGGTCATAGGGTGGTAAGAGAAAAATTAGACTGTTCTGTGATACAGGACGACTCCTCGTGCAGCAACTAAGATCCAACACATCCAAAAATAAATAAATAAAAATAAATTAATTTTTAAAAAAGAACAGACATTCACTGTTGATTCAAAATTTAATGACCAACGTGCACTTAAGAATGTGTATTCTGCTGCTGTTGAGTGGAGTTTTCTGTATATGTCTGTTAGGTTTAATTGGTTTTTAACGTTGTTCAAGCCCTCTGTTTCCTTATTGATCTCCTGTTTAGATGTTCTATCCATTATTGAAAGTAGAGAATTGAAATCTCCAACTGTTCCGGTAGAACTGTCTATCTTCCCCTCCAATTCTGTCAATATTTGCTTCATATGTTTTGAGACTCCACCTTTTTAGTGCATTATATAATTATAACTGTTATATCTTTTTAAAAAATTACTGAAGTATAGTTGATTTACAATGTGTTAGTTTCTGCTGTACAGCAAAGTGACTCAGTTTTATATATATATATATATGCACTCATATATTTCTGTATATATATATATATTTTCATATCTTTTCCATTATGGTTTATCATAGGATATTAAATATAGTTCCCTGTGCTATACAGTAAAACCTTGCTGTTTATCCATCCTATATATAATAGTTTGTATTTGCTAATCCCAAACTCCCAATCCTTCCATCCCCCGCTACCCTTGGAAACCACCAGTCTGTTCTCTATGTCTGTGACTCTGTTTCTGTTTTATAGATATGTTCATTTGCGTCGTATTTTAGATTCCACGTGTAAATGATATCATATGGTATTTTTCTTTCTTTCTGACTTACATCACTAAGTATGATAATCTCTAGGTCCGTCCATGTTGCTGCAAATGGCATTATTTCATTTTTTTAAAAACATCTTTATTAGACTATAATTGCTTTATAATAGTGTGTTAGTTTCTGCTGTATAACAAAGTAAATCAGCTATACGTATACATATATCCCCATATCCCCTCCCTCTTGCATCTCCCTGCCCTTGCCTCCCTATCCTTCCCCTCTAGGTCGTCACAAAGCACCGAGCTGATCTGCCTGTGCTATGCAGCTGCTTCCCATTAGCTCTCTATTTTACATTTGGTAGTGTATATATGTCCATGCCACTCTCTCCCTTCGTCCCAGCTTACCCTTCCCCCTCCCCATGTCCTCAGGTCCGTTCTCTACATCTGCATCTTTATTCCTGTCCTGCCACTAGGTTCTCCAGAACCATTTATTTATTTATTTATTTAGATTCCATATATATATGTGTTAGTGTATGGTATTTGTCTTTCTCTTTCTGACTTATTTCACTCTGTATGACAGACTCTAGGTCCATCCACCTCACTACAAATAACTCAGTTTCATTTCTTTTTATGGTTGAGTAATATTCCATTGTATATATGTGCCACATCTTCTTTATCCATCCATCTGTCGATGGACACTTAGGTTGATTCCATGTCCTGGCTATTGTAAATAGAGCTGCAATGAACATTGTGGTACATGACCCTTTTTTTTTTATAATTTTAAAAAACTTACTTATTTGTTTGTTTATTTATTTATTTGGCTGCATTGGGTCTTTGTTGCTGCTCATGGGCTTTCTCTAATTGCGGCGAGCGTGGGCTACTGTTCGTTGCGGTGTGCAGGCTTCTCACTGCAGTGGCTTCTCTTGTTGCGGAGCATGGGCTCTAGGTGCGTGGG
>NW_020174135.1:188248-210642 GCF_003031525.2 Neophocaena asiaeorientalis asiaeorientalis | reverse complement strand
GGCACAAGGGCTCAGTAGTCGTGGCTTGTGGGCTCTAGAGCACAGACTCAGTAGTTGTGGCACACGGGCTTAGTTACTCCGCGGCATGTGGGATCTTCCCAGACAAGGGCTCGAACCTGTGTCCCCTGCATTGGCAGGCGGATTCTTAACCACTGTGCCACCAGGGAAGTCCCCATGACTCTTTTTGAATTATGGTTTTCTCCAGGCATATGCCCTGTAGTGGGATTGCTGGGTTGTATGGTAGATCTAGTTTCAGTTTTCTAAGGAACCTCCATACTGTTCTCTTTGAGACTGTCCTCAATTCTTTTCATTCTTTTTTCTTTATTCTGCTCTGTGGTAGTTATTTCCACTATTTTGTCTTCCAGGTCACTTATCTGTTCTTCTGCCTCAGTTATTCTGGTATTGATTCCTTCTAAAGAATTCGTAATTTCATTTATTGTGTTGTTCATCATTGTTTGTTTGCTCTGTTAAGCGTTTCTTGTATTTTCTCCATTCTATTTCCAAGATTTTGGATCATCTTTACTGTCATTACTCTGAATTCTTTTTCAGGTAGACTGCCTATTTCCTCTTCATTTGTTTGGTCTGGTGGGTTTTTTTTTTTTTTTTGCAATACGTGGGCCTCTCACTGTTGTGGCCTTTCCCGTTGCGGAGCACAGGCTCCGGACGCGCAGGCTCAGCGGCCATGGCTCACAGGCCCAGCCGCTCCGCAGCATGTGGGATCTTCCCGGACCGGGGCACGAACCCGTGTCCCCTGCATCAGCAGGCGGACTCTCAACCACTGCGCCACCAGGGAAGCCCCGGTCTGGTGGGTTTTTACCTGCTCTTTCATCTGCTGTGTGTTTCTCTGTCTTCTCATTTTGCTTAACTTACTGTGTTTGGGGTCTCCTTTTTGCAGGCTGCATGTTCGTAGTTCCCATTGTTTTTGGTGTCTGCCCCCAATGGGCAAGGTTGGTTCAATGGGATATGTAGGCTTCCTGGTGGAGGGGACTGGTGCCTGTGTTCTGGCGGATGAGGCTGGATCTTGTCTTTCTGGTGGGCAGGACTGCATCTGTTGATGTGTTTGGGGGTGTTTGTGAACTTATTATGATTTTCGGCACCCTCTGTGCTAATGAGTGGGGTTGTGTTCCTGTCTTGCTAGTTGTTTGGCATGGGGTATCCAGCACTGTAGCTTGCTGGTCGTTGAGTGGAGCTGGGTACTAGTGTTGAGATGGAGATCTCTGGGAGACCTCTTGCTGATTGATATTATGAGGGAATGGGAGGTCTCTGGTGGATCAATGTCCTGAACTCAGCTCTCCCACCTCAAAGTCTCAGGCCTGACAACCGGCCAGAGTACCAAGACCCTGTAAGCCACGTGGCTCTCGGCCCTGGTTCTTGCGCTTTCCATCACTCTGCCAGCTCCTGCCTCTGTGCTTCCCTCACTTTCGGTTTGATATTTACTTCCCACGCCAGGTGGGGGGGCAGAGGGCAGTGCAGAGAATGCCAGCAGGCAGCTGCCCCACCGCATCCTCGTCCGCACCACACACCAGGCTTGCCAGGTCCCTCCCAGTCATGGGGCAGTGTCCGCAAAGACAGCCTGACCGCTGACAGATCCACAGACCTGGCGAGGAGGGAGGGATTGGAGCAGGCATGGCCTACATGTCACCCACCGGCAGCAGCGCCAACCTATTTCATTCTCTTTAATGGCTGAATAGTATTCCGTTTTATATCTGTATATATACCATATCTTCTATATCCATTCATCTGTCAATGGACATTTAGGTTGCTTCCATGTCTTGGCTATTGTAAATATTACTCTTATATCTTCTTGATGAATTGACTCTTTTATCAATACGTAATGCCCTTCTTTTTCTCTTGTAATAATTTTTGACTTAAATCTACTGTCTCATGTTAGTATAACCAGCCACCCTGGCTCTTTTGGTAACTATTTGTATAGAATATCTTTTCCCATCATTTCACTTTCAGCCTATTTTTCTCTTTGCATCTAAAGTGAGTCTCCTGTAGGCAGCACATAGTTGGATCATGTTTTAAAATCCATTCTGCCAATATCTGCCTTTTAATTGATGAGTTTAATCTATTTACATTTAAAGTGATTACTTACAATGATGGATTTACTTCTGCCAATTTGCTATTTGTTTTCTATATTTGTTATTATTTTTGTTCTTTAATTCCTCTGATACTGCCACCTTTTTTGGGGACTGATTTTGGTTCCCTTTTTTTTTCTGTATAATTTTTAGGTTTTTTCTTAGTGGTTACTATGGGGATTAGAGTGAAATTCTAAATTTCCATGACTCTAGACTGAATAAACACAGACTTAGCTTCAACAGCATATGTTGACTCTGCTCCGATCCAGCATCATCTCCCTTTTGTGTTGCTGTCATCACTAATTGCATCTATATATGTTGTGTACCCATTAACATAGATGTAGAATAATTGTTTTATGCATGTGTCTCCTAAATCATATAGGAAAAAAAGAAGAGGAGTTATAACCCAACAACACAATAATACTAACTTTTATATTTATGTATATATTTACCTTTCCCAGAGCTCTTTATTTCTTTGTATGACTTTGTGTTACCATCTAGGTTCCTTTAATTTCACCCTGAATTTCCTTTAGAATTTCTTGTAGGGGAGGTCTACCCATGATGAATTCTCTTAGCTTTAGTTTCTCTGAGAATTTCTTAATTTCTCCTTCTTGAAGGATAATTTTGCTGGACATAAAATTCTTAGTTGACAGTCTTTTTTCCCCCAGTAATTTAAATATATTTTCCCATTACCTACTGGCTTCAATGATTTCTGAAGAGAAATTGACTTATTGGCTTATTGAAGAGTGCTTGTACAAGTTGCTTCTCTCTTGCTGCTTTCAGGATTTTCTCTTTGTCTTTGTCTTTTGACAGTTTGATTGTAACATGTTTCAGTGATATCTCTTAGAGTTTATCCTGCTTGGAGTTCATGGAACTTGAGTGTGTAGATTCAAATTTGGGAAATTTCTGGCCATTATTTCTTCAAATATTTTCTGCTTCCTTTCTATCCTACTTCTTCTTCTGGGACTCCATAATGTGGATATTGATACACTTGATGTCTTGTAGGTCTTTTTTTCTTTCTGCTCCTCGGACTGGGTAATTTCAGTTGCCCTGTATTCAAGTTTGCGAATCCTTTCTTCTGCCTGCTCAAATCTGCTGCTAGATCTCTCTAGTGGATTTTTTTTTTTGATGTGGACCATTTTTAAAGTCTTTATTGAATTTGTTACAATATTGTTTCTATTTTATGTTTCTTTTTGGGCCACGAGGCATGTGGGATCTTAGCTCCCCAACCAGGGATCAAACCCGCACCCCCGTGCATTGGAAGGCAAAGTCTTAACCACTGGACCACCAGGGAAGTACCTCTAGTGAATTTTTAATTTCAGCTATTGTACTTTTCAGCTCCAGAATTTCCATTTGGTTCCTTTTTTATAATTTCTATCTCTTTATTGATATTTCCTACTGTTTATGCATTGTTCCCCTGATTGCCCTTAGTTCCTTGTGCATGTTTTTTTTCTGCTTCCTGAGTACATTTAAGACAGCTAAAGTCTTCATCTAGTAAATCCAGTGTCTTGGTTTCTTCAGAGATGTTTATGGCCAGTTGCTTTTTTCCCCCTGTGAATACACCATATTTTTCTGTTGCTTTGTATGCCATGTAACTTTTTTGTTGAGAACTGGATATTTTGAACATTGCTATGTGGTAATTCTGAAAATCAGCTTCTTCCCCTTCCACAGGGATTGGTGATGTTGCTTGTTGAGGGGTTCAGTCATCTGTACAGTGACTTTTCCAAGGATAGATCATATGTAAGGCATATAACAATTCTCAATAAATTTTAAAAGGTTGAAATCATACAAAGTATCTCTTCTGACTACAGTAGAATGAAGCTAGATATCAATAACAAAGGAACACTGGAAAATTCAAAACTATATGGAAATTAAACAACATACTCCTAAACAACCAATGGACCAAAGAAGAAATAGCTAAGCAAGTTAGAAAATAATGTGAGATGAGTGAAAACAAAACCACAATATACCAAAACTCATGGCCTGCAGTGAAAATAGTGCTCACAGAGAAATTTATAGCTACAAATGCTTACATTATTAAAAAAAGAAAGATATCAACAGTCTAACTTATACACCTTAGGAATGAGGAAAAAGAGAGCAAGCCAAACCCAAAGCCAGCAGAAGGAAGAAAATAATGAAGATTAGAGCAGATTTAAATGAAACAGAGAATATAAACATGATAAAGTCAATGAAACCAAAAGTTGGTTCTTTGAAAAAACAAAACTGACAAACGTTTGCTAGATCAACAAAGGAAAAAACAGAGAAGATGCATATAACTAAAATTACAAATGAAGGGAGGTCATTATTACCTAACTTACAGAAATAAGAAGGATTAGAAGAGAATACTATGAACAACTGTATGCCAACACATTAGATAATCTGGGGGAATTTGACAAATTCTTGGAAACAGACAAATTACCAATACTGACTCAAGAAGAAATAAAATATTTCAACAGACCTATAACAAGTAAAGATTGAATCAATAAACAAAAATCTCTCCCCAAAAGAAAAGCCCAGGGCTTCCCTGGTGGCACAGTGGTTATGAATTCGCCTGCCAACGCAGGGGACAGGGGTTCAAGCCCTGGTCTGGGAAGATCCCACATGCCACAGAGCAACCAAGCCCGTGCACTACAACTACTGATCCTGTACTGTAGAGCCCATGAGCCACAACTACTGAACCCACACGCAACAACTACTGAAGCCCACGTGCCTAGAGCCCATGCTCCACAACAAGAGAAGTCACCGCAATGAGAAGCCCGCGCACCGCAACGAAGAGTAGCCCCCAGTTACCACAACTAGAGAACACCCACGTGCAGCAATGAAGACCCAACACAGCCAAAACTAAATTAATTAATTAATTAATTAGTTAGTTAAAAAAAAAAAAGCCCAGAACCAGATGGCTTCACTGATGAATTGTACCAAACATTTAAATAAGACTTAAACACCAATCACACTTAAACTTTTCCAAAAAACAGAAGAGGGAACACTTCTTAACACATTTTCTGAGGCTACTATTACCTTGATTCCAAAGCCAGATGAATATACCACAAGAAATGAAAACTACAGACCAATGTCTCTTACGAATATAGTGTATTAGTTTCCTAGGGCTTCCATAACAAAGTACCACAACCTAAGTAGCTTAATACAACACAAATCATTGTCTCAAAGTTTGGGAAACTAGAAATCCAAAGTCAGTGTCAGCAGGGCCATGCTCCCTCCAAAACCTGTAGAGGAATCCTTCCTTCCTCTTCCTAGCCTCTTGTGGTTTGTCAGAAATCTTTGGTGTTCTTTGGTTTGCACTGCATAACTTCAGTCTCTGTCTTCATCTTTACATAGCATTCTCCCTCTGTGTCTCTGTCTTCACATGGCTGTGTTCTTATAAGGGCATCTGGGACATTGAATTAGAGGTTCATTCAACTCTAGTATGACCTCATTTTAACTAATTTCATCTGCAGTGAGCTCATTTCCAAATAAGGTCACATTCATAGGTATCTGGGATTAGTACTTCAACATACCTTTTCTTAAGGGGAACAGAATTCAATTCATAACCTAAAAAGTGAGCAAATTGAGTCCAAAAGCACATTAAAGAATTATACCCCAAGACCAAGTGGGATTTATTCTAGGCATGTGAGGGTGGCTCAACATAAGAAAATCAATCAATGTAACCCACCGTATTAATAGAATGAAGGAACCCCCCTCCCATATGATCACCTCAATAGATGCAGAGAAAACACTTGACAAAATTCAACACTCTTTCACGATCAAAATGCTCAGCAAACTAGAAATAGAAACTTCCTTGACATGATAGAGGACATTTATGAAAAATCCACAGCTACTAAAAACCAACATCCTACTCAATGATAAAGACTTTCTCCCAAAGATAAGAAACAAAACAAGGATAATCCCTTTCACTACTGCTATTCAACATTGTGCTGTATGTCCTAGCCAGAGCAATTACGCAAGAAAAATAAATAAAAGGCATCCAAATTGGAAAGAAAGAAGTAAAACTATCTCGAATTGCAGATGATTCTACATATAGAAAATCCCAAAGAATAATTTTAAAAAAGTAGAGCTAATAAATAAATTTAGCAAAATTGCTTGTAGATTAACATACAAAGAGCAGTTGTGTTTCTCTGCATCAACAATGAACAGTCTAAAAGAAAATTAAGAAACAATTCTATTTACAATAGCATCCCTCCAAAATACCCAGGATCTGATTTACCCAAGGGGGTAAAAGACTTGTTTATTGAAAACTACAAAACATTAATGAAAGAAAGTAAAGAAGACCTAAATAAGTGGGAAAATATGCCATATTCTTGAATTGGAAGACAATACCGTTAAGATGACAATACTCCAGAAGCAAACTACATATTCAATGCAACCCCTATAAAAATTCCAATGGCTTTTTTTTTTTTGCAGAAATGGAAAAGCCACTACTCAAATTCATTAGAATTCAAAAGAATTACGAGGGTTCCCAAATAACCAACAACAAATATAAAAAGAAAAACAAATTTGGGAGACTCATACTTCTGGTTTTAAACCTGATCACAAAGCTGCAGTAATCAAAACAGTATTGGTACTAGCATAGGGATAGACACATGTACTAATGGAATAGAAGAGTCCAGTAATAAACCTATATATTTATGGCCAATTGACAAGGGTGCTAAGATCCTTCAGTATGAGAAAGAAGAGTCTCTTCAATGAATAGTGATGCAGCAACTGGATGTGCACACAGGAAATAATAGAGTTGGATTCCTACCTCACTCCGTATACAAAAATTAACTCAAAATCAACAGCCAAAGTGTGAAAGCTAAAACCATACAACTCTTTGTAAAAAATATAGGGGTAAATCTCTTTGTCCTTGGATTTGGCAAAGGCATTCTTAGGTTTGACACCAAAACATGGGCAACATAAGAAATAATAACTGAACTTCATCAAAATTAAAACTTTTGTATATCAAAGGACATCATCAAACAAATAAAAAGTACAGAGTAGAGAAGATATTTGCAAATCATGTGTTGATAAGTTTAGTATTCATAACACATAAAGAATTCTAACAACTCAACAACAAAAGGCAAACAACCCAGTTTAAAAATGGGTAAAGACAGGCTTCCCTGGTCGTGCAGTGGTTAAGTATCCACCTGCCAATGCAGGGGGCACGGGTTCGAGCCCTGGTCCGGGAAGATCCCACATGCCGTGGAGCAACTAAGCCCGTGCGCCACAACTACTGAACCTGCGCTCTAGAGCCTGTGAGCCACAACTACTGAGCCTGAGTGCTACAACTACTGAAGCCCGTGCACCTAGAGCCCATGCTCCACAACAAGAGAAGCCACTGCAAGGGAAAGCCTGCACACCACGACGAAGAGTAGCCCCTGCTTGCCACAACTAGAGAAAGCCTGTGCACAGCAACGGAGACCAAACACAGCCAAAAATAAATAAATAACATTTTAAAAAATGGGTCAAGAATCTTAGTAGACATTTCTCCAAAGAAGTATATAAATGGCCAACATGTACATGAAAAGATGTTCAACATCACTGGTCATTAATGAAATGCAAATCAAAACCATAATGAGATACAGCTTCACATCCATGAGGATGGTAACAACAACAAAAACAGCAACAGCAACGATAACAGCAATGAAAAATAGCAGGTATTGGCAGCATGTGAATAAATTGGAGCTTTCCTAAATTGTTGTAAAATGGTGAAACCACTATAGAAAAAGGGTTTGGCAGTTCCTCAAAAAGGTAAACACAGAATTACCACGTGATCCAGCAATTTCACTCCTGTATTTATAACCAAAAGATATAAAAACATATATCCTCATAAAAACTTGCACATGAATGTTTATAACAGCATTACTCCTAATGGCCCAACATGGAAATACCTCTAACGTTCATCAGTGGATGAATGGATTGAAAGTGTGCATACGTACAGTGGAATATTATTCAGCCATTAAAGGGAATGAATTACGATAGATGCTATAATTCGGACGAACCTCAAGAACATTATTCTAAACGTAAGTAGCCAGTTACAAAAGATCACATGTTGTCTGATTCCTTTTATGTGAGTGTCCAGAATAGCCAAATCCATAGACAGAAGAGACCAGTGGTTGTCAGGGGCTGGGGGTGGGGAAGGGGAGTGACTACTTCATGGATACGAATGTGATCCTGGGGGGATGAACATGTTTTTAAACAAGAAAGAGGTAGTGGCTGCATGGCACTCTGAATGCACTAAGTGCTCCTGAATTGTGCCCTTTAAAATGATTCAGTGTACATTGTATAAATTTCACCACAGTGAAAGCAAACGTTAGTGATCCGTGGATCACCCTCTGCCTTCCTCTCATCATCTTCACTCAAAAATGACAATTTCTCTTAGATTTTTGACCCTACGTAAACACTGCCATGACATATTGCTATGTATTAAAGCCCGCCCCCCCCATTCTCCCTTCTCCATCTACATAATCTTGTAAAATCAGGTAATAAAGTAAATTATTGGGACTCTTTTGCCATCTTCCAATCAGTAATGGACAATTACAACTTATCTTTGATGCTACCATTCTCTACAAGTAAGGCTGACAGCACTCAACGGACACAGATACACGTCTGCAAGCAGAGACAGGCCACCAGAGTGCTGGCTGGTTTCAGGCCCCGTGCCCAGATACTTAGACACGACATCTCATTCCACCTTCACACAAAATCCTGAGATAAATCTGATCGCCAACTCATAAATGTGGTGGTGGCAGTGGGGTCCTGCCGCGGTCACTGCCCAGAAGGGCGTCCAAGGTGGGGGACTGGACGCCCAGGGTGAGGCTGCCCATCCCCGGGCTGTTATTGCACGGCTGCAGAGGGGCCTGGACGGCCCTAGGGGTCAGGAGGAACAGACCCTTTCTCAGGTGAGCAGGTCCCGACAGCCACCAGTCCACCGTCACAACTTCACTCCCTGCGTCTTAAGGACTTTCTGGGGTTGAATCATAGACGCCTCAGGGGAGGCCAGGTTCCCCTGACTTACGCCCCTTTGTCTGCGCACAGGTCAGGTGAGCGCAAAGACCCCGAGCTTCAGCCCCGGCTCCAGGGCCTGAGAGAGGAGGTGGGACGTGGCCATTGATGCAGCCGCCTGGTCTCTCACCCTGCTTCCAGCTCAGAGAAGGCCAAGCCTGAGACACGGGATGCCCTGCTTCAAGGAGCCACCTGCAGCGCCCTGGTCCCAGAGCCTCCTTGCAACACACAGAGGCTTCCCTTTGACCCACTCCGAGGCTCTCCCATGCCCCGCCAGCCTGTGACGGGGGCGGCTGACCCCTGGTCACAGCAGCTCTGATACCCAGCCTGTGCTTGCTCTCATTTCCAGTCTGTCCTGCCTGTCACCGCGGACCCCTGCCTCTGACCAGCTGTGGTCCCCACAGAAACCCTTGCGGGAGGTCCCACTCTCTTTGATGTGAGTTCCTAAGCGTTTACTGCGCTTGGTGCCCAGGTCTTGTTATTGGTTCCCATCTGTGCGGCATCCTTGCTGGAATCAGACCATTCCTTTCTATCCTTTTTTGCTGTCTTGGCGTTGCTGTTTTGCGCTGTGCTGACTAAAAGTAGTTTGGTCATAATTATAATCACAGAGTAGAACCTGGCATAGGTCCCATGAGCCTGTGGCTGGAGCTGGCCTCCCAGACCAGCGGTTTGTGATTCCTGTGGACCAGCGTCCTCTTGGGCAAACTCTGCTTGGGGTCGGCAGTGACATAGGATGAGATTGTTCTTTCATCTCAAGCTTGTGTCCTGAGAGCCTGGCTTTGGTCCAGAGACAGCGGTTTCTCTGGTTTCCACCTGCTGGGGCCAACGGTCAGGGGGGAGCTAAAGGCACCATGTTCAAGAGCATCACATTCCTTCCGACTGTCAGCAGCTCTTGTGGCTCATCCAAGTCTACATCCCCCGCCCCACCCCGCTTCCAGGACAACCCCTGCTTCTTATATGTTCTCTCATCGTAACCCCAGTTCTTGCACCTGTCATTCTCAATGACATCACTTCACCAAGGACAACTTGGGCCTTCAGTGGCCCCTCTGGGGAACATCTGGCTTGAAAAGAAGTCCATTTGAGAGGTATGTAGAAGAGAAAGGGAGCCAGATTTCTCAGGCTCAAATGGCGCTGAGAAATCTCAGCACTGTTTGATTAGTAGAGGCCTCCCAATTAAATTCTGAATCCAAATTCTTTCGCTGGAAGTGTATTTGGCCAAAGCTAATGAACAACTTGACAAACTTCAGCTCCCACAATCTACTCACCTCCCTAGGAAGCCCCGTCCCGAGGGGCCTCCTGCACCCAGGTCTCCCTCCCCCACTCCTATCACTTCCCTTCCGCACCTGCATCCACTCTCCCTGCCTCTTCCCCCGTCCAGGCCCCCTGCCTTTCCCCAAAACTCTCCTAAAACCCCAAATTGGCAGGTACCTTTCATAAGCCAAATATGTAGGCAGCTGTAGAATGTAAACCATGGACTCAAGCCAAATTAAAAACTATAATTAAGGATTTCCCTGAACCCAGATAAAACCAGCAACTATTCATAGGATTTAAGTTCTTTCAGATTCAGGGGCCCCCGGTGGCCCCGTGGTCCTTCTCCCAGTGCGGGGGGCCCGGGTTCATCCCTGGTCAGGGCACTGGATTCCGCATGTCGCAGCTAAATAAATAAATAAGTAAATATTTTAAAAATAAATAAATTCTTTTGGATTCATATGAGCCAGGGTTGCCTGACCTATATCAACAGAACCTCAGATTCTAAATCCTGGATGGCAAAAGCTGACTGGACTGACTTGGAGAGCGATCTACAGAATAAACCTGAGGGTGCAAAGAAGGCCAGATAAGTAGGTCAGAGTTTCCTAAAAGCCATACAGGAAACATTTGCTGTAAAAATTTACTGGATGAAATTCATCATGCAAACAAAGAAAGGTGAAACTATAGGAGATTTTGAGGACATTCTGGAGTTAAAGAAGATGCTGATGAAATAGCAGCTCTTTTGTCTCATCTGGTCTATGGAGTTAGACCTGAGATTGGAGGCCTAATTCAAGAACAGAAATCAGAACGGGAAATAGGCCTTCACCTGAACGACAGCACCTGGCTTTAGAACAAAAATGAGGCAGGACCCAGAATAAACCTGGGACCCTGCAGATCAAAGAGCCAGCTGGCCCATCCCCCCAACCAACCATCTCCTGACGGAACGTGTGTAGGTACTGTACACAGAGGGACACTCGAACAAAGATCATCCCTTCTTGCAAAAGAAAGACCAAGACCAAGACAAAGCCTCGACTCAGATCACTGAGGGTGCTCCAGGGAGGGAGCAGTGCCCTGAAACACTCAAGGTGAAGTAACTCAGTTAAGATCACTGAGGTTATGGTCAACTTCATCAGTTCCTGGTCCATACGGGTGCTACCCTTCCTACATTAAACTCTGCTACCTTTTAGTCAACACATCACGACAGGTGGGAGGTATTTCTGATGACCCCCAGATTTTCCAGATCTCTCAGCCCTTAATTGTAATGTCTGAGCCATTGGCTGAGAAGCATTCCTTCCTGCTCTGTGGTACCACTCCAGCAAATGCAATAGGGAACGACTTATTCTGCTAATGGAATTGTAAGATGAAATGCACACCACAGGGACTATTTCTCGAGTCCCAGAAGACTCCTGTATTCATAATCAAGTTGTGTCTGCCCTGGATATACCTTTGCCTCCCCCATGATATTTATGCAGACCCCAGATAAAGGTCTTGATGCAGTACTTGACAAGGATAAACATACTTGGACCAGACCTGTAATAGTTCAACTAGATCCTACAAAACCATTCCTAAGCTTCCCCCATATTCCTTGAAGCAAGAAGCAAAGGAAGAGATCAAACCTCTGTGGAAGGCCTTACATCCACAGGCTTCTCATATCCTGCGCTAGCCTTCGCAACACTCCGTCCTGCAAGCAAAGGAACCAAATGAGTGAGGCTACTGCTTTGTTCAAGGGCCATCAGCAAACTTGTGATTTCTCATTTCCCAGTAGATACCAGATACCATCCCACGTCCAATTCCTCTGGAAGCCACTTGGCCACTGTGGTGAACCTCTGCCCCTTTCAGGCTGCCCCCCCGGATCCTGAATCAAGACTTAAAGGATCTAAAGTTCTCTCATGATTTAGTTCTGGCACAACATGTACATGATTTCCTACTTTTCTCAGAGAACAAAGCCTGTGAAAAGGACTCCATTCACTTTCTCTCAGCTTTGGAAGAAAAGGGACTTAAGGTTCTGAAAGATAAGTCATCAAATTTTACCAAAACACAGTCCATTATTTAGGGTATGACCTATCTAAAGAGGAAGGCTCACTCCTGGTAGACTAAAGACGAGCCACACTTATCCCAGACCCCTCACCGGATGACACTGGGGAGGATTTCTAGGCTTAACTGGATGTTGCAGACAATGGGGGCCAAATTTTTCTAAGATTGTATCTTGGCTTTACGAAGTAAGTCCTCAGTGAGGGTCCTTTTCCTCTTGGAGCCAAACATCAACAGGCATTCAGAACCTGAAGAAAGCTCTTCACCAGCCTCCTTCCCTGCACATCCCGGCTACAAACTCCCCATTGTCTGTTTGCGGAGAAGCAGTCTGGACGAGCCCTTGGAATTTTAACTCGGCGTCCTGGGAACCAGCAAACCCATCACTCACTAGAGACCTGGGCAGAATTGCTCCACTGTAGAGGTCATCAGCTCACTCTGAATGTCTTTTCTGAATGGGCTGCTTCTAAGGAATCCCTGGATTTTGAGGTCCCTTTTGAAATAGTCTTCCAACTAGATGGAATTCTGGACTGCTTCTTTAGTTGTGAGTCACGAACCGAGTTGTGAAATGTGACTGGAGTTTAACTGCTGGGTTTTGTTGTTAACAGTAGATGGTAAGGGGCCTTTCAGTGAAATTTAGGAGCAGTTTTCTCAGATGTCTCTTCCAACAGACAAGACCCCTGAGCTGAAGACCATGAGGAGACTGTTCAGGATGATGTTGTGGGGAGGCGGCCTCAGCCGCTGATGATGGGACTGGCTGTAGTAGATGAGTCCTTTGCAATGTTTCACCACAATCTGTGTGCAGGAAGGCAGAGTCTAGTGTTGGAGGTGAAACCCCTAAATGCATCGGCCTTCCCTGTTATCAGATCATAGGGTAACTGATGTATCCCTGGAGGAGTCAACCATATGCCCATAGGGCTATTGGAGCGCTCTTGGTCCAAGGAGCTCAGGGTTTCTGAAAACAGCTAACTTTTTGTTTTTTTATTTTAGTTTTTTTTTGCGGTACGCGGGCCTCTCACTGCTGTGGCCTCTCCCGTTGCGGAGCACAGGCTCCAGACGCGCAGGCTCAGCAGCCATGGCTCACGGGCCCAGCCGCTCCGCGGCATGTGGGATCTTCCCGGACCGGGGCACGAACCCGCGTCCCCTGCATCGGCAGGTGGACTCTCAACCACTGCGCCACCAGGGAAGCCCTGTAACAATCTATTGATCAGATTCTAGGTAATTATAAATTTGAATTTAACAACCTTCATAGAGCAATGGGCCAAACACTTGCCACCTGAAAGAGACCAAATCATATAACCAGCTGAGGTAAGGCCTTGTGTCCCAGGCAACTTCTCTTTAACTGGATCTCCATGGGCCCCTACTGGGTACTAGTTTTGGGGGACCAGGACCTTTGGTGCTGCTTGCCTCAGACCAACTCCTCATGAACTTTAGGAAGAGTATTCTCAGACTTGTCTCTACACAGAGGCCCTAAATCTAGAAGTCACTAAGGCCAGAAATTCTAACTGAGACATGAACTCTGAAATGAGGCCACCTTGATTACTCAGGTGCTTTTCCTGGAGGAATCAGACTCGTTGTGATGCCGGCAACCAGAGCAGTGCTCCCACATGTGGGGCCATACAAAGAGAAGGCTCTAAGAGAGTTACCATGAACTCTGGGGAAGCTAGGACCCCCCCACCCCCACCCCCACCCCGGGAGCTGCAGACTGGCAGGGCAGAGAGAGGTTACCACAGTGCTCTAGATTTCGGGTTGGCCAGTCATGTGCCACTGCTAATACTTGCTGTGCTTGGATCAATGAAACAGGCCAAGCAGAACATGCGATATGTCACCTTAAAGAAAAAGCGATTTGTCTCCTTAGGGTTAATCCTCATGGTCTACGGGACTTTCTTCTCGCCCTAGGTTGGGCAGTTGGTATTCCTAGTTCAAAGCAACCTACGGGGACTGCTGATGGCTCTTGTTTGGTTGTGGCCATGACATTCTATCCAGCCTCACAGGCCTCTGTGCAGCTGCTCCCTCATCAGCTCAGATGATTGCAATGACGGTACAACTAAAAGAAAAAAAAATCTCGCGATATGATTGTTGATGGAGACAGCTAGAGAATCCCCAAGCTGTGAAGACCTGGATCCCTCACCTTCCCCGAACTGATCAGCTTCCCACAGGTGAGACAGAGACCCAAGTGGGAAGGGGACCGGGAGACTAAATACACAAACGGACAAGGGTCAGACCATTTATGACAGTCTCTGACTCACAGCCTCTGCAGCGATCAGCCCGGAACGATCAGGACGTCGTCAGTGACTGCCAGCTTCCTTATTATTATTATTATTAATTTTTGCTTCCACTTCCAACTCAGGACCAGCCAGAAAAAGCCAAATGTGCTCCCTAGCCCGGTCTGCTCCACAAACATAAGGGGTCCCAACTCTAATTAGCCGCCTGCAGCTCCCCAGGGCACCTGCCTGAAGCCTTGCCTTTTCACTCCAAAGGTTTCTCACTCATCTGCCTGCCTCTGAGTCTCTACCAAACACAGGTGATGGTGGCTGACACGCTCGCTACAGCAAGACCCAGATAAATAGCCTCTGTTCGTTCTCATTTGGGGGATCTTCATTTATTTCCACGTGACAAACTGGACTTACGTAGATTGTGAAACTGTCTGAAAAAGAAGGATGCTAACAACTGAACCTGGAGTGACCTTTCCGAAGCCTGTGCTTATTTAGATCCCCGCCCCCGCCCTGCTTTAGAGCCTTTACTGGCTCCCCTGCCGCTGCTCTTCTAAGCTATCTTGGTTGGCTTCCAGCCTCTCTCCCTTACACTGGTAACCAAACTGACCTTTTATTTTCTGGAACGTGCCTTGCTTTCTTTTCCTTCCTGGCTTTGGGACAGGCAGCTTCTTCTACCTGGATTTCTCCCCTATTTCTCTCTTCAACTGGATGCATCCTCACTACCCCTCAGGTGTGCGCACGGACATCACTTTGGCCAGCTCGCCTCCGTGCTGGCCTGTGTTAATTGCTCCTCCTCCTGTTACCATAACAGACCATTTTCCCACCGATTATTTGGTTGTGTTCACCCTTCAACTCTAAGCTAAATTGTAGTGGTCATGTACCACGCCAAGCCTAATCCCATCAGCCCTCACGGTAGTTTTGCAATTCCTTATCTAGATAATCTGAATGAACATATCTGAAACGTTTCCTCTGAAGAAATTATTTCTAGAATTATTTTCTATCAGTATGGGATCTAATGCTTTGCTGATTACATAGTACCACCAACTGACTGTACAGTTCAACTTTTCCGTTATCTTTTTTGTCATAACTAACCTAGGAAGGCAGTTGTCTACAAAGTGTTTTGTATTTTAACTTTATTATTATATTAAAGTCATAGAATCTCAGGGTAGAAGTGACTTCAAGAACAAGTCCCATCTAGTACATTCCTTTGTGTTGGTTCACTCTTTACTCTCTCTCACCCATGTTCATGGCTTTGTAACTGAGCAGGACCCTATGGGGTCTTCTCGGGACAGACCCCTCCCCACATGCTCTGCTGTAGCTCCTCTCTGGATAATAGTATCTGATGCACGCTTCCTGAGTCGTTCTACAGATGCTAAAACCAACACCAAGTGGAAGAAATTAACTACCTGATGACCATGAGCATATAGCCCCCAGACCTCCTGGAGCCTAAGGGTTGAGCCTAAGGTGAACCCCTGTGACACCACCTTGGTACCCCATCACCAACCAGTCAGAGAGCTGTGCATGAGCTGATCACATACCCTGCGACCCCCACTCCCTCCCTCACCCGGCCTTTAAAAATGCTTTGCTGAAACCCTTCAGGGAGTTCGGGTTTTTTGAGCACTAGCCGGCCTGGACTCCTTGTACGGTGCCTGCGATAAACGCTGCCCTTTCCTTCACCGCAGCCCAGTGTCAGTGGATCGGCTTTGCTGTGCGTAGGCTGGCTGACCCAAGTTTGGTTCAGTAACAGCTTCAATTATTATCTGTATTATGGTGACTTTATATTTCTAACCCAGACCTGCATTCTTAGATCCAGACCTGTATTTCCAACTATTTGATTTTAGCATCTAGAGGTCTCAAGAGCCTTCTTCAACATTGTCAAGACCAAACTTGTGATCCCTTCATTCTCTTTCCAGTGTTTCCACTATCTGTCCTCACTGCCCTCATTCTTGACACTTCACTCACAGCCCTGTCCACACTGTCAGGTCTGGTTCACTTCACTTCCTAAATACCTCTTGGAGCTACCTGCTCTCCATCTCCAGGGCTACCCGCCAAATCCCGGTTCCAAATGGCCATCGTCTTCCCCCTGCACCTCTCCGGCACTCCCCTCTGATTCCCACACCTGCTCTCCTCCACACTAGAGCCAGCTGTGCTCTCCAAAAGCCAATCGCATGCTGTCATCCCACTCACTGAAAACACTTCACTGGCTTCTCACTGGTCTTAAAAAAGACCCAAATGGTTTACTGATCTGGCTGCTAGCTTCCCCTCATAATGTACTTTCTTCCTGTGACCTGACCTGTAATTCAGTCCTTCTGGTTTCCTTGGTCAGCCTGTGCCACACCTGCCCCAAGCACCGGGCTTTGCGGGGCTGTTCCCACTGCCCGGAGTCATCTCCCCTCACCACCTCTCTCTGCCTTGATCAACTAATGCCTCCTTGCCCTTCTGACCTCAGGTTGCCACTGCATCAGGATTGCTCAGCCGGATCAGGTCTCTGGGCTATAGATACCTGGAGAGCCTACCTTCTTCAGGAGCGTTTACTCAGTTGGTAATTAAACTTTCACTGTGTACTTATTTCACTAATGACAATCTCCCTCACTGTTCTCTAAGCTCTGTGAAAGCAGGGATTGAGCTTCTTTTGTTTTCTGCTCATCGCCGTCTCCTTGGCGTCTAGTAGACACACAAATAAACGTGAAACCAAGGTGAGAAAGGGAAGATCCCATGTCGGGTTCACAAGGAATATCATCTCCCCTTCTATAGACATTTCAGCGGTTTTGGATTAAGCGTAGCAATTAATTTTATTGTAGGTGAGCACGTGGACAGTTGTCTCTGTGTGTTGCCAGATGCAGTTGCAGAGGGTTGCTAGCCCAGCTCTGCCCAGAGGAAGGGACACTCCTCTCTCTTTCTTTGTCTGGAAGCTGGGTGGGGCCCTCAGGGCAGCACACGCCCAAGGGCTCCCTCTGTGGGCCAACGTGTCAGGCTCTGGGGCCAGTTTAAGATTTCTCTCCGTTCTGTGGTCACCCAGATTTTGCTCTTTTTACGGTGGACAGTGAGTTTTGCAAAAGCTGATGCTGATTTTATAGAAGGAACCAGATGAGAGAGTAGGAAAAGCCCAGCACATCTGTAGACTCAACTGAAGCTAAAATCAAAGCATCTGTACTCGCACTGACACCAAGTAGGTTGAGAAGAAGCAGAACAAACTTGTTTGTGCTACGACGTGCCCAGCATATAAGTCCTCAGGTCTAACTTCTGATTTTGAATGATTTGATGGCTGAGTCCCTCTGGGTCATATTGCCCATTCCTCTGTCATGGGGAGGGACAGTCCTTTCAACATCAAAGCCGTTGCTTGTAGTTTTAAATGTCATTTGTTACCTATCCATGCATACTCAAGTGTTTAGCGATATTAGTGACATAGTAGACCAATGTCTGCAATTTCCTTTGAATGCATCCAAAAAACAACAAAAAAAGATGGAACAAGAGATGAATAGTTGATTCACATCAGCCAAAACATGGAAACAACCTAAATGTCCATCAACAGATGAATGGATAAAGAAGATGTGGTACATATATACAGTGGAATATTACTCAGCTATTAAAAAGGATGAAATATGCCATTTGCAGCAACATGGATGGACCTAGAGATTATCACACTAAGTGAAGGAAGTCAGAAAGAGAAAGACAAATACCATATGATATCACTTATATGTGGAATCTGAAATATACCACAAATGCACCTATCTATGAAACAGAAACACACTCAGAGACATAGAGAACAGACTCGGGGTTGCCAAGGGGGAGGGAGGTGAGGGAGGGAAGGACTGGGAGTTTGGGATTAGCAGATGCAAACTGTTGTATACAGGTTGGGTAAACAACAAGGTCCTCCTGTAGAGCACAGGAAACTATATTCAATACCCTGTGATAAACCATCATGGAAAAGTATATAAAAAAAAGAACGTCTGTGTGTGTAGAACTGAGTCACTTTGCTGTACAGCAGAGATTGGCACAGCATTGTAAATCAACTGTACTTCAATAAAAAAAAGAATTGAAAGAGATGAATAGATAGCTGGGTGATAAAGCAAATAGAGTAAAATTGTTCATTATAAGATCCAGGTGATGATGGGCTTCCCTGATGGCGCAGTGGATAAGAATCCGCCTGCCAATGCAGGGCACACGGGTTCGAGCCCTGGTCCAGGAAGATCCCACACACCGCAGAGCAACTAAGCCCGTGTGCCACGGCTCAAGCTCTGAGCCCAGGCTCTGGAGCCCATTGAGCGACAACTAATGAGCCTGTGTGCCACAACTACTGAAGCCCGCGCACCTAGAGCCTGTGCTCCACAACAAGAGAAGCCACCGCGATGAGAAGCCCGCGCGCTGCAACGAAGAGTAGCCCCCGCTTGCTGCAACTAGAGAAAGCCCACGCACAGCAACAAAGACCCAACACAGGCAAAAAATAAATTAATTAATTGAAAAAAGAAAAGAATACTGGATACTCTTAAAAATAATTGTTAAAAAAAGGATCTAGGTGATGGTGTTCACTGTGCATTTATTTCAACTTTTCAGTATGTTCAAAGTTTTGCATAAGATGTTGGGAGAAAATTCAACATTTATTAAAACCTTGTGATATTTATTAAAATATTTATAAATATAAATTTTATTAAAGTAACCTAGGCATCAGGGATACAGCGATGATCAGGAGGCATGGCTCCTGTTGGTACAGCACTCCCTGAGAGAGACAGACACGTTAGCAGGTGATGATCAAACAGCACGGTGAGTGAAGTGACAGATACACACAGACTTCTCTGGGCGTGGCAAGAAGAACCCACCACATTTCGCCATGTGTATTTGTGCGGTGGTGGTGGTCAGGGAGATCTTCCTGGAAGAGAAGCTACCAGAACTCAGCCTCGAATGGCAATGGGATAGAGATCAGGTCAGGTAGTAGGGAAGGAAGGAATTCCATGAACAAACCCTGTATAGTGTTTGCAGCAGCAGGAGATGGGCTGGACTGGTCAGCTCTGGGGAGCTTGTGTTCCAAGCTGGCCAGCTGGGCTTGCTCCTTGGTGGTGGGGGGAGGTGGAATGACTGAAGGTGAGAATGGAAACAGCAGGGTCAGATTCGCTTTTTGCTGCGTCTCTACCTAGCTGACTGCAGAGCATCCCTGAGACACCAAAGCTGGAGGTCACGTCGGTGCCTGACTGTGCAGGTGTTCCTGTCAGGAGATGCACACATGGTAAGAGGGTTGTAGGTGGGGGAACAGATTTGAGGAGCATTAGGATGTAAAATTAGAAAACTGGAGATGGGAAAGATGAAGGGTGGTAAGCAGCATGCTTACGGTTAGAGGGGCTGTTGAGGAGGGATGATGGGCTCAGCCTTGAACTGAGAGGGGCACCTCTCAGAGGGGCACCCAAGTGGAGCTGCCAAGTTGGCAGCCAGAAAACAAAGCTGAAACTTAGGGAAGAGGTGGATACACTTCATTACTGGACAAAGCTGAAACTTAGGGAAAGGTGGATACACTTCATTACTGGAATCGAAATAATGAAGTTTGAATCTGCAGTTGAGACTAACAAGGGAGAGTATGGAGAGTGATAAATGAAAGGGATGGGGTTTCCAATACCTGGAACAGTGCCTGGCACATACGACGTGGTGATGAATATGAACAAAAGTGGGAAGAATTCTGGAACAAACATTCAAGGATGGGCTGAGAAAGGGAAGCTGGTAAAGGTGTAAGGACCGATCAAAGAGGGTGGAGAAGATTAAAGGTCATGTTTGGGAAGGAAGTGTTTCAGGACAGGGAGGAGGTTACAAATAAAAGATGAGGCTAAAATCTGTTCATGGGTGTAACAGTCGGGAGGTCACTGGTAGCCAAGGGATATCTGCAGAGTGCAGAGGGTGGGGACAAGAGAGCACAGGGTGAGGAGTGGAAGCAGCTGAGGCATCGGGAGAAATGTGACACAATTCCTCCATACTGGAGCGCCGTGGTCTAGATCAAGGGTGACTGGAAGGCTTTAACTTTTCATCACACCCATAATTACTTGAAAAAAGATATCTAGGGACGTCATACCCATTTACTGCTGTGATTTATTATCAAATAAAATCATGATTCATATATAACTATGAAGAGCAAATTCTCCTTCAATTATGGCCTGTATTCCTGTAGGAAAAAAGCAAATTGTGGCTAAGTAACATCATCAGCCCAGCATTCAACACACTTTTTAAAAATAAATTTTATGTATGTATGTATTTATTTTTGGCTGCTTTGGGTCTTCGTTGCTGCACGCGGGCTTTTCTCTAGTTGTGGCGAGCGGGGGCTACTCTTCTTTGCAGTGAGTGGGCTTCTCATTGCTGTGGCTTCTCTTGTTGCGGAGCACGGGCTCTAGGTGTGTGGGCTTCAGCAGTTGTGGCTCGCGGGCTCTAGAGCACAGGCTCGGTAGTTGTGGCGCACAGGCTCAGTTGCATGGGGGATGTGGGATGTGGGATCCCGCGGCATGTGGGATCTTACCGGACCAGGGCTCAAACCCGTGTCCCCTGCATTGGCAGGCGGATTCTTAACCACTGCGCCACCAGGGAAGCCCTCAACACCATTTTTAAATTAACTCAGACATTTATTTAGTGCCTGTCATGTTTTTAGTCACTGGGCTAAACTGAACAGAAGTTACCAGTAGAAAGAGAGAAGCTGGAATTACGGGAGAGGGAGGGCTGGACAATGAGGTGCTGGGCAGGGCAAACAGGCCAGGGGTGAAGGTGCTGGCCATGGGCGTGAGCAGACGCAGCCTCTGATCAGGACAGTTGCTCAGGAAACAGGCCTGTGCGTGGGGCCAGGAGCGGGTTCCAGGGAGACCAGGTCTGATGGTCTTGGTGTTCTGGAAGAAGGAGGAGACATGGTCTTCTGCTGAAAAGGAAGCTGAGGATTATCCCGGCAGCTTCAATGAAGTGAGAAAGGTCTGGAATAGTTATTGAGGAACGATAAATTAAAGTAGCTGTGTGCACACACACCAGGCCTCTCGTTAAACTGCAAGTTCTCTGAGGGCGATGTGGCCCTTTTCTTCCCCCTTGGGCACTTGACTCCACGAAGGAAGAGACCCAAAGGCATTTTGAAAGCCTCCTACTCCATGATTTCATTCATTTTGAAAAATAATTATTGCCTCACAATTTTTTAAAGAGTTGGGCATAAGTGAACTTCTAGGACGTTTAAGAGATTTAACAAATGTATGCAATTAACTTTTTTCCTACACAACATGTAGTAGCTCTAACTTAAAAATCAGAATTCTCAAGAAAAAATGTGACATTAATTTTCTTAGAAAATAATTACTAAGTCAGGAGACCCTATCCAGTCAGTTCACCAAGATGTGTCAATCAAGGCCATACTTGTCAAAGTTCTGATAGTCCAAGTTCTATCCTCCAATGGCAGGGCAGGCTTCTCCTCACATCTGGTTTCCCATTGGCTCTGAGGTGTGGGCGGGGCCACCCATTCCTGCTGCTGCCACTAGCTCCACCCCACCCCATGCAAATGAAATCAAAGCTCTGGTGAACCCACGTGATTGGTCACGTGGTACGACACACTCGCCCCACCCCCTCAATTGACATCATCACCCTCTCAAACTCTCACGAGAGTTTGCACAGATGCTGGTGAGAGGCTGGCAGGCCAGTCCACTGTGGCAGGAGGGGGGTGAGGGGAGGGAGCTTCAATACAGACCCCCATTCCCACTGCTGAGTCTCCAGTCCAGCTTAAGACAGGGGCCCCTAGGGGCCTGTGGGGCAGTACCCAGGGGTCCCATGCAGACTCTTCCCCCATTGGCTGGCTGCTCCGGCATGCAAATGAGGGCGCGCGTCACTT